>NW_025963792.1:0-600000 GCF_023055435.1 Haliotis rufescens
TTACGCCGTGTTTAGCAATATTCCAGAAAATTCACGACGGGGATTCTAGAAATGGGCTCCACACAGTGTACCCCTGTGGGAAATCGAACCCGGGCTTTTAGCGTGACGAGCGAACGCTCAAACCACCAGGCTACCCCACCGGCTCAGAGTAATGACAGAGTAGGGTTTGACGCGGATTTCCGGGGGACACCGACATTTCATCCAAGTTGAGAGGCGGTCGGGTAGCCTAGTGGTTAAAGCGTTCGCTAGTCACGCCGAAGACCCGGGTTCGATTCCCGACATGGGTACAATGTGTGAAGCCCATTTCTGGTGTCCCCCGCCGTGATATTGCTGGAATATTGCTAAAAGCGGCGTAAAACCGTACTCACTCACTCACTCATCCAAGCTGAACCACCACGCCCATTTCACATTATGCTTACTGCAACTAAGTAAAATAAACATGTCCACAGCAAAATACAATTATGTTAAATCTTTAGCTTAAAGACCACGGACATAACTTATAGAATTGCATTAATATTTTTCACAACCAAATGCGATGAAGCGATAGACACTGGTTGCCAGACACAGATAGTTTGTTAGTTAGTTTGTTTGTTTGTTGTTTAACGCCGCACTCAGCAATATTCCAGCTATATGACGGCGGTCTGTAAATAATCGAATCTGGACCAGACAATCCAGTGATTAATATCATGAGCATCGATCCACGCAATAGGGATCGATGACATGCATCAACCAAGTCAGCGAGCCGGACCACCCGATCCCGTTAGTCGCCTTTTGCGACAAGCATAGTCGCCTTTTACGGCAAGCATGGGTTGCTGAAGACCAATTCTACCCCGGATCTTCACGGGTCAGGACACAGATTGATAGACAGTAAACTAAGGCGCCGCAGTTCGCTGTGCAGGGTCGCTGTGAGGACTAGCAGGGTGGTTGTAGGTTCATGTGGAGAATTGCCTCAATAAGTGACCGACTATTTTATATTCAGTCCCAAGAAAAATGAGGGAATAATTATCTTTCAGACTGTTGACAAAAAAGAAATTGTCAACCACAAACCTTTTATTGTTGCAAGGAGTTTGTCTTAAAAGAAATATACAGGCTCTTAGTTTTAATGAAAAAATATACATCTGGTGTTTTGCAGCTGTATCTGAAATAATATCTGATCTCCAGACAACATCGGCAGCTGTATCTGAATTAATATCTAATTTCCAGACAAAATCTGCAGCTGTATCTGAAATAATATCTAATCTCCAGACAACACCTGCAGCTGTATCTGAAATAATATCTAATTTCCAGACAAAATCTGCAGCTGTATCTGAAATTATATCTAATTTCCAGACAATATCTGCAGCTGTATCTGAAATAATATATAATCTCCAGACAACATCGGTAGCTGTTTCTGAAATTATATCTAATCACCAGACAAAATCCAACCCCCCACCCAAATATCAAATGGTCGGACCCTTACGATACCTGCGTTGTAATATAACTGAAATACTTTCACGTTTCTTTTAAAACAAATCAGGGGGTACGGGTGACCCAGCGTCTTGGGCACGCCAGACACCTGGCAATACCCTCGCAGATATAAACACATAACGTCATCTAAATTGTAGATACAAAACCTATGTCATGACAACCGAATGGTCTAAATATGGAGAAACGTTTTTTTCTCCTATATGCAAATACGA
Source organism: Haliotis rufescens (assembly GCF_023055435.1). Taxonomy (NCBI): domain Eukaryota; kingdom Metazoa; phylum Mollusca; class Gastropoda; order Lepetellida; family Haliotidae; genus Haliotis; species Haliotis rufescens. The sequence goes on from NW_025963792.1 coordinate 1,680, forward strand.
TATTCACGCATTGGCGACTGGGAGAAATTAATTTTGCTTTTTTAAAAAAATCGTATTAAAACGCGGATTTAATTTAAAGTGTGCACCTCGTTTTTGACGTTTTGACCTCTATAAACGCTAAAAGATACAAGTAAGTCAATTCTAATAAAGACGGGGAGCGCGGCGGGCTCAGACGTCAAAGGCGCCACAATTGGCTGTGCAGAGTTGCGTCCCTTTGGCGCGCCAGAAACCAATGATCTTGGGTTAGTCTCCCGGTTCGCCCCGATTATGTTTCTAGGTTTGTCAGCACCATACCCGTGCTCGTGGGTTTCACCGAAGTGGTAAACATCTGAGACCTGTATCACTTTGGGCTTTCCTCCCACATTAAGCTGACAGGCCGTTAATCTAACCGAGCTCATTCACTCACTCAACTTTAAAACAAATCGTAAATATTCACAACAAATATCTATGTTTCAGATGACTAAATCCAGCACTATCTTTTTGGCTGCCCTTGTAGCCGTCACTCTGATGATGACGTCAGCAATGCCAGCTCGGCCGCCACATGGAACAGTCAGACGTCACGCATGCGCGTACAAGTGTCTGGAAAAGACTGCCGCGTGTCTAGAACTGCGCGGGTGTCTGAAGCCCACAATGGAGGGAAAAAAGCGGGAGTGTTTCGAGCCATGCCGGACCGAATACAAGACGTGTGTCCTGCCTTGTTTTAACCCGGAGATTGAGATTCGAACCCGGGTTTTCACTCCAGCTCGACAGAGTAGCACAGCAATGCTGTAGAACAGTTGTAATCGAAAAGATTCAGTGTATAGATGAGCTGAATAACCGGCACGTGTCTGTCGCCAATATGACAACTTGACAAGGCGAGGAAACGACAGACGACATTCTACAATCGTAGTATTGTCAGACAGGAAGTGTGACGTCATCATCAATGGTCGGAGGAAATGACGTCACAAAACATTTGTCTCCATTTAGTTGACTCCAGCATGTGAATGCCGTGCGCGTTGTGTTTCCCCGTGTGATGCTTGTTTCCAAGTGTGTGTTGTTGTTGTTGTTGTTCAACAGTCCAATTGAATGAATCCTTGAGAGGAGGAAACGTAGCGTGACCAGCTTAGTGGCGTGACTTCTAAACTTGACGACAAGCTACAATGGCTATTTGTTGTCAATATTAGGTCATCTAATGAACGCCTTGGCGCTTTTGGGTGTTGTAAAGTAGAGAAACAACGACTGTGTGTTGATGAACGGCTGTGAACGCACGTTAACAGGAAGTTCATAGGATTTATGTTCGTTTACACTGTTAACATTGTGTTTAATTTAGAGTCGTTGACTATTTTGAGTTGATCGGTACTGGTGAATAAAGTTGTTGATCATACTATTAGTTTGACGTGTTATCAATTTAAGTGAAATTTGCGGTTCAAGGTTTGACACTGCTTTTAACAGCATTTCAACTGTGCTGAACATATGCTTTGGGGGATATTTTCATTATTATTGTTTTTGCTCAGTATTCACTACAAAAATAATATCCCTTAAAATATTCATGATCCCATGTTTTGTTCAGTGGATATTACACGCCGGTGAGTCAGACAAGGGTAGATAACTCTGTAACACCGGTGAGCCAGACAAGGATAGATCACTCTATAACACCGATGCCAGACAAGGATAGATAACTTAATTTGTAACACCGGTGAGCCAGGCAAGTGTGGATAACTCTGTACCACCGGTGAGCCAGACAAGGATAGATAACTCTGTAACACCGGCGGACCAGGCAAGGATAGATAACTCTGTAACACTGGTGAGCCAGGCAAGGGTAGATAACTGTAACTACGGTGAGCCAGGCAAGTGTAGATAATTCTGTAACACCGGTGAGCCAGGCAAGTGTAGATAACTCTTTAACACTGGTGAGCCAGGCAAGGGTAGATAACTGTAACTACGGTGAGCCAGGCAAGTGTAGATAATTCTGTAACACCGGTGAGCCAGGCAAGTGTAGATAACTCTGTAACACTGGTGAGCCAGACAAGGATAGATGACTATGTAACACCGGTGAGCAAGGCAAGTGTAGATAACTCTGTAACACTGGTGAGCCAGACAAGGATAGATAACTCTGTAACACCGGTGAGCCAGGCAAGTGTAGATAACTCTGTAACACCGGTGAGCCAGACAAGGATAGATAACTCTGTAACACCGGTCAGCCAGGCAAGGATAGATAACTTTATCACGCTGGTCAGCCAGACAAGGATAGATAACTCTATGATGCTGGTGAGCAAGACAAGGATAGATAACTCTATCACGCTGGTGAGCAAGACAAGGATAGATAACTCTATGACGCCGGTCAGCCAGACAAGGATAGATAACTCTATCACGCTGGTGAGCAAGACAAGGATAGATAACTCTATGACGCCGGTCAGCCAGACAAGGATAGATAACTGTATGATGCTGGTGAGCCAGACAAGGATAGATAACTCTATCATGCCGGTGAGCTAGACAAGGAAAGATAACTCTATCACGCTGGTGAGCCAGACAAGGATAGATAACTCTATCACGCCGGTCAGCCAGACAAGGATAGATAACTCTGTAACATGGTGAGCCAGACAAGGATAGATAACTCTATGATGCTGGTGAGCCAGACAAGGATAGATAACTGTATGATGCTGGTGAGCCAGACAAGGATAGATAACTCTATCAAGCCGGTCAGCCAGACAAGGATAGATAACTGTATGATGCTGGTGAGCCAGACAAGGATAGATAACTCTATCAAGCCGGTCAGCCAGAAAAGGATAGATAACTCTATCACGCCGGTCAGCCAGACAAGGATAGATAACTCTATCACGCTGGTGAGCAAGACAAGGATAGATAACTCTATCACGCCGGTGAGCTAGACAAGGATAGATAACTCTATCATGCCGGTGAGCTAGACAAGGAAAGATAACTCTATCACGCTGGTGAGCCAGACAAGGATAGATAAATCTATGACGCCGGTCAGCCAGACAAGGATAGATAACTCTGTAACATGGTGAGCCAGACAAGGATAGATAACTCTATGATGCTGGTGAGCCAGACAAGGATAGATAACTCTATCACGCTGGTGAGATAGACAAGGATAGATAACTCGATCACGCTGGTGAGCAAGACAAGGATAGATAACTCTGTGACGCTGGTCAGCTTGACAAGGATAGAAAACTCTATCACGCCGGTCAGCCAGACAAGGATAGATAACTCTATCACGCCGGTCAGCCAGACAAGGATAGATAACTCTATCACGCCGGTGAGCCAAGCTCCTCACAGCGATAACCCGTTCGCGGAGCTCTCTATACTATCGCTGCCACTAGTCAAAACTCCCTACTGTGAATAGGTGGCCACAACCATGCTTGGAGTTGAACTCGCAACCGAATGACCGTTTTGGTTACAAACAAGTGACGCCTGTCGTGACGCCGAATACACTTATCGCTGCTAAATTACTTTCTTCGTTTGTCAATTTGAATTTCTGTTTCATTAAAACTATCATGTTATTGATATAGTAAGATGTAAGGGAGAAGTTGGTTGATTTTCCGTTATTCTGCAATCTCGAACCAATCTGATTATTAAAACAACAAAGTAAATTCATCTGGAAAACATGGTCAGTCGTAAACCTTTTCACAATAAAAATATGATGGCATTCCCAAAGACATAAACAAAAGTATCAACGTTACTACATTTGGGGTTTGAGGGCAAATTTCAAGATTCTTGTAATGGCCGCGCCCACACTGATGGCCGTGATGTCACCGAGAGTGTAACGAAGGTGTCACGCGCTGGGAAGGAGCTTGCCGGTGAGCTAGACAAGGATAGATAACTCTATGACGCCGGTCAGCTTGACAAGGATAGATTACTCTATAACTACGGTGAGCAAGGCAAGGGTAGATAACTCTGTCGTGCTGGTGAGCCAGGCAAGGACAGATAACTCTGTAACACTGGTCAACTTGACAAGGATAGATAACTCTATAACGCCAGTCAGACAGACAAGGTTAGATAACTCTATAACGCTGGTGAGCTATACAAGGATAGATAACTCTGTAACACCGGTCAGCCTGACAAGGGCAGATAACTCTATAACGCAAGTGAGCCATTCAAGGTGAGATAACTCTGTAACACCGGTCAGCCTGACAAGGATAGATAACTCTATAACGCCGGTGAGCCATACAAGGATATAAGACTATAACGCTTGTAAGCCGGGCAGGAGATAACTCTATAATTCCTGTGATCCAGACAAGGATAGATAACTCTTTAACACCGGAGAGCCAAATATGGACAGATAACTCTGTAATTCTCTGTAATTCCTGTGAGCCAGACAAGGATAGATAACTCTTTAACACCGGAGAGCCAAATATGGACAGATAACTCTGTAATACTGGTGAGCAAGACAATATTTACCACCGAGATGAAACCCACGAGCATAATATGGTGGTGGCAAACACAAATACTCGGTGCTGAAGACCGCTATGCAGAGTTGTGTCCCTTAGCTACGCCAGGACTAGCTGTCGCAAGTTCAATTACCAAAATTGCACCGATTATGAACCGAACCCGAATTCTGTATGCTATGTGGCTGGTCTGACTATTACTACTGGTCCTTTTCCATTTGACATGTTACCCGTGAAGATCCGGGGTAGAATAGGTCTTCAGCAACCCATGCTTGCCGTAAAAGGCGAATTTGCTTGTCGTTAGAGGCGACTAACGGGATCGGGTGGTCAGGCTCGCTGACTTTGTTGAAGTATATCACTGACCCAGTTGCGTGGATCGATGCTCATGAAATCAATCACTAGATTGTCTGGTCTAGGCTCGATTATTTACAGGCCGCCGTCATATAGCTGGGATATTGCTGTGTGCGGCGTAAAACAACAAACAAACAAACAAACAAACAAACAAACAAAACAAACAAACCATTTCACATGTATATCATGTTCGACACCAATATTTCCCCGGTCAGTGGATCAGTGTGCACACCAACTTCATTCTCAGCTCCCTGGGGAGTATATAATCCAAAGCGGGACAACAAGGATGGGATTCAGGCATTGTACCCATGTGTTTTGTAAATAAGAAATAAGAAAACAATATTTTGCCAATCTTTATTGAAACTCCAGTGATGAAGCGGATAGTCGTACATAAAATTATTCCAAGATAAACTATATTTGTACTTAAGTATGTAGTTAGTCGGGTAGTATACTCAAAGGGTATTCAACATGTTAATCTCAGTGGTAACACATACAATGATCGGCATTGTGCAGAGTTGCGTCCCTTGGGCACGCCAGAAACCTATGATTGTGGGTTCGAATCCATGTTCGCCCCCATTATGTTTCTAGGTTTGTCAGCACCATACCCGTGCTAGTGGGTTTCACCGAAGTGGTAAACGTCTGAGACCTGCTTTACTTCGGGCTTTCCTCCCACATTAAGCTGGCACGCCGTGATATAAATTGAATACTGTTAAAAGCGGCGTTAAACCCAACTCACTCACTCACTCACTCAATGATCGAAATTGAACTTCCGGTTTGTGTCGAAAGCCGTAGCGGCCTGAACCTTACGTATTTACTATTACATGCAACGTTAACCATATCTGTCTCGAATGCCTCGATATATCGAAGTCTTTCTGGCCCTTAAGGAACCCCTTAATTTGTATCTTTATCAACATTGGTCTCGAATGTCTTTATATATCGAAGTCTCCCTGGCCCGGAATCACTTACATTTGAACATTAACTTGGTCTGTCTCGAATGTTTTGGTATATCGAAGACCTATGAACCATGCAAGTTCCTTCTTCATGCGCCACTAATTATAACTCGAACACTTCCGCACGTTTCTGTAACCTGACCAGTCTGAAGATTGTCGAAGCTCATCCCTCCGTAAATCGAAAGCATTCTGGAAGAGTCAGGACCTATGTCTCGAATACCTTGATATATCGATGCTTTGCTCGAACCCATAACTTTTATCGTACGGAAAACCTACCACATCAACTGCGTCCAATCACCGTTACCTTACTGAATAAATAATTATTTAAATTGCACAATGCGAAAAACAAATACTGGACACTGTCTCGCAATTTCACCATCACCATTGGTGGATCACATATGACCTTGACCTGATCAACTGACCAATCACTCTTCACTAAATTTGACAAGTTCTGCGACCGCTCCCATTAGCAGATCAACCGACCAATCATAATTTAGCAACTCTGACAAGCTCGGCGACAGTTATTCCTCACGAAGTCCGATTTACTGCAAATGTGGGGGTCAGCAAACTGACGGCATGAACTCATGATGTCGAAACACCGAGCACCTGGAAAATACAACCACGTGTGTAACACAAGTTAGTGGATATAACGATGCATTGTTTGGGCGTTAAGGATTTTAATGACACTATTTACGACAATCACAGGTTGGGGTGGTGGAGTAGCCTTGTGGTGAAAGCGTTCGATGTCCCACATGGGTACAATGTGCGAAGTTTTTTTCTGGTGACCTCCGCTGTGATGTTGCTGGAATGTTGCTGAGGGCGACGTAAAACCATACTTACTCACTCCTAGCAGGTAAAGTGTGTGTGTGTGTGTGTGTGTGTGTGTGTGTGTGTGTGTGCGTACATTAACACAGAACTTGTGGCCCTTGTGAGGAATCGAACCAGTCTTCAGCGTGACCAAATAACCCTTTAACCACGAGGATACCCATTGCCTGACATATATTTGAAGGGAAGACGGATGAATTATACAATAGGCCAACGAGAGAAAATAATTCTTTCGCTGGATTTGTTTTCTAGCTGGCACAAATAATATTTTTAGGACAAACTGACGGGCAAAAGAAAGTATACAATTGAAAATTGGGTTTGATTAAAAATACAAACGTTATTAAAACTTTACTCGGGTGAAACACAGCAATACGAAAGCCTTTTAGAGCCATTTTATTTTCTTGAAATTTTAAGATACTAACCTAAAATTTTAAGATGTTATGTTAAAATTTCAAGATAATTAGTTGAAATTTCAAGATACATAAGCTGAAATTTCAAGATAATGATCTTGAAATTTCAAGATACTACGTTGAAATTTTAAGATACAGTATCTTGAAATTTCAACTTAGTACCATGAAATTGCAAGTTAGTATCTTGAAATTTCAGGATAGTACCGAATTTAAAAAAACAAACCAAATGGCCCTAAAAGACTTCCAAATAGCAAAGATACCTGTATCAAGTACATCTCCATCGTATAACCATATCTTGTTTGTTTCAGTTTTAGCCGCCATGGATGTCTACTTTCTTTTGCCCAGTGGTTTACAGTTTCAGATACAGTTTCATGTTGTTTAACGCCGCACTCAGCAATATTCCAGCTATATGACGGCGGTCTGTAAATAATCGGGTCTGGACCAGACAATCCAATGATAGACATCATGGGCATCGATCCACGCAATTGGGATACGATGACATGCATCAACCAAGTCAGCGAACCTGACCACCCGATCCCGTTAGTCGCCTTTTACGACAAGCATAGTCGCCTTTTACGGCAAGCATGGGTTGCTGAAGACCTATTCTACCCCGGATCTTCACGGGTTCAGCGGTTTACAAATAAAATGTAAAAGTCACTACAGCATCCGGTGCCTCTAAACCTAAGCAGTATACCGAATTCTAAACCCCCCATGAAATACACTGGGGGAGTCGTGTTTCTTTTGATTTTTCAACGAATTGTTACTCTGCAACTGAAATAACGCTAAGGTGATCGAAACTCCCATACTTTACATAGCGTGACGTTCGTTCTGTACTCTGTAATTATATGAAGATCCGGGGAAGAATAGGTCTTCAGCAACCCATACTTGCCGTAAAAGGCGACTATGCTTGTCGTAAGAGGCGACATATGCAAATGTTTACACCATTAACATGTATCATATTTAATATTGACATTACTCACCACGTGTTCCCTGACCTGAAGCAGCATCAGTTGGCCTCGATGCTCCCGTAGACCTCATCGTGCCAGTGCGACCTCGATTTTGACCTCGAATCTGGCCTTGTCTTAATGGCCACTGTCCGTCCCTTGGCGCGGCTCTCTCTCGTTGTGAATTCATAAGTTTTACTTTGATGCGATGGACTGTCTGTCGTTCTTGAACGCTTGGTTGGACACGCCTTTGTTGTCCTCGGGGAACGGAAGCCTCCAGCCTTATTGGTCTTCTGGATCTAACCAATTCTGGATTTCGTCGCCTGATCTGAGGTATTTGACGTCCAGCTAGATTCTCTCGTGGGCCATTTCGCCTGAATTGACGCCTTTGACTTGTTGGAAAACGCTGAGGTTGAGATTGCTGGCGAGAATACATTTGAGATCGCTGCTGCGGCCATGGCTGAAGGCGTTGAGGTTGTGGTTGAGGTTGGCCCTGTCTTTGAGTTAGTGTTTGGGGTTGAGTTTGTATTTCTGGTGAAATTTGTCTTTGGGGTTGAGGTTGCTGTTGAGGTTGCGGTTTCGGTTGTGGTTGTGGTTGTGGTTGAGGTTGTGGCTGTGGTTGTGGTGGATTATTAACACTCAACAGTTGTGGTTGAGGTTGGACCTGTCTTTGGGATAGTGGTTGGGGTTGAGTTTGAAATTGTAATTCTGGTGAAATTTGTCTTTGGGGTTGAGGTTGCTGTTGAGGTTGCGGTTGTGGTTGTGGTTGTGGTGAATTATCAACACTCAACTGTTTTGGTTGAGGTTGGACCTGTCTTTGGGATAGTGGTTTGGGTTGAGTTTGTAATTGTAATTCTGGTGAAATTTGTCTTTGGGGTTGAGGTTGCTGTTGAGGTTGTTGTTGTGGTGAATTATCAACACTCAACAGTTGTGGTTGAGGTTGGACCTCTCTTTGGGATAGTGGTTGGGGTTGAGTTTGTAATTGTATTTCTGGTGAAATTTGTCTTTGGGGTTGAGGTTGCTGTTGAGGTTGTGGTTGTGGTTGTTGTGAATTATTAACACTCAACAGTTGTGGTTGAGGTTGTGGTTGAGGTTGTGGTTGAGGTTGTGGTTGAGGTTGGCTTTGTGGCTGTTGTGGACTATGAAAACTCATCAACTGTGATTCAGTTTGTGATTGTTTTTCTGGTGGAATCTGTCTTTGTGTTTGCGGTTGTGGTTGTGGTTGTGGTTGTGGGTTTGGTTGTGGTGGACTAGGAAAACTCAACCGTTGTGGTTGAGTTTGTGGTTCTTGTTGAGTTTGGAGTTGTGGTTGTGGTTGTGGTTGTGGTGGAGTTTGAGTTTCATTTCCAGACTGAGGCTGAACTCGTGGTGGCTGTTGGGAATCCAAAAACTGTAATTGAGACTGCAAGTTTGATTGTGGTTCTTGGGGATTTATCTGTTGCAATGGTTCTGGCTCTTCTGGTTGCGTTTGCGTTTGCGTTTGCGGTTGGGGTTGCGGTTGCATCTGTTGTGGCCCTGGCTGTTTTTGTGGCTGTGGTCGTTGGAAGCTACCTGCAGCCCATGGCGCGGAAGGCGATGGCATGCGTCCACTGATTTCTTTGACAGCATCATGGAGGGCTGAGAGAATCACGTCACCGGGAATGTGAAACCTGAAATGTTCCTCTGGTGCGTTCGGTACCTGACTTCGTTGCGCTGGTCTGTTGAACGGACCGTTTCTTGAAGCCTGGGCGTCTGGCCGTCTTGGGTATACCTGACCAGGAACCTCGGTTCTCTGTGCTTGTCGGTTGGCATAGGGCCCGTATTGTGGTCTAGGATCTTGCTTTACAACTGACTGAAGTCTTCTTTCCACACCACGACGACCAGTTCTTCCGAGACTTAGGCTTCGCCTGCTCGAACTTGAAGGGTAACCTGCTGGTATGGAAGGTTGCCCAACCCGGCCCGGCGGGTAGCGAGCCGTCATTGAAGGTCGTCCAGCCGGATTTGGCATGTATTGGGATGTGACTGGTTGTTGCCTCTCTGAGTTCGAAGGGTAGCGCGATGTCATTTGAGGTTGTCTTACTGGATTTGACGATTTGGAAGGTTGACTGACTGGTTTTGAAGGGTAGCGTGCTGTCATGGAAGGTTGTCTAGCTGTATCCGAAGGGTAGCGTGCTGTCATGGAAGGTGGTCTAGCTGTATCCGAAGGGTAGCGTGCTGTCATGGATGGTTGTCTAGCTGTATCTGAAGGGTAGCGTGCTGTCATGGAAGGTTGTCTAGCTGTATCTGAAGGGTAGCGTGCTGTCATGGAAGGTTGTCCAGCTGTATTTGAAGGGTAGCGTGCTGTCAAGGAAGGTTGTCCAGCTGTATTTGAAGGGTAGCGTGCTGTCAAGGAAGGTTGTCCAGCTGTATTTGAAGGGTAGCGTGCTGTCATGGAAGGTTGTCCAGCCGTATCCGAAGGGAAGCGTGCTGTCAAGGAAGGTTGTCCAGCTGTATCTGAAGGGTAGCGTGCTGTCATGGACAGTTGTCCAGCTGTATTCGAAGGGTAGCGTGCTGTCATGGAAGGTTGTCCAGCCGTATCTGAAGGGTAGCGTGCTGTCATGGAAGGTTGTCCAGCCGTATCTGAAGGGTAGCGTGCTGTCATGGAAGGTTGTCCAGCTGTATCTGAAGGGTAGCGTGCTGTCATGGAAGGTGGTCCAGCTGTATCCGAAGGGTAGCGTGCTGTCATGGAAGGTGGTCCAGCTGTATCTGAAGGGTAGCGTGCTGTCATGGAAGGTGGTCCAGCTGTATCTGAAGGGTAGCGTGCTGTCATGGAAGGTTGTCCAGCTGTATCTGAAGGGTAGCGGTCTGTCATGGAAGGTGGTCCAGCTGTATCTGAAGGGTAGCGTGCTGTCATTGAAGGTTGTCCAGCTGTATCTGAAGGGTAGCGTGCTGTCATGGAAGCTTGTCTAGCTGTATCCGAAGGGTAGCGTTCTGTCATTGAAGGTTGTCCAGCCGTATCTGAAGGGTAGCGTGCTGTCATGGAAGGTCGTCCAGCTGTATCTGAAGGGTAGCGTGCTGTCATGGAAGCTTGTCCAGCTGTATCTGAAGGGTAGCGTGCTGTCATAGAAGCTTGTCTAGCTCTATCTGAAGGGTAGCGTGCTGTCATGGACGGTTGTCTACCTGTATTTGAAGGGTAGCGTGCTGTCAAGGAAGGTTGTCCAGCTGTATCTGAAGGGTAGCGTGCTGTCATGGAAGGTTGTCCAGCTGTATCTGAAGGGTAGCGTGCTGTCATGGACGGTTGTCCAGCTGTATCTAAAGGGTAGCGTTCTGTCATGGAAGGTTGTCCAGCTGTATCTGAAGGGTAGCGTTCTGTCATGGAAGGTTGTCTACCTGTATTTGAAGGGTAGCGTGCTGTTAAGGAAGGTTGTCCAGCTGTATCTGAAGGGAAGCGCGATGTCAAGGAAGGTTGTCCAGCTGTATTTGAAGGGTAGCGTGCTGTCATGGAAGGCTGTCCAGCTGTATCTGAAGGGTAGCGTGCTGTCATGGAAGGTTGTCCAGCTGAATCCGAAGGGTAGCGTGCTGTCATGGAAGGTGGTCCAGCCGTATCCGAAGGGTAGCGTGCTGTCATGGAAGGTTGTCTAGCTGTATCTGAAGGGTAGCGTGCTGTCATGGAAGGTTGTCCAGCTGTATCTGAAGGGTAGCCCGCTGTCATGGAAGCTTGTCCAGCTGAATCCGAAGGGTAGCGTGCTGTCATGGAAGGTTGTCTAGCTGTATCTGAAGGGTAGCGTGCTGTCATGGAAGGTTGTCCAGCTGTAACTGAAGGGTAGCGTGCTGTCATGGACTGTTGTCCAGCTGTATCCAAAGGGTAGCGTGCTGTCATGGACGGTTGTCCAGCTGTATCCGAAGGGTAGCGTGCTGTCATGGAAGGTTGTCTAGCTGTATCTGAAGGGTAGCGTTCTGTCATGGAAGGTTGTCCAGCTGTAAATGAAGGGTAGCGTGCTGTCATGGACGGTTGTCCAGCTGAATCCGAAGGGTAGCGTGCTGTCATGGAAGGTTGTCCAGCTGTATCTGAAGTGTAGTTGGCTGTCATGGAAGGTTGTCCAGCTGTATCTGAAGTGTAGTTGGCTGTCATTAGAAGTGAAGTTGAAGGTGTAGGTTGTCCAACTAAATCTGAAGGGTACTGTGATGTCTTGGAACGATTTCTAACCAGATCTGAAAGGTAGAGATGCGTAACAGAAGGCCCTCCGAGTGTATCTGCTGCTTGCTGGTAGCTTGCTGGTGAAGAAAGATCGATTGTTTGGCTTTTCTCTGGTACCAAGGTTGCAAGTGCAGCAGAAATGTTTGCCGTGGACATAAAAATTACCTCATTCTGCCCCTGTGTTTGGCGATCGGTCACCTTCAGAATGGGTTTATCTGGTTGACCTTGAGGTTTCTGGCTGCCCAACCAAGGGTTGCTTCCAATGAGGTTAGCAGCTTCTTCTGCCTCGACAGGGGGGTCGGTTCTATTGGCTGAAGCTGTGTAGGAATGAAACGGTACATACGTCCCTGAAAACCCTGTGGTGTCGGATTTAAGAGGCTCGCTACTTTCGCAGGACACTGAAGGTTTAGGGCAGACACATTTGCAGCTCGGGCCTTGGTACCCCCCATTGATACACGTCACACGGCGAGGGCAAAACTCTGGAATGAAAATAATAAATTAAGATGCTAGAAGATAATAACAGTTTAGTGTTAAGGAGTTTTAGATATATACAACCCAACAGGTTAACGAAAAACAACAATGGAAAGGTTGTGTGTTGCAATACCAACAGTGAAACAATTTGGTGTTCTTCAACTTTTTCAAGTAGCATAATACAACTGTTGATAATGATGCTGTTATCTCTTGTTGTATGTATATAGAAGGGAGACAACCCCACACAGATAATTGCTTAATCAATTAACGTTCGATCAGCGGAATTTTCAAGCGGTTCTTCGATTGAAAATAGCTTTCAATATTTCTTAGAATGGGTTAGTTATAATTCAATAAAATATATTCATTCAACAATGTTTGTGGGGAGAGGGACGCATAATTGAGGCACACTTTTTTCCAAATTGTGTACTCTTGAGTCTATTTAAACAAACGGGATTTCATTTTAATTAAATTCAATGCCTATCAGTGTGTACTATATTCCTTTTGATTGACGGAATTATCGGAGTGTCAAGAGGGACTGGCTATTTGATATTCTGACAAAGTGAAAAAAATCAATCAGAATCCACGTCTTATATCACTTATAGTTGCTTCAAACAAAATGGGAGCGCCCAGTAAAGACAATCTGATCGATAATCAAGGTTTCTGATGTAACAAAACGGGTCTGACCTCGCGAAGTGCATTAAATCATTTGAAAAATTTGATCAAAAACATGAACAGATTTGAAAAATATATGTCGACATACACATGCTTTGCAAATCCTGCAGTCGACGAAAATCTGCACGTTAAACCGGCTGTCTAGTTCGTTGCGCGGTTTTGATTGGACTATGCATAGACTCGTTAATCCAGACAAAGTGTAACCCCGGAATTCCAGCCTAGTTCGGCAAGGAATGAAACTGGACTTAGTCAGTTAACTCCACTGCCTCAGGAAGATAGAAAATACTTGAAACTAATGGTGCCTCACTATTAGATTTTATGGAAAAGAAAGAAAATTATGACACTCTGAATGAAAAAAAAGGTTTTGGAAAAGATAATTCAGCTCTTTCCTTCCGAAAACAATGTAGGTCTTCACGCAGTGGTGGAAAAAGTATTGCCTCTCAACACAAATACCCAAAATCAAAGGTAATGGTTTCTGATCTATCACAAGCAGTTCGCGAAGATGCCCTCAGAGTTATCGTTCTTTGCTATTCCGACAGGGGGCTCTACCAACCTGCACACTTGTACATAAGGTTGATGGACTTTATGTCTGTGAAGGACAACGACTCTACCCGGCCAATCACATCCTGGTATTTTGGATCAAGGGTCTTGATTGTCACCTTTTTTCCATCGATGGAGAAGAACTGAAGGAGAACAAGGTTGATGAATACAATAATACTGACACAGCGGCGAGGCCCACTGGAAACAGTTTAGTCCAAATGATTTTCAAAATTTAAGTGAGTGAGTGAGTGAGTGAGTTGGGTTTAACGCCGCTTTTAACAGTATTACAGTTATATCACGGCGTGTCAGCTTAATGTGGGAGGAAAGCCCGAAGTGATGCATGTCTCAGACGTTTACCACTTCGGTGAAACCCACGAGCACGGGTATGGTGCTGACAAACCTAGAAACATAATCGGGGCGAACCGGGATTCGAACCCACAATCATAGATTTCTGGCGTGCCCAAGGGGCGCAACTCTGCACAGCGAATCGCGGCGCCTTAGACGACTGGGCCAAAAGCTTGACATCGAAATATATAATGGAATTCATCAGCTGTTGCCGGGGAGTTACAGAGAGAACCTAGACGTTGTTCTCTGGGTACATTATTCCAGCGGCCAGTCTCGACTGGTAAATTGTGGTTATTAAAGTACTCATGGAAATGAAAAAAACCCTGTTTTGCTGGATTTAATGATCGACACAAAGCATTACGTAGATGTAAATACGAAATAACAAAACAACTGGAAAAGTACTAGTCTGGATTTGCTAGTTTTATCTCAGTGCTCAATACAAAATGTACTTTACAGGAGATAATTTGTAGGCACTTTCAACATTCAAAAATAAAACTAAGTCCAAATTGACATGGCAGAAACAGGCTATAGGCATTATGCAGATTAGCCTGGAAAAAAGTGATCAAAACAACAATAAAAATAACAGCTATGTTTATGTACATAATAATAATGACATGTAAGTTGTTGTTTGAGAAGGGAACATGTTACTTTTACGTTCTGATATTTTGACGATGATTCACTATCCCACAATGCCACTCACAAATCACTAACCACTGACAAATCACATGCACGTGGGTTTCAAGCACCTGTTTTCACCTGTCGTCAAGGTGTCATAGGTCATGGACATTCACCTTGATCTACTTACACCTGGTTATGCTCAGTTTCACAATAGTCTGTTTTGTTCATATTTTTACACACTTTTACGTGTAAAAAGACATAAAAACCTTTGATACGCTGTATTTGTGCCAAGGCCGAATTAGTGCTAATTGAGTTGTTTGAATATTTATATATTTTGCATATTAACTGCATTTATTTAAAAAATCTGAGATCGAAAAACAGGTTTTTTTCATTTACGTGAGTATTATAGTGCGAAATTTTAAGAGCGGGTAATTAACAGATTTAGGTAGGTAGAGATAGTTTTCAAATATTGGCACTTCTTTAAGATATTTATAATAGAAACCTTTTGGACTCGACAATATTGAACTTCTCCAGGATTGTAGAAAATGATCGGTCAATTTTCTTTCCACAGACGAGACTAGCCACTTGGTGTTAAAATTACATGGCATATCATAAACTTGGATCAGGCCACAGGAGCTTAATAAACATTCTAAATTACATAACCAAGGCTGAATATTGGAGTTTACGTTAGCATCCATCCTAATGAATTAATACATCAGAGTCGAAAACTTATTTTGTTGAGATCGTATAATATGTCTATGCCAGGTCTATCAATAGCTCCCCGGCCGCGTCATTCCAAAAGACGTTAAAAGGTGGTACTTGTTGTCGCCATGCCTGACGCTCGGCATTAAAGGGCTAAAACAAAGACTGGTCGGCCCGGAGTCAGTATACTGTGTCTGAGTGGGGTTTTCATGTTAAACTGCGGCATGGTCTCAGTGGGCTAGCACTATAAAGCCGGCATCAAGTCCAAACTAGTACAAGCAGCCACACACACACACACGCAAACACGCACGCACGCACGCACGCACGCACACACAGGCGAAGTTCACCTGACGTAGAAGTATTTGTTGTTATTTATTCAGTTACAACCGGATATGGACCTACCGATTTCCCATAATGCATGAGCGACATGTAGTCATACTGGACATCCTCCGTCTCCACCAAGCGTTTGCTGATCATCTTGAACTGTGGCACGAACAACGGCTTGACGCTCGTCATGTTGATGTAGACGTGGTCGTCGCGGTCAGAACGCTGGTGTTCGTGAATAAGGCCTAACGCATGGCCAAGCTCGTGCATAACTACCTTTTTCTGAAATGGGACAAGCGTCGTCATTTTAATATAAGAGGCACCCAAACTCGCAGAGTTGCGTCCCTTAGGCGTGCCAGAAACTTATGATTGTCGGTTCGAATCCTGGTTCGCCCTGATTTAGTTTTTAGGTTTGTCAGCACCACGCCCCTGCTCGTGGGTTTCACCAAAGTGGTAAATGTCAAAGACCTACATCTCTCCTGTACGCGAAGCTTACACTGAATACTGTTAACATCGGCGTGAAAGGAGATCTATTGTTTGTTTGTTTGTTGTTTAACGCCGCACTCAGCAATATTCCAGCTTTATGACGGCGGTCTGTAAGTAATCGAATCTCGACCAGACAATCCAGTGATTGACATCATGAACATCGATCCACGCCATTGGGATACGATGACATGCATCAACCAAGTCACCGAGCCTGACCTACCGATCCCGTTAGTCGCCCCTTACGACAAGCATAGTCGCCTTTTACGGCAAGCATGGGTTACTGAAGACCTATTCTACCCCAATGTTCCAGCTATATGACGGCGGTCTGTAAATAATCGGTAGTGCACCAGGCAAACCAGTGATTGACACCATGAGCATCGATCCACGCATTTGGGATACGGAGGCATGCTTCAGCCAAATATCCGAGCCTGACCACTCGATCTATTTAGCAGCCTCTTCCGACAGACATGCTGGGGGCTTGTATTTTTACCCGGCATGCCTAGGGATCAGACCTACCGTTCTACAGTTTCCTGGTCCGAGTGTAATTTCCTGTTCGCCACCAACCCGACCGATTCGAGAGAAGCATCTGTAAAATAAAAGCCACGTTCTATCATCATTTTATTCTACTTTTTAAAAAGATACTTTCTCGGGCATGATCTGTCTCGTGACTCTAACAGTGAGTGAGTGAGTATGGTTTTTACGCCGCTTTTAGCAATATTCCAGCAATATCACAGCGGGGGACACCAGAAATTGGCTTCACACATTGTACCCATGTCGGGAATCGAACCCGGGTCTTCGGCGTGACGAGCGAACGCTTTAACCACTAGGCTACCCGACCTCCCCCGTGACTCTAACAGACTTACTTAGTGGATTAGAATTCGACGGAACTAAAATATGGCTCTCCGGGAGACGTTTTGTCTGCTGTTTAACGCCGCATTCAGGAGTATTCCAGCTGTATGACGGCGGTCTTTGGGGCGGTCGGGTAGCCTAGTGATTAATGCGTTCGCTCGTCACGCCGAAGACCCGGGTTCGATTCACGCCAGGGTACAATGTGTGAAGCCCATTTATGGTGTCCCCCGCCGTGATATTGCTGGAATATTGCTAAAAGCGGCGTAAAACCATACTCACTCACCCCGTTAGTACCTATTTAAAAACAACGAGGGGGCGTGTGGTAGCCTAGTGGTTAAAGCGTTCGCTCGTCACGCCGAAGACTCGGGTTTGATTCCCAGCATGGGTACAATGTGTGAAGCCCATTTCTGGCGTCCCCGCTTTTGCAATATTCCAGCAATTTCACGGTGGAAGACACCAGAAATGGGCTTCACGCACTGTACCCACATAGGGAATCGCACCCAGCGAACGCATTAACCACTTGGCTACCCGACTACCAGACCACGAATACGGTCCCTGGTATGAGGTTTTGTTTGTTTGTTTGTTGTTAAACGCCGCACTCAGCAATATTCCAGCTATATGACGGCGGTCTGTAAATAATCGAGTCTGGACGAGACAATCCAGTGATTGACGTCATGAGCATCGATCCACGCTATTGGGATCGATGACATGCATCAACCAAGTCAGCGAGCCTGACCACCCGATCCCGTTAGTCGCCTCTTACCACAAGCGTAGTCACCCTTTACGGCAAGCATGGGTTGCTGAAGACCTATTCTACTCCGGATCTTCATCGGGGACAAGTTCGTCACGATATATGGCTGAAATATTGCCGATGTGACGTTAAACTTTAACTCACTCACTCACTCATCGGAGACAAGCATGGGTTGCTGAAGACATATGAGGTTTTGAATATCGTACCCGGATCCGGTGTTGATGACTGCCTTATCCTTGTCTTTGGAATTAGCTGGGCGGAACGTGATGCACGTCTCCTTCTCCCACTCCCTCATGGACGCGTGGATCGTCTCGACTTCTTTGACATCTGGTTAGAGACAAGTGTATGTTAAACAGACGATCTCTTCAACTGTATTATACAGTAAACACCCGAATGATTTCGTCGGGAACGGAATCTTCATGTTTGCAGATGTTTCTCTGTTTTATGTGTGTATGTGTGTACTTGCTTGCGCGTGAGTGCGTTCGTGCTTGTGTGTGTGCGCTTGCTTGCGCGTGAGTGCGTGCATGTGTGCGTGCGTACGTGCGTACGTGTTTGTGTTTGTGTGTGTTTCTGATTTCATCGGGAACGGAATGGTCATGTTTGCAAATGTTGCACTGTTTTATGTGTGCGTGCGTGCGTGCGTGTTTATGTTTGTGCGTGCGTATGTATGTTTCTGTGTCTGTGAGAGAGTGTGTGAGGGTATAACGGTGGTCTGTAACTATTCGGACTAGATAAACCAATGACTGATGTTGTAAGCACCGATCAACGCCCTCAGATTGCGATAAATGTAATCAACCAAGTAACCGAGTCTGACCACCCGATCCATCAAGTCACCACTTACAAACATAGGTTGCTGGGAACCTACTCTAACTCGGAGTATCAGCGTCAGCATCCCGTTAGAGTAGGTCTTCAGCAACCCATGCTTCCTGTAAAAGGCGACTATGCTGGTCGAAAGAAGCGACTAACGAGATCGGGTGGTCAGGCTCGCTGACTTGGCATGCATGTCATCGTATTCCATTTGCATGGAACGATGCTCATGATGTCAATCATTCGATTGTCTGGTCCAGACTCGATTATTTACAAACCGCCGTCATATAGCTGGAATATTGTTTAACGCCGCACTCCAGCTAATATTCCAGCTATATGACGGCGGTCTGTACATGATTGAGTCTGGACCAGACAATCCAGTGATTGATATCATGAGCATCGATCCATCCAACTGGGATCGATGACATGCATCAGCCAAGTCAGCGAGACTGACCACCCGATCCCGTTAGTCGCCTTTTACGACATGCATAGTCGCCTTTTACGGCAAGCATGGGTTGCTGAAGACCTATTCTACCCCGGATCTTCACGGGTCCACTGGCGGAACAACTCACTGAATATCCCTGTTTTAATTTCGTAGGGAATCTCCTTCTCTAACCATCGTGACGACAAGGCGGTCAGGGCTTTCCTCTTCCAGCGTCTCGGACTTCTGAAAACAGTCACAATGTGACAGACGTGACGTCATGGTGGCACAGATTTATTCGGATACCGTAAGCATTTTCGTGTAATATTCAAATAAACAAAAATTATATGTTTACATAGTTATTGTCAACAAACCACCTGTGACTTGTCAATGCCCTGATACCCGATACCCATTGGTTTCAGGGGAGGTAGGGTGGCCTAGTGGTTAAAGTGTTTGCTCGTCACGCAAGGCTTGGGTTCGATTCTTTACGGTGGGGACAATGTCTGTACCCGTTCTGGTGTGCCCCTTTGTGATATTTCTGGGATATTACTAGAACCATACGCACTCACTCACTCATTGGTTTGAAACGTATGTCAATACCCTCGAAGATATAAACACATAATGTCTTCTAAATTGTAGATACAAAACCATGTCATGACAACCGAAGGGTCTAAATATGGAGAAATATTTTCCCCCTATATGCAAATAAGATATTCACACATTGGTGACCGTAAAATCGTATTAAAACGCGGATTTATTCAAAGTGTGGACCTCGTTTTTGACATTTAGACCTCTATAAACGCAAAAAGATACAAGTATTAAAGTCAATTCTTGTATAGACGGGGCGCGGCGGGCCCAGACGTCAAAGGCGCCACAATTGGCTGTTCGATGCTCATGATGTCAATCACTGGATTGTCTGGTCCAGACTCGATTTTTTACGGATATTATATATTGCTGTGTGCGGCAAGAAACAACAAATAAACAAAAAAACAACTTCCTACAATTAAAATTAAAAAGGATAATATCTTGCAATGTTAAAACTCAAGATTACTTGACACGCCCACTAACCATAGTCTTGACATACGTGGAATCCATACCGGTATTATATGTTGTTGTAATATGTACAGCATAGGTGTCCCCACAACCAATGAAACGATCGCGTATATTCTGTACCCGGATGGTGGTTATATCCAATTATCTTGCAGGCCTAGCCGGTCGTGCTGATCAAGCCACGCCTCCTCGTTAGCGCTTTTAAGATTCGTTTTGGCTGTTACAAATGCAGACCTCAAAATACGTTCTTTTGATTAAACGCAACAGCGCCAAATTTACGTTTTCAAACATTTTTTCTCGACCAAAGTATTGAGGTGAGGTGAAATGGGGTTCAATGTCGCGTCTATAATTATTGCACTTATATAGCGACGTGCATGTACGTGTGTGTTTGTGTGGCTGCTTGTACTCGTCCGGACTGATGCCGATTTATAGTGCTAGCTCAATGAGATACCATGCCGCAGTTTAACATGAATACCCCACTCAGATACAATATACCGACTCCGAGCCGACCAGTCCTTGTTTTAGCCCTTTAATGCCGAGCGCCAGGCAGGGAAACAACAAGTACCATCTTTTAACGTATTTTGGTATCACTCGGTCGGGGATCGAACTCCGGACCTACCAGTAGACCAAGGAGGCTGTCAACGCATTGAACATCATACTGGCTACATAGTGATGTAAAAAACATATATTACTATTTTTCATGATACTTTAACACCTCACGCAGCAACATTTAAACTTTATTACGGCGTCTTATTAATAATCGATTCTGGACAAGACCATCCAGTGATTGATATTATGAGCAACGATCCCCACCGTCGGGGTACGATGATACACAATCCATCGAGTCACCAAGCCCGACCACCTGATCTATTAAGCCCCTCTTACCACCAGCATGGGTTGCTGGGGACCAATTCTAGCCCGAATCTCTACGAGGGTTTCACCACTGACGAGTGACCCGTGAAGATTCCGGGGTAGAATTGGTCTTCAGAAACCCTGCTTGCCGCAAAAGGCGTCTATGCTTGTCGTAAGAGGCGACTAACGGGATCGGGTGGTCAGGCTCGTTGATGCACGTCCGTATCCCAATTGGGTGGATCGATGCTCATGATGTCAATCATTGGATTGTCTGACCCAGACTCGATTATTTACAGACCGCCGTCATATAGCTGGAATATTGCTGAGTGCGGCGTTAAACAAAAAACAAACAAACAAACAAACAAACAAGCCAAATCTTTGACGAGTAGCTCACCTTGCATCTAGCGCTCGGTAGTGATCAATCAGCTGCTGTTGTTTGAGGGTCAGACACATATCCATGTCAAGAAGCACCCCACTGCACACTTGCTGTCTGCTCGCATAGGCTGCAACAGTCGGAAACAATAGGTGAGACAACAGGCGGATATGACAGGTGTGACGGACAATAGGCAGATATGACAGGTGAGACAATAAGTGGATATGACAGGTGTGACAATAAGCGGATATGACAGGTGTGACAATAGGCGGATATGACAGGTGTGACAATAGGCGATATGACAGGTGTGACAATAGGCAGATATGACAGGTGTGACAATAGGCGGATATGACAGGTGTGACGGACAATAGGCAGATATGACAGGTGAGACAACAGGCGGATATGACAGGTGTGACAATAGGAAGATATGACAGGTGTGACAATAGGCGGATATGACAGGTGTGACAATAGGCGGATATGACAGGTGTGACAATAGGCGGATATGACAGGTGTGACAATAGGCAGATATGACAGGTGTGACAATGGGCGGATATGACATGTGTGACAATAGGCGGATATGACAGGTGTGACAATAGGCGGATATGACAGGTGTGACAATAGGCAGATATGACAGGTGTGACAATGGGCGGATATGACAGGTGTGACAATAGGCGGATATGATAGGTGTGACAATAGGCGGATATGACAGGTGTGACAATAGGCGGATATGACAGGTGTGACAATAGGCGGATATGACAGGTGTGACGATAGGCGGATATGACAGGTGTGACAAAAGGCGGATATGACAGGTGTGACAATAGGCGGATATGACAGGTGTGACAATAGGCGGATATGACAGGTGTGACAATAGGCGGATATGACAGGTGTGACAATGGGCGGATATGACATGTGTGACAATGGGCGGATATGACAGGTGTGACAATAGGCGGATATGACAGGTGTGACAAAAGGCGGATATGACAGGTGTGACAATAGGCGGATATGACAGGTGTGACAATAGGCGGATATGACAGGTGTGACAATGGGCGGATATGACAGGTGTGACAATAGGCGGATATGACAGATGTGACAATAGGCGGATATGACAGGTGTGACGGGGCGGTCGGGTAGCATGGTGGTTAAAGCGTTCGCTCGGCACGCCGAAGACCCGGGTTCGATTCCCGACATGGGTACAATGTGTGAAGCCCATTTCTGGTGTCCCCCGCCGTGGTATGGCTGGAATATTGCTAAAAGCGGCGTAAAACCATACTCACTCACTACAGTTGTGACAATATGAGTGAGTGTTTGGGTTTGACGCCGTTTTAACCTTTGCTCGGTATATCATGACGTGTCCATGACAATGATCCAGGAGAATCCTGTCACGGTTAAGGGAGACAACTCCGCATGCCCTAACCCCGCACACTTTATGTTGAAGGAGAATGGAACATAACATAAAATATTTCTGACAACGCTGAAAATATGCGTCAGTAATTACGTGATGTCGCTATCAATACACATGTGATACAGATTAATTTTGAAGGATTGCTAACTAATATAAAAACAGCCCAAAACGAGATCGTCATCTTTGAGATTTGATTTGAAAAGAAATAAACGTCATTCAGCATGACTGCCAAGAGGGGAGGGCAAACAATATGTGATGGCGTTGGAGATTTTACGTGCGCTTCTGCAGGATCCGACTTCGCACTCGGGCGACAAACGAGGGAACGACCAGCTTAAGACTCCAGTGTCATTCTCGCTTGTCCAAATGTGGGGGAGGATTAAAGTTATGCACCTAGTGTGTACAATATATACAAATCATAAGCTGCCATTTTTCCTCAATTAAGAGCCCGGGTCCATTTGATTTTTATAGTGGATGAGTGAGTGAGTAACCCCGCTTTGAACAGTAATCCAGTTATATCACGGCGTGTCAGCTTAATGTGGGAGGAAAGCCCGAAGTGATGCAGGTCTTAGACATTTACCACTTTGGTGAAACCCACGAGCACGGGTTTGGTGCTGACAAACCTAGAAACATAATCAGGGTGGAGCCACGATCACAGGTTTTTGGCCCCCGCGTGCCCTTATATTTGAAGATAAAAAGTTCTTGGACAAGGTGATTAAAGTGATGCAAAAATTCGTTTCTTGGCCAGACAATCCGGTGATTTATTCTTGCGCCCTTAAATTTGAAGATAGCAAACTTGTTGGACAAGGAGATGAAAGTGATACAAAAATTCGTGTCTTGGCAAGACAATCCGGTGGTCTATCCGTGCGCCCTTATATTTAAAGATAAATAAACCAAAAAACAAAACAAAACAAAAGCAACAAAAAAAAGCAAAAAAAACAAAACAAATTTGTTGGACAAGATGATGAAAGTGCCACAAGAAATTGTTATACGAATAATGTAATTGAACGAAAGGATAAACATTATTTTACATGTGTTATTTCTTTTACTCAGTATATAGTACAATTGTGACGTATCTAAGAGGGGTGCATCAGCTGCACGTGTATTACCTAAGGCACCACCCGGGGACGACGTGTCGTTGCTGGGGAAGGCAGCGAACATGGCACCTGAATATCATTAAAATAATTTCAGTTGAGTCACGTTATTGAGAAGCGAGTTAGTGAGTGAATGGTATTTTACGCCGCTATTGGCAATATTTCAGCAAAATCACGGCGCGGGGCACAAAAAATTTGCTCCTGCATTGTATGCATTCGGGGAATCGAACCCGGGCCTTAGGAGTGATGAACGAACGCTCCATCCACTAAGCTACCCCACCGCCCCGTTATTAATTCACAACAAAATATGCGATAGAATAAAACTGGTTCGAATCGTATGTTAACTGAGTGAGTATGATTTTACTCCGCTTTAAACAATATTCCAGCAATATCATGGCGGGGGATACCAGAAATGGGCTTCACACATCGTACCCATGCGGGGAATCGAACCCGGCTCTCGGCGTGACGATTTAACCACTAAGTTAGCCAGTCGCCCTTATGTTAACTGGGGGCGGTCGGGTAGCCTAGTGGTTAAAGCGTTCGCTCGTCACGACGAAGACCCGGGTTCGATTCCCGACATGGGTACAATTAGTGAAGCCCATTTCTTGTGTCCCCCGCCGTGATATTGCTGGAATATTGCTAAAAGCGGCGTAAAACCATACTAACTCTCCCGGTCACTCACTCACTCACTCACTCATGTTAACTGGGAGATAATTAGGTTATTTCGCGAGTGAATGAATTGAGATTACGTGTTCTAATAATCAGGTCAATTCGGAAATAAAACAGAATAACCGGAAGTACTTTGGGTAACACCAGGTAGTGAGTGAGTGAGTGAGTGAGTGAGTGAGGTTTAACGCCGCTTTTAACAATATTCCAGTTATATCACGGCGTGGCAGCTTAATGTGGGAGGAAAGCCCGAAGTGATGCAGGTCTCAGACGTTTACCACTTCGGTGAAACCCACGAGCACGGGTATGGTGCTGACAAACCTAGAAACATAATCGGGGCGAACCGGGATTCGAACCCACAATCATAGGTTTCTGGCGTGTCCAAGGGACGCAACTCTGCACAGCGAATCGCGGCGCCTTAGACCACATGGTCCATTTGGTCGTCTTTTAAAACCAACAGAGGGGACAATTCCAACCCGAAATCTCCACACATACGGGAACGGCTTATCTGTTCGTAAATCGGGAGTGAGTTAGCGAGTGAGAGAGTGAGAGTGAGAGTGAGTGAATGAGTGAGAGAGTGAGTGAGTGAGAGTGGGTGAGTGAGTGAGTGAGTATGGTTTTACGCCGCCTTTAGCAATATTACAGTGAGTTAGAGTGAGTGAGTATGGTTTTACGCCGCTTTTAGCAATATTCCAGCAATATCACGGCGGGGGACACCAGAAATAGGCTTAACACATTGTACCCATGTCGGGAATCGAACCCGGGTCTTCGGCGTGACGGGCCAACGCTTAAACCACTAGGCTACCCGACCGCCCCCCAGTGAGTTAGAATGGGTTTGTGAGTGAGTGAGTTAGGTTTAATACCCAATTCAATCCATTCAGTTTTATCACAATGTGTCCGCTTGATCGATGTATTTTTAATCGATCTCCTTTAACGCCGATTTCAACAGTATTCAATAGAATATTAATATATAGGAGAAAAAAAGAAAAAAAAAGTGATGCGGGTCTCAGACGTGAACCACTTTTGTGAAACCCACGAGTACGGGTATGGTGCTGACAAACCTAGAAACATAATCGGGGCGATTTGGGATTCGAACCCATATATCAATAGGCTATCTGAAGAAGAAACCCCACATTTCAATCTTCTATACGAATATTTGTTTGTGTTTTGTTGATAAACACAGCAGCAGGCAACATTCTTCAACGATTACAATGTGACGTTGGTGTCGCATCTATTCATAGCCATTGTTACCGATAATGGCCTTAAACCACAGTGTCTGAACAGGTCATTAATTATCGTACATGTAATGTATTGACACTCGCATCAATCCCATCAATCACCGCGGTCAGCTCGATCACGTGTCTGTCACGTGTCTGTCACATGACGTAACTGTTGTGACTCGCCTTCTTTCGAGTGCAGTTCATTTCAACTTCAGTCGACTACAGGAATTGTGGTGAGTTGGGTTTAACGCCGCTTTTAACAGTATTCCAGTTATATCACGGCGTGGCAGCTTAATGTGGGAGGAAAGCCCGAAGTGATGCAGGTCTCAGACGTTTACCACTTCGGCGAAACCCACGAGCACGGGTATGCTGCTGACAAACCTAGAAACATAATCGGGGCGAACCGGGATTCGAACCCACAATCATAGGTTTCTGACGTGCCCAAGGGACGCAACTCTGCACAGCAAATCGCGGCGCCTTAGACGACTGGGCCACCCGTGCCCCCGGAATTGTGGTGAGGTCGGGTGATTCGACAACACTCAGTTAATCCCATCCATAAAATTAAAAATTGAAATAATGTCGAATAATTTAAAACATCCCGCCCGGGAGTAACTCAGTAAACAAAGGGAAGCAATCTTTGAATAAAACAATTATTTAAAAGCTTAGCTACCCCTTCTCCTGAATCGTCACTCCTATACCGGTCAGTTATTTTAGCATAAAAACATTAAACAACTGAACGTGCCGAGGATGTGTCTTACTAATAACAACAAAAATATTTTTAATGAATACGCAATGACATTTAGAAAGTGGTCAAATGTAACAAATGTTCTATTTGGGATAACACTTTCTTAGAAAAGAACAGATTCTAGTAATTTTATTGGGTTGAGTCCCATCCGGGATTCGAACCCACAGTCTCAGATTGAGGCACGCAATCGCAAGCACACTAACTCAGCATTCTAACCCACTCAGCCACCAAGATCTAACCCACTCAGCCACCAAGATCTAACCCACTCAGCCACCAAGATCTAACCCACTCAGCCACCAAGATCTAACCCACTCAGCCACCAAGATCTAACCCACTCAGCCACCAAGATCTAACCCTCTCAGCCACCAAGATCTAACCCACTCAGCCACCAAGATCTAACCCACTCAGCCACCAAGATCTAACCCACTCAGCCACCAAGATCTAACCCACTCAGCCACCAAGATCTAACCAACTCAGCCACCAAGATCTAACCCACTCAGCCACCAAGATCTAACCCTCTCAGCCACCAAGATCTAACCCACTCAGCCACCAAGATCTAACCCACTCAGCCACCAAGATCTAACCCACTCAGCCACCAAGATCTAACCCACTCAGCCACCAAGATCTAACCCTCTCAGCCACCAAGATCTAACACACTCAGCCACCAAGATCTAACCCACTCAGCCACCAAGATCTAACCCACTCAGCCACCAAGATCTAACCCACTCAGCCACCAAGATCTGACCCACTCAGCCACCAAGATCTAACCCACTCAGCCACCAAGATCTAACCCACTCAGCCACCAAGATCTAACCCACTCAGCCACCAAGAATATTTATTTACACTTATAAGAGTTCATAGCCAAGGATTACCTAAGAGATTTTGTAAACATATTTTTGAAAAAATCCACTGGTGAGTCAATTAATTGTCAGGAGATGTGTTGTGAAGAACTTTTTAAAACTGCATATGTAGAGCATGTTGCGTACCAGCGAGGAGGAAGACAGGTGATTCTAAATACACTCTTCAAACGCATAGGTGTTTTGAGAATTCCAATTAAATTTCTTTGCACAATGCACGTGCATTACAGTTCATCATCAGTTCATTACGAATTTTCTGACGTGAACGGAGATCGAAAAATGCCAATTATAAAAAAAAAAAAATAAAAAAAAATATGCCAAGATTAACTGCAGCTGACCGAAATATCGCCACTGGACGTTTGGAAGCAGGGGGGTCCCAGTCTGCAGTTGCAAGACACTTCAACGTTCACCAAAGCACAATATCTCGATTATGGAATCGATATGCTCGCACTTATTCGACTCAAGATCATCCAAGAAGTGGAAGACCAAGAGTGACCACCCCTGCTCAGGGTCGGTACATCCGGTTGCTTTTGTCCATCACTGTGTCTAATTCCATTTGATTGTGTTCCCGCAAATGTAGATACTTTAACATCCGCTTAATGACCCGTGAAGATTCCGGGGTACAATAGGTCTTCAGCAACCCATGCTTGCCGTAAAAGGTGACTATGCTTGTCGTAAAAGGTGACTAACGGGATCGGGTTGTCAGGCTCGCTGACTTGGTTGATGCATGTAATCGATCCCAATTGCGTGGATCGATGCTCATGATGTCAATCACTGGATTGTCTGGTCCAGACTCGATTATTTGCAGACCGCCGTCATATAGCTGGAATATTGCTGAGTGCGGCGTTATGCAGTATGACTGACCACATTTAACTGTGTCTTGGGTATATTTTTAGATGCAAGACATATGTAAAATCAAAAAATATTTCTGAGTGATTCTTTGCCGAAGAACTTGAAATCATACGCGCATTCTGATTGGTTTGTCGTATTTTCGCACATAACATTCATCGATAGGGGGACGAGTCTTCTTGCAGGTTACGGAAAGGGGCGAGTGGTGACGAATGAAACCGAGTGGGCCCGAGTGGTAACGAATTGAATCGAGTGGGCCCGAGGTAAAGAATAAGGCCGATTGAGCCGATTGTTATATTACCTGCTGCGTCTGTGGGTTCCACTTCAAGCAATTCGTCTACGGTGGGGGATAAGGAACTCATAGGGACGCTGCACATCCCCTGTCTGTTGCGCCTCACCTCCCGTCCGGGACGGGCCAGGGTATTGTTTTGAGAATGTCTTCGGATTGCCAACATGTTGCATGGAATATAGGCCATCTGCAAAATAAATACGTGGAGCGGTTTCAGTGAGTGAGTGAGTATGGTTTTACGCCGCTTTTAGCAATATTCCAGCAATATCACGGCGGGGGACACATATTGTACCCATGTTGGGAATCGAACCCGGGTCTTCGGCGTGACGAGCAAACGCTTTTACCACTAGGCTACCCGACCGCCCCGTGAAGCGGTTTCAACACAAAGGTGAATTAATCATTGATAGTACAGAACTGTGGGGATTCCAGGTTAGAATTGGTCCCCCAAGCTTGTTGTATTAACGCGACTTAATGGATCGCGTGGTCAGGCTCAGTGACGTTGTTCATAATATCAATCACTTGATTATCAGGTCCAGGCTCGAATATTTACTTGACGCCGTCATGCAGCTCGAATATTGCTACTACGAGTACTACATTACAACAAAAAGAGCAATACGTTGGCCATAACCAAGAACAACCCTGTCTTCAGCAATCCATGTTTGCCGTAAAAGGCGACTATGCTTGTCGAAAGATGCGACTAACGGGATCGTGTGGTCAGGCTCGCTGACTTGGTTGATGCATGTCATCGTGTCCCAATTGCTTGGATCGATGCTCATGATGTCAATCTGGTCCAGACCCGATTATTTACAGACCGCCGTCATATATCTGGAATATTGCTGAGTGCGGCGTTAAACAACAAACAAACAATAAATCAAGGTAAGAAAAGAAAAACATACCACCTGAAAAAACAAGAGAATCGAACTGGGCCTTCGGTGGGACGAGCGAACGCCTTAACCACTGGACTACCCCATCGCGCGGAATATTTTTTACTGTTAACCAACATTCACTTGCTCACTTTATAAAGTATAAAAAAACAATAATGATTGACATTTAAACAAGACCGCCATTTCATTCACCCTGGGATGTGACCCTTAAACTAAAATAAAAGTTATATGAATTAAAAATCAAATCAAAATTAAAATGTATTTAATTGAAATAGCTTTGTGATATCAGTAGTTTCGGTGTGTTCAGTTTGGTGATATCCAAATGTAACTAGATGACCTATTTATGTTTGGCCTAATAAGGCGAGTAACGGGATCGGTAGTCAGGCTCGCTGACTTGGTTGATGCATGTCATCGTATCCCAATTGCGTGGATCGATGTTCATGATGTCAATCCCTGGATTGTCTGGCCCAGACTCGATTATTTACACACCGCGGTCACATAGTAAAACAACAAACCAACCAAAAAACAACTAATAGGCTACTGTTCAGCAAAAGCAAAGGTGGTCGGGTAGCCTAGTGGTTAAAGTGTTAGCTCGTCACACCGAAGACCCGGGTTCGATTCCCCATATTGGTACAGTGCGTGAAGCCCATTTCTGGTGTTTCCCGCCGTGATATTGCTAAAAGCGGCGTAAAATCATACTCACTCATTAAAAGTACAATTAGCTGAAACACTTGTAACGTTTAACGTAAGAATACATACTGAGCACAAAAACGTAGGGGTCATGAATGTTTAAGGGTATTATATTTGTAGTGAAGGCTGTTTCTTTAAATGTTTACGGTATAAACACATTTCATGATCAGTATATAACCTTGGTTAGATTGGTCTTCAGCAACCAATGCTTGTCGTGAGAGGCGACTAAAGGGATCGGGTGGTCAGGCTCGCTGACTTGGTTGATGCATGCCATCGTATTCCAATTGCGTGGATCGATGTTCATGATGTCAATCACTGGATTGTCTGGTCCAGACTCGATTAATTAAAGACCGCCGTCATATATAGCTGGAATATTGCTGGCTAAGTGCGGCGTTAACAAACAAACCTGTTGTTGCTCCAACTGTAGAGATAGAGTTGAGAAGAAGATGCAGAGGCTGGCTACAACAAAGATCCATGCCGACATTGTGACCCTGTTGTGCAGGAGGATCTTCTTGGAACTGGACGTGGCATCTAACGCAAATCTCTAAAGTATATATACTAATCCTTTAATCTCAGTTTCTGTAACCTGATTGGTTAAAACCGTGTCCTGATTGTCCTGATTGGCTAGAATATGATTGCTTCATTCAATGAGATAATATTATAAATAATATCGTCGTCCCCTTGTTGGGATTGGTTGACTGAAGAAAGGTGTCCCAGTCAGTAAATGTACTGTTCATTGGGTAGACGAGAATCCATTGCGTATTTGATTGACAGGCTATTTTTCAGCTGGTGTGAACATGTCAATATCATCGTCTGGGGACAATACGAATGGTTACTGTACGGTATACAAGCGTGAATCAGAACCCTCCGGCAGATCTTTTATGAACGGATCAAGATTATGTGATAACACGACATTGATACATCGAGATCAATACACGAGAGTTGTAAGAACCCGTTGTAAGATAAATGTTATCTGACGGGTACGAGTGCAGTAATCTGTTTCTTACATACACCTAAAATCGCACCTTTTAGCATCGAATCAAACCATTTTGTCTCTTTACATGATCTCTGTGGCGCATTAACACCTATCACATCGGTCATGAGGGAACTACTGCTTACTGCTAAAAAATGATGTGACCCGACAAAAATGGTTTCCGCCAAATTGTGGATGATCTAGATACGATCAAAGAACATTAACTTTCACCTCAAAGATTTTACCAAATATACGCTACAAAGTTCACTTCCGTATGACTTCACTACCGGTGACCGACTTTACAAAATGGCGTGCTCACTGACGACAGTACGCGGGATTTTCAGAGGAGGCTTTTCGTTGATTGGGAGATCGTATGTACATAAATGTGTCATATGAGAAATCAGAAACCATCTGATAATCTGCGTACTGTTATTTGTTTTTATGTTTTGTGATGTGACCAAGAGAATTAGTCCGGAAAGCAGATTACCTCCGTCGTGCGCGATTTTGCCTGTCACGGCGTCACACAAGACGGAAACTTTTACCATATCTGTTGAATTTACCTAATCATTGTAAAATATATATTTATTATTCAATAATTCGTGTTACGATGCTCTTCCCATGAATATTCTCAAACACGTTATCAAATGTATGCAACAATTAAACGAATGGATATCTCAAAATAGGAGAAAATGCTATACAGTGCAAAATCTTAATTTTGCTTTGTTGACTTTTTAACAAGTACAGTTTTCCGCGCACATGCAGTGTTAGTTTCCACACATAATTTATTTTGCTTGCTTTCATCTAGATAATTTGTATTGGTGACAAAGATAATTTTTAGTTGGATTCTAAAATGTAGGAGGAATTCTCTTAGGCTATAGGAGATCTACGACAGATAGCGGATCTAATTGCAATTCTTGTTTTAACCGAGCCTCGGGCTGGGGCATGGTGTTGACATTGAGGTAGTCTCTGATCCCTCTATCATGCTGGGATATACATCAGTGTATTTAAAGAAGCGACAAAACCATTTCCAAATCCAATAGAAATCTATGCATAAAGCAGGGTCGATTGTACAATTCCGACTATATAGGGAGCATGTGTTTATGAATCACTATCAAAGAGTAATGATACCATTAAATTAAATGTTTTGATAAAAATTGAACTTTGTTCTTTTCCGAGATTGCAAAAAGTCAAGCAAATCCTTTGAGTTTTTGAGAATCCACATAGCATTAATACCACTTGTCTCAAATACCTTCTGTGAATATAAAGAAAGTCCTTCCTTGATTGTATTAAGGATTATGGGTAGTCTTTGACAGAAGGATTTGGTGGCACATTTGATGGACCCAGCATTATATCTCTCTTTGTACGGATTTTTACGGAGCTTTGGAATCCAGTACAAAAGAGGAATGGACATGTCTTCAGGTCTTAGAGACAAGTCAAGAATTGACAGAACTGATTTATGGTTTGGGCAGATTTCTTCACCAGTTAACACACTGGCCCTATATGTGACATTATTTGATATGTCATTTATACCAAGTTCCCTCATCAAACCATTAATGTAGTGATGTTTACAGATAATGGTGATGTTATTTGAGGTCTTAGCAGTGTGAACAACTACAAACTTTCCATGATGACAGCTGGCTGGGACAGAATGGGTTTATTCCAGTTCCGCTTCCTTTTTTTTAAGTTTGTGCATTCTAGCAATGACAACATCCCGCACAGACTTAATCCAATCCCGTGGTGGCACGTGGTCCTGTGCACAGCCCACAGATCACAAATCAGGGGAAGTTAAGCAACGTCGGTCTGGGAGAGTACTTGGATGGGTGACCACGTTAATCAGCTTGACTCCTGAGAGTTCCTGGGGCTTCGGTCCTGCCCCACACTGAAGCACATGTAGCACATGTGGTGTCTCCTTGGGCAAGTGACTTTGTTCGAAATGTGCCTCTGTTCACCCAGCAGTGAGTGGGTACCCGGTAGGATGAGATGGCAATGTGTCTGTTAACCTTCTGGCCTCACGAGCAGCTTGTGTTTGTATACTCCCCAGGGAGCTGAGAATGAAAATCGAGTGTTCACTGATCCATTGACCGGGGTAATACTAGTGTAGCGCTATGAGCATCCGTGAATGAAATCTGGCTCATTATAAATGCACTTATTATTATTAAATTCAACAGGAATTTACATTATGAGCTGCAAAGTCCACGTTCTGCAAAACGTTCCTATAATTGAACAACCTGGATTAAATTGTTGGTGGTTCCTGAAATTTGAGTGAGTGAGTGAGTGAGTTGGGTTTAACGCCGCTTTTAACAGTATTCCAGTTATATCACGGCGTGGCAGCTTAATGTGGGAGGAAAGCCCGAAGTGATGCAGGTCTCAGACGTTTACCACTTCGGTGAAACCAACGAGCACGGGTATGTTGCTGACAAGCCTAGAAACATAATCGGGGCGAACCTGGAGTCGAACCCACAATCATAGGTTTCTGGCGCACCCAAGGGACGCAACTCTGCACAGCGAATCGCGGCGCCTTAGACGATTGGGCCATCCGTGCCCCCTGAAATTTGAAATTATGTTTGCAAATTTCAAATTCAAGAAATTGCGGTCTTTGTCTGATTTAGTGGAGTCTGTTTCTGGTTTGGCCAACGTTTCAAAGCCATATCAAGAACTATACTTTCTTGACATGATGTTATTACCCCCTGCTCCCGAATAACGAATCAAACAATGTTTTGTTTTGTTTGTTTGTTGTTTAACGCCGCAATCAGCAATATTCCAGCTATATGACGGCGGTCTGTAAATAATCGAGTCTGGACCAGACAATCCAGTGATTGACATCATGAGCATCGATCCACGCAATTGGGATACGATGACAAGCATCAACCAAGTCAGCGAGCCTGACCACCCTATCCCGTTAGTCGCCTTTTACGACAAGCATAGTCGCCTTTTACGACAAGCATGGGTTGCTGAAGACTTATTCTACCCCGGATCTTCACGGGTCATTAAACAGGTGAGGTGAAATTGGGTTTAACGTCGCGTCCAAGATTATTGCACTTATATAGCGACGTGCATGCACGTGTGTGTCTGTGGCTGCTTGTACTAGTCCGGACTGATGCCGATTTATAGTGCTAGCTCACTGAGATACCATGCCGCAGTTTTAACATGAGTACCCCACTCAGACACAGTATACTGACTCCGAGCCGACCAGTCCTTGTTTAGCCCCTTAATGTCGAGCGCCAGACAGGGTAACAACAAGTACCATCTTTTAACGTCTTTTGGTATGACGCGGCCGGGGATCGAACCCCGGACCTTCCGCTCTCCGGGCGGAGTCATCAAACAATGTACTTGTATTCATGAATATGCATGTTCATTTTATACGACTGTAACACAATTGTGGTATCCGATTAGATGTTGTCCTCTACGTCCATAAGTTATAGTCACGATATGGCTGAAATATTGCCGATGTGACGTTAAGCTTTAACTCACTCACCATAATTTATAGTGAGTGTGTGAGTATGGTTTTACGCCGCATGTCGCAATATTACAGCAGTATCACAACGGGGAACACAAGAACTGGGACATATACATTGTACCCATGTTGGGAATCGAACCCGGGGTTTCGGCGTGACGCTTTAACCACTAGGCTACCTCACCGCATTTGACCTCACCACATTTGACCTTTGTGCGACCAGATTTGGCAATCGGTTGATCATGATGTAAGCTGAAAATATCTTCTCGTTAACTCATGAAATTTAGAATAGCTCAGAAAAAAACCCATTCATGCAATGAAAAATATATTGCTACAATATTCCCAGCTCCATCGTCAGTAAACTATGCTCGTCGTTAGAGGCGTGGAAGATCCGGGTTAGAATAGGTCTTCATCAATCCATGCTTGCTGTAAAAGGCGACTAACGGGATCGGGTGGACAGGCTCGCTGACTTGGTTGATGCATGTTATCTTATCCCAATTGCGTGGATCGATGCTCATGATGTCAATCACTGAATTTTCTCGATCATTACAGACCGCCGTCATATACCTACCTACGTCGTGACTATCTTGAGTTTTTAAGTTTAAAACCGGAGTTCGTTTAAGAACATACGTAATATTCCATTTCTTGTATTGCTTTTTAATCAGTACGTTTTATTTTTTTTAAAGCTGATTCTGATTTGGTGTTGTAGAACCTATACAGACTCCCTCGTGGAACCATCCCTTCACGTGCAAGTATCACATGTCACGTGGTGTGGTTTCCTTACGTCATCAGGCGGAGATTTACGATCACGTGTGCGATAGATATCTTCACCCCGTGTAATACAAGGTGCGATGAATGACACAATACATGACACACACTAATACTATATATCACACGGTCTTATGTGGCTAACAGACTGCTATTGTAATATCATCGCGATCATTCAGGGAGCTTATATAATTATTAACATATATCAGTGCGTGTGACTTGCACGAGAAGTGTATGGAATTCCAGAAGGGACATTGACGCGTGGTCGCATTGTCGCCCTTGTGAGAACAAGCAAAAAGTGTAAAAAATAACCAAAGAGCGACAGCGCGACATTTTGGCCATTTTGTCGCATTGTCTTTTTTATTTTAACAAAGGGCGACAATGCGACAAATGGCCAAAATGTCGCGTTGTCGCATTGTAGCGCTTAGGTTAATTTTGACGACCTTTTGCTTGTTTTTGACAATGTCCCTTCTAAGATTCCGTAGAAGTGGGTTGACGTATAAGGCATCTGGATTACGATTCCGACGATTAATATGGAGGCCTCTTCATACCTGGATACTAGTGTCTTTCTCAGACCCTTGAGAGTCTATTGAGAAAGGACTTGTCAAGTCTAGATTGTTTCAGCTCTTAAATTAATATTTTTCTGGGCTCCATTTGGATGTTATTATATATTTTGCAATAATTTGCAATATATTTTGAAATGAGAGAACTTTATTTCTGGTACTTAATGTTAGTCTCATCTTGATACGCCCAGAGGAAGCTATGACGTGGACAATGAGTGAGTAAGTTGGGTTTTACACGGCTTTTAGCAATATTCCAGCAATGCCACGATGAGGGCCAACAGCGACGGGCTTCACGCAGTGAAGATCCGGGTTAGAATTGGTCTTCAGCAACCCACGCTTGCCATAAGAGGCGACTAACGGGATCCGTTGGTCAGACTAATTGACTTGGTGAGTTCAGGTGAAATTGGTTTTAACGTCGCGTCCAAGATTATTGCACTTATATAGCGACGTGCATGGGTGTGCATGTGGCTGCTTGTACTAGTCCGAACTCATGACGCAGTTTAACATGAATACCCCACTCAGACACAGTATACTGACTCTGAGCCGACCAGTCCTTGTTTTAGCTCCTTAACCCTTTGGATGCCGATTTTTTTTCTGACGCACATTTTCCTAAGATCGGAAAAGTGAAGGGTGGAGAGGAGGGTCATATATGTCCCTATGGCATCCTGGGGGTTAACTCCCTGGCTGCCACCTAAAAATACCTGTGTACTATCGTTGTTTAAAGTTTCGGCGAAGAAGTTGCGGTCATTTTTCTGTTTATTTTGCAGATTTTGAGGTTTAGGAAGCATTCATGGAATTTCTAAGTATACGTATGAATATGAGAAGTGGCACATTTTCAGACAGTTTTTTACAGATGTCAGTAGTATGTATTACTGTATGATTGTTTTTTAATACGCTTTGATACTCAATGTGATGAACGAGGCCTTGAACAAATACTGTGAAGAAAAAATATACACTCCATTCACCATCGATAAACTGGGCATTTAGTTGTTTCATTAGCTGATTAATACATAGATGCGTAGATATTTGATCATTTTCAAACTTTTTACCAAAAATATTTATGAAGGTTTCAAACATTCCTTCGCATGTGGATTTTCAATCAGTCGGTGCAATTTCTTCAAAATGAACAAAAAATATTTCAATGGCGGTACATTTGAACGAAAGTGTAAACAAGGGAATTTGACTAACTCCATGTGCGTTATTTATTGACAGTAGAGTTGTGAAAATCACACATATGTGTTGGAATTGCTATGGGCTTGGGGTAATCAATTATTTCAATTCTTTTAACATGATGTTTCAGAAGGATATATATGTCCCTCTGGTACAGCAACTGCGTTTTGTGTAGGGACATATATGTCCAAATGGCATCCAGAGGGTTAATGCCGAGCGCCAGACAGGGTAACAACAAGTACCACCTTTTAACATATTTTGGTATGACACGGTCGGGGATCGAACCCCGGATCTTCCGCTCTCCAGGCGGACGCTCTACCACGGGACCATGGAGGCGGTCCCTGAGGTGATGGAAATGACTTCTTGTTTAGTGTGTGTTGTAAAAGCTTGGGGAACTAGTCTGATATCTTTACTGGGATAGGAATGTTCAATTTCCTTTGATATCGTTCATAAATAATTTGATTTTATCAGTGCGGTAAGTCAAACATGTCAATTCAGTGATTTCTCTGGACCTGATCAAAGGCCCAAGTCTGAAGTAACTGCCAGTAAAAATTTCAAAATTAGAATTATATATTTGCAAAGTTATGTTATTATGGTAATAATTATTGTTATTGCTTTGGCGAGATGATTTCATTTCACTGATAACAGGATCATTAAACAAGAAGGCTCTCATGTCTCAAGAAGGCGCACGCTCTACCAAATTACGTGGTAAATGCATGTCATCGTATTCCAAATGAGTAGAATGATGCTCATGATGTCAGTCACTGGATTGTCTGGTCCAGACTCGATTAGTTACAAACCGCCGTCGTATAGCTGGAACATTGCTGAGTGCGACGTTAAACAACAAACTTCACACATTGTAACCATGCGGGGAATCGAAACGGTCCTTCGGCGTGCGCATTAACCACGGGGCTAGCCCACCACCCCTCAGTACAATGAACTCTGATTGTCGTATCATGACAATAATAACAATAACGCTTATTTCTATTAATGTGAAGATTGTCAAAGGAGGTGAAATGGGGTTTAACGTCGCGTCCAAGATTATTGCACTTATATAGCGACGTGCATGTACGTGTGTGTGTGAGTGTGTGGCTGCTTGTACTAGTCCGGACTGATGCCGATTTATAGTGCTAGCTCACTGAGATACCATGCCGCAGTTTAACATGAATACCCAACTCAGACACAGTATACTGACTCCGAGCCGACCAGTCCTTGTTTTAGCCCCTTAATGCCGAGCGCCAGACAGGGTAACAACAAGTACTATCTTTTAACATCTTTTGGTATGACGCGGCTGGGGATCGAACCCCGGGCCTACCGCTCTCCGGGCGGACGCTCTACCACTAGACCACGGAGGCGGTCGATTACATGAGGGGGCGGTGAAGTAGCCTAGTAGTTAAAGCGTTCGCTCGTCACGCCGAAGACCCGGGTTCGATTCCCCATATGGGTTCTATATGTGAAGCACATTTCATGGTGACCCCGTCGTGATATTACTAGAATATTGCCAAAAGTGGCGTAAAACCATACTCACTCACTGACTCACAACCCATGCTTGCCGTCAAAGAGTGAATGAGTGAGTATGCTTTTACGCCGCTTTTAGCAATATTCCCGCAATATCACGGCGGGGGACACCAGAAATGGGCTTCACACATTGTACCCATGTCGGGAATCGAACCCGGGTCCTCGGCGTGACGAGCGAAAGCTTTTACCACTAGGCTACCCGACCGCCCCTGCCGCCAAAGAAGACTATGCTTGTCGTAAGAGGCGACTAACGGGATCGGGCGGTCAGACTCGCTGACTTGGTTGATGCATGTCATCGTATCCCAATTGCGTGGATCGATGTTCATGATGTTAATCACTGAACTGTCTGGTCTAGACTCGATTATTTACAGACCGCCGTCATATAGCTAGAATATTGCTGAGTGCGGCGTTAAACAACAAACAAACAAACAAACAAACACTGACTCACTTGAATATTTCAAGGGCATGATCCAGTTCTTGAATGCATGTCCCATCTGTGTGCATGCTTCCCCTACATTGGACAGACAGACAAACATACATAAATGTTTATTCAGTATAAGAGGCCTAATGGCCTTAAGTACAACTCAGTCACAGGTCAAGATTAACTCTTGTACAGTACATGTCATTTAGAACTTGTCTACAGAGCGAACATCTTCAATATTATCATAATTTAAGATATTTACCATTGAGTACCTTTCACAAAAAAACCATGGAATTTACACCAGATTTACAATGGAATCCAAAACAACAACATGATGACACAATCACGGATACAATTAACACAAAAATGATGAAGTGATATCCTACATTTACATAAAACAACTAATCAGTGATTGATGTGCTAAATGTATGATGTATAATTCAGCCCCAAAGAAGATTTTAAACAAGAGTAATAGCTAAGATGTAGAAACTGAATCGTGCCAATTTTGTTGATAAATGTCATTAATTAATTACACAAGTAAATATGAAAATATATTTTCGTTGAGCTATTCACCCATATACGG
This sequence comes from Haliotis rufescens, assembly GCF_023055435.1. Lineage (NCBI taxonomy): Eukaryota > Metazoa > Mollusca > Gastropoda > Lepetellida > Haliotidae > Haliotis > Haliotis rufescens. Next base: position 41,102 of record NW_025963792.1, read on the forward strand.
AAGCCTTTTAGGGCCATTTGTTTTTTTAATTTTTTTCGATACTTTCTTGAAATTTCAACTTATTATCTTGAAATATCAACTTATTATCTTGAAATTTTAACTTAATATCTTGAGATTTCAACTTCTGTATCTTGAAAATTCAAGATAGTATCTTGAAATTTCAACTTAGTATCTTGAAATTTCAAGATAGTATCGAAAAAAACAAAAAAAACAAATGGCCCTAAAAGGCTTCCGTACCCACAAGCAGAACCATTAAAATAAAATTATATATTATGAAGCCAAGTTATATTTGTCATTTTGACCAAGTTGCTTTCACATTATTTTTTATAATATGGATTCGTTTGTTGTTTAACGCCGCACTCACCACTATTCCAACTATATGGCGGCAGTCTGTAAAAACATCGAGTCTGGACCGGACAATCCAGTGATTGACATCATGAGCATCGATCGACGCAATTGGGATACGATGACATGCATCAACCAAGTCAGCGAGCCTGACCACCCGATCCCGTTTGTCGCCTCTGACGACATGTATAGTAATACAGGTAATGAGTTACCCATGCCCCATTTAATTTTACCCAATATTTCAATACTCTAACTTTACTAAAAGCAAACAATTGAATATCGACCCATTTCATACAGAACAACCTTATTTAAAGCATTTTTACTATACTCAAAAACATTTTTAAATATGAAAATTTTCACAGACATCATTATACTAGTCGCAAGATTTCAGAACCATATAAAAAATAGGTGCAACTTTACAGCAACCAATTGTACAGGCTGTTGAAAATGTAACATACATATTTCCTAAATAATTTATATATAGTAATTATTGCTTAGATGCTGCAATTGCCTTATACATGTATGTCGTCGACCAATATAAAAGATTATGAAAACCTTGTTAATATAAAACGTCAAGATGAGAGAACAGCCAGCCCGAACACACTTCATTGGACCCGACAGGCAAAAAAGCTATGAAAAGCACATGAATGGACCACCGAAAATCATAAGTTACAGATTTTAATCTCGATCCATATAATATCCAGTTTCATGTTTAGATACAATGCCTACGTTTCTAAATAAAGACAATTTTGTCTTGTGTAAATTAACAGAGAACCATCATTTACAAGGGAAGGGTTCCAATACATCTGGTTGTTTTGCAAACCACGAACAGTATAATAGAAAGAATAATATCATCAGCAAATAAATATTGCCGAGTGTCGCGTTAAACCACAAACAGACAAAAAACAACAACAAATCAAGTAAAACCACGAACTGTATTTTCAAACAGAATGATATAATCACCAAATAACAACATATTAAGGCTTAAAGCTCGAGAAAGCTGCCTTCTGATTGGCTTATGTCGACTTTATGTCAGTCATTCCATTGATCGTTTATAGTCCGGTCTGACGTGACCCGTAATTGGAAAGTTATTGTCTTTTTTATATACAAAATATGAAGATGTGTTCGTAACAATGGCGTTATATCGGATAATTTTAAAAGTTTTTTAAGTAGCATGGGTGTGCTACAAGGGTGTATATTAAGTCCCTTTCTATTTTCCTTTTTCATAAATGAATTAGCATATCAAATCGAAAAATAATTGCACTCATTGGAACTAACTACACGAATCTATTAAATTATTTCTGCTTCCTTTCGCTGTCATGTTCTCGAGCACAATACCTGGCTTGCAAAAGCAAATGCCGGTATTAGAGAGTTATTGTGGACGGGTCGAGACTTACTGTAAATATGGTGAAAACCAAAGTTGGAGTTTTTAAAAATGGTAGTACCGTATTCAGAAAAGAAAAATGGCATTATAGAGGGAAATTCGTAGAAGTTGTTCTATTTTATAATTTTTTTTACTAAAGTGTGTGTTTACTGGGTCCAAAGAATGCAAATTACATTTCATGGAAGCTAAGAATATTTTTTCTAGAAAAGCTAATTACTACACTACATTTAAGACTGCTACAATACCAGAACCTTATCTATTAAGTGTAACCTTCCACTCAGATCTTTCATGATTTAGTTGAAGCTCACATGATCTTTTCATTGAAACAGGCACTTATGTAGGAACACAGTGAGTGAGTGAGTGAGTTGGGTTTAACGCCGCTTTTAACAGTATTCCAGTTATATCACGGCATGTCAGCTTAATGTGGGAGGAAAGCCCGAAGTGATGCAGGTCTCAGACGTTTACCACTTCGTAGAACACACGAGCACGGGTATGGTGCTGACAAACCTAGAAACATAATCGGGGCGAATCGGGATTCGAATTCACAATCATAGGTTTCTGGCGTGCCCAAGGGACTTAACTCTACACAGCGAATCGCGGCGCCTTAGACGACTGGGCCACCCGTGCCCCCGTAGCAACATAGACTTTGTAGGATTTGTAAAACTTATTGTATTGAAGATATGAAAATCACTTTTTTTTTGTATGTCCAATGTATAATGATTTAAGAGTAAAATATCTAGATAACTATTTCTAACACAAACCCAAATGGTAACAAATTCTGTAAATTAATGACATGTGATTGTAAGGAAACTAAGAGAATTTTTTCTATGTTTATTTATCATGGTATGAAGCTAAGAACATGTATGAATTTGTAAGACCCCCAGAGAATGTGCTATAGGCTTTTGGCCTCATCAGAACCATGTATGAAGATTGATTGATACTCATATACGATACCTGTTACCGTGAAGATCTGACGAAATCTCAAGTGAATTCTGAGCGAATTTTGACCACCCAATTAAATTGAAGGAAGTTTTGGTTTCTCAGCCAATCAGATGTCAGCTTTCTTAAACGCAACGACATCATTTCTCTACCACCTCGATTCGGGAATGTCGTTGCGTACAATGAAAACAGAAAACATTTACGCCTTCGATGGTACTCCCTTTAAGGTGAAAATGCCATAGCGCTCAGAAACGACAGGGGTCCTCAGAGCCCCGGTATCGTATCACAGTCCCAGTCTGCGGTAAATATTTCCTACTAAAAATTAAAACAAACTCATTTATTTATTTCCAAATGTTAATCTCTTGCGTTTAGACATTTCAGGTTTTGTTTAACACGTCAACCTTACGTCGTCATTATACCACAAGAACGTTTAAAAGTGAGAATTATTTGAAATTTCGTAGGATTCATTGTATGTTTGAAACGCATGTTAAATGTGAAAATATTGAAAAATAATGTACACTTAGTGGCACAAGCCCAAACTCTCCCTGTCAGCATCCCCCCTCTCACTGAATCTGATACTCTTTAGCCATGATCTTATCAGTTGTTCCCCTGCTCCAGTGAAGCAGGCATGGTCAAGCTGGTCCAAGTTTGTTTACTTTAGGGCACTGATGGCATGGGCCAGCTTGACACTCAAGGATTGAAACATAACACTCCAAGACAAAACAGTGGAACTACAGTGACCAAATCAACTCTTTGAAAAACGTTTTGGAGGTAATAATTATAATAAAGTGTCTATTCACTGGAAACTGACAACCCTTGACCAATATTTAAATCATGTTCAATGTGGTAAGCATTTATATATATCGGGTTTAAACCCAAATAGGCAATTCATTAGCCGTTACTAATGATGGTAGTTTTGGGTTAGGCTCATAGGTATGTTAGTAGACTAACCCTTAGTCTATATAATTTTGATAGAAACCAATAACGCCAATAAATTGAAAAAGAGCCACACTGAGATGAGAGATTCAGCTTTTAGAGGGTATTCTGTTCAACTTGCTCTTTCAGTGAAAAATTGAAAAATGGATTTATACTGGAACAAATTTACAATATGTTCGCCACTACAAATAATGTTCAAAACTGTTTGACTGCCATGAACACACAATGTCATTTAGAAAGTGGTCAAATGTAACAAATGTTATATTTGGGATAACACTTGTAGTCAACTGGTATTCTAGATCACATACTTTGTGTACCCCTCTGACAAGTGTAAATTGGCAGGACTCCCATGGCCAGTTGTCGGACTTTCATTTTTGTTTAAGCCTCGGTGGCTGAATGGGTTAGATCGCTGACTTTGTGTGCTGGCGATTAGGTGCCTCACCCTGGCAGTGTGGGTTTGAATCCTGGACGGGACTCAACCCGAAAAAGTACGAGAATCTGTACTTTGCAAAGAAAGCGTTTTCCCAAATATAACATTTGTTACATTTGACCACTTTCTAAATGGCATTGTGTGTTCATAGCTTTCGGCCATGGGAGCAGTGCCAATTTACACTTGTCAGAGGGGTACACAAAGTACGTGATCTAGACTACCAGTTGTCAGACTTTCATTTTTGTGGAAGCCTCGGTGGCTGAGTGGGTTAGATCGCTGACTTTGTGTGCCTCACTCTGGCAGTGTGGGTTTGAATCCCGGAGAAACTGTACTTTGCAAAGAAAGTGTTATCCCAAATTTAACATTTGTTATGTTTGACTGCCACTTCAGATTATTAAAAGGAGATATTATATGCCCCAATAACCTCCTCAAAATCTAACGTAGCAATGTAAAATGGTTCCTCAAACCTTTTTGAGAATAATATGATGGGTAAAATGTTAAACTTTATAATTAGTGGGTTTAATAAGTAGCGAACATATTGCAAAGTTGTACCCGTGCCAATATACACTTGTCAGAGTGGTACACGAAGTTTGTGAGTACCATTTGTCAAACTTCCATTTTTGTCCCAGATGGGACTCAACTCCAAAAAATACTAGGGTTTGCACATTACAGAGAAAGTTTTATCCCAAATATGAAATTTGTTACTTTGTACTTATTTATGTTTTAAATACTCTTTGCCATCAAAGTTAGAAGAAATAGGGGTGACTATGGTATGTACATGAAAGGAAAACCAAGATGATACTATTTCTATATAGTTTGTTTAACTGAACTTCTCACATCTACATGAATGTCACCAGAAGACAACGTGCACCAATTGTAGTACTGGGCAGTAACATGATGTCCATTGCACCTGCAGGTTTATGAACACGCTTATAGCTCTTGAAAGATATTTCTTATTATGTCAAATGTTGAATCCAGTTAGTATATACTGTTTCTGCTTCATGTAAAAAACCCACTTGATTTGTTAATTATGAACATTTGTTTTAATTATTCATCAATGTCTACTGTACTTTTGATATTTTCGTACACAACTGACTAGATAAATGTTTCATGGCAAAAGAGTTATACTTTGTAATGTCTTGCCTGCTTTTGAAAGCACTCATGAGGCCATTATGTTACGCACAATAAATTTAAATTTAAATGGGTTGTCTACAAGTTGACCAATATCTTTTTTTAATCTGCAGAACATTTAAATGTTTCGAAAGTAGTTTAAAATAACCAAATATCAATATTTTAAAAGAAGACAATTATTTTCTGGACTCACATACATGTCGTCTGCTACAGAAGAGCTTGTGGTCATTAATCAGATGTGACACACCGGGGAAGCTGGCAAGAGGACCCCTGCTGATAGCGGGAGTTTTGGGGGGACTTGAATGCAGTTAGCTGTTCCTCACTTTGAGGATTTCAGAGACCCTTATTCCACTAAGTGTGTATTGATTGATAATAAAAGGTTTATTATGCGATTTTTGTTCAATTCTGCGGAAAGTCACTTTTTCTGCATATCTTTCCGCGGACCCGCAGAATTCGTCGGGGACTGGTATCGGACTAAAGGATCTACAGAAAACTACGTTGATAACGAACACGATTATAACGAACTGACGGATATAACGAACTAACATTTTTGTCCCGACTATTTGCTGTAGTTATGCTGCATATATGCTTATAACGAAATACAGGCTATAACGAACTAAAATTAGTAGTCCCTTTGAGTTCGTTATAACCGTAGTTTACTGTATTTTAATAATCTAACAAAGCCAAAAAATGATGATAAGGACGTTCACTTATATGTCCAGCAACGTTTCGATTTTTCAGTTTGTTAAAAAAATACATTATCAAACGATTCAAATAATCAGTTCTCATATTGTAATTACACACTTGAACTCCTTTGTGTGGCTTTCTCCGGATGTTTTTAGTGAGTGAGTTGGGTTTAACGCCGCTTTTAACATTATTCCAGTTATATCACGGCGTGTCAGCTTAATGTGGGAGTAATACCCGAATTGATGCAGGTCTCAGACGTTTACCACTTCGGTGAAACCCACTAGCACGGGTATGGTGCTGACAAACCTAGAAACATAATCGGGGCGAACCGGGATTCGAACCCACAATCATAGGTTTCTGACGTGCCCAAGGGACGCAACTCTGCACAGCGAATCGCGGCGCCTTAGACGACTGGGCCACCCGTGCCCACCGATGTTTTAGTGATGTTTTTTCAACGGATAATGTATTCATTGTCACTTCTTAAGCTATCAAATTGTTAAGTATTAGTTGCACTGCATACGGTACATATTTGCACATATTTTGTGCTGATGTACGTATGATCTGTGCCAAACATGTGCATATCTCATTGATGTCTATATTTTGATATTCCAACAATAACAAAATCACAATGATACCGAAAAAACAAGAAATATCACAATGCTTTGACGAGTCTCTTTTTCAAGTACATGAACACCACACGATATATATTATAATACGTCTCCCCGAAATCGCCATACAATAGATAGTGAGTGGGTGTTGTTGGTTTGTTGTTTTACGCCGCACTCAGCAATATTCCAGCCGTATGACGGCGGTCTGTAAATAATCTAGACCGGACCAGACAATCCAGTGATTGCCATCATGAGCATCGATCCACGCAACTGGGATACGGTGACATGCATCAACCAAGTCAGCGAGCCTGACCGCCCGATCCAGTTAGCGCCTCTTTCGACATGCATAGTCGCCGTTTATGGCAAGCATGGGCTGCTGAAGAACTATTCTGACCTGGATCTTCACGGGACGAGTGAGTGAGTGATTTGGGTTCAACGCCGCTTTGAACAATATTCCAGTTACGTCACGGCGTGTCAGCTTAATGTGGGAGAACAGCCCGAAGTGATGCAGATCTCAGACGTTTAGCATGTTGGCAAAACCCACGAGCACAGGTATGGTACAAACGTAATCGGGGCGAACCGAGATTCGAGCTCACAATCATAGGATCCTGGAGCGCCCAAGGGACGCAACTCTTAAACGACTGGGCCACAAGTACTACCGATAAAGTAATTGTTATCAATCACTGTTAAAGTAGATTGTGCAATTTTCCTCCACAAGACGAAGTAAAAACAAATTGCTCATGTAATGTAATGCATTTAAGCAATAGTCCGCGTACAGATCAAGTCCTGCCCGCAAACAAGATCAGGTTCGTTGTGTCACGTTGGTCGAAGAGGATATTATGTGACAAATCGATATAATTCCATCCTCGCTACTCTGGGTTATTTTGTAAGTAAATGGCTCCGACAAACAACATCGAGTTCTGCGAATTGCTCTTGTTCAGCGATGTGAGAAGCAGATTCAATGACGTATAAGGATTGTTTTGATTAAGGTAAAGTTTGTACACAGGGTCAGTTTATGTGTCACGTGTTTTAGCAGGAAGAGAACGTGTCAGGTGGTCAGCAGAAACAGTAGGTGTCACGTGGTGAGCAGGACGAGAAGGTGTCACGTGTTTAAGCAGGAACAGTAGGTGTCACGCTTTTTAGCAGGAACAGTAGGCGTCACGTGTTTTAGCAGGAACAGTAGGTGTCACGCTTTTTAGCAGGAACAGTAGGCGTCACGTGTTTTAGCAGGAACAGTAGGTGTCACGTGTTTTAGCAGGAACAGTAGGTGTCACGTGTTTTAGCAGGAACAGCAGGAGTCACGTGTTTTAGCAGGAACAGTAGGTGTCACGTGTTTTAGCAGGAACAGTAGGTGTCACGCTTTTTAGCAGGAACAGCAGGAGTCACGTGTTTTAGCAGGAACAGTAGGTGTCACGTGTTTTAGCAGGAACAGTAGATGTCACGTGATTTAGCAGGACCAGTAGGTGGCACGCTTTTCAGCAGGAACAGTAGGTGTCACGCTTTTTAGCAGGAACAGTAGATGTCACGTGTTTTAGCAGGAACAGTAGGCCTCACGTGTTGTAGCAGGAACAGTAGGTGTCACGTGTTTTAGCAGGAACAGTAGGTGTCACGTGTTTTAGCAGGAACAGTAGATGTCACGCTTTTTAGCAGGAACAGTAGGCGTCACGTGTTTTAGCAGGAACAGTAGGTGTCACGCTTTTTAGCAGGAACAGTAGGAGTCACGTGTTTTAGCAGGAACAGTAGGTGTCACGCTTTTTAGCAGGAACAGTAGGTGTCACGCTTTTTAGCAGGAACAGCAGGAGTCACGTGTTTTAGCAGGAACAGTAGGTGTCACGTGTTTTAGCAGGAACAGTAGATGTCACGTGATTTAGCAGGACCAGTAGGTGGCACGCTTTTCAGCAGGAACAGTAGGTGTCACGCTTTTTAGCAGGAACAGTAGATGTCACGTGTTTTAGCAGGAACAGTAGGCCTCACGTGTTGTAGCAGGAACAGTAGGTGTCACGTGTTTTAGCAGGAACAGTAGGTGTCACGTGTTTTAGCAGGAACAGTAGATGTCACGCTTTTTAGCAGGAACAGTAGGTGTCACGCTTTTTAGCAGGAACAGTAGGTGTCACGCTTTTTAGCAGGAACAGTAGATGTCACGTGTTTTAGCAGGAACAGTAGATGTCACGCTTTTTAGCAGGAACAGTAGGTGTAACGCTTTTTAGCAGGAACAGTAGGTGTCACGTGTTTTAGCAGGAACAGTAGATGTCACGCTTTTTAGCAGGAACAGTAGGTGTCACGCTTTTTAGCAGGAACAGCAGGAGTCACGTGTTTTAGCAGGAACAGTAGGTGTCACGTGTTTTAGCAGGAACAGTAGATGTCACGTGATTTAGCAGGACCAGTAGGTGGCACGCTTTTCAGCAGGAACAGTAGGTGTCACGCTTTTTAGCAGGAACAGTAGATGTCACGTGTTTTAGCAGGAACAGTAGATGTCACGTGTTTTAGCAGGAACAGTAGGCGTCACGTGTTTTAGCAGGAACAGTAGGTGTCACGCTTTTTAGCAGGAACAGTAGGAGTCACGTGTTTTAGCAGGAACAGTAGGTGTCACGTGTTTTAGCAGGAACAGTAGATGTCACGTGTTTTATGAACCGATGCATCAATGACCGCCGGCTACCTTATCTGAAAAAAACAACAACCCTGAAACAAAAGAATAGTTCAAGAGTACAAGACTTTATTAGTGACTGAGTGACTGAGTCTGTTTTTGTGACACTTTAACCAATTTTTCGTTCATATCAAGTCAGCCAAGATGAAAACGCGGGGTAATGTAAATCTTTGACGTGTGTCACATCAATGAAACATGCTGGCAGGAAAATGGTGCTGATATTTAACAGTTGTTGCGAACCTTGGATTTGAACTGACAACCAGCGGATCCTGTCACACCTAAGGGACGCAACTGACTACGGACTAAAGGCTTAGCTGAGACAATACCACGAATCGGGCGTCCAAGGACTTTCCTTATACATGTTCAAACGATTTTAATCGTTTAATTACTTGTTGTCTCTCGTAAGTTCTTCATACAGGACAATTTAGGCATTCATAACCCAGAACAAACTGGGCCCACTTGCACAAAACGGTCTTAGCGCCAAGACTATTGTGAGCCTATGTTAAAGTATGGAAGTTAAGATCATCTTAGCGCTAAGGTCGCTTTGTTCGAGTGGGCCTGCAGTGGAGTATGATTTTATCATACTAAATGGGGGAGTTGGAGTAGCCGAGTGGTTAAAGCGGTTGCTCGCCAAGCCGAATGCCCAGGTTCGATTCCTTACATGGTGTGTGTGTGTGTGTGTGTGTGTGTGTGTGTGTGTGTGTGTGTGTGTGTGTGTGTGAGTTGGGTTTAACGCCGCTTTTAACAGTCCTAACATGGGTGAAATTTAAGAAATCCATTTCTGGTGTCTCCCACTGTGATAGTTCTGGAATATTGCTAAAAGCGGTTTAATTTTTTTCTCACTCACTCATAATAAAATACAACAAATAAAACAGTACCTTGCGCAACGAAAAAACACATCACAGATTTAAACCAGTGATGAAAAAAGAGACATTGTTCAGAGCAAATATATACATCGGGCAATAAAAATTATATCTTTTTTTCGTTTTGGGAACATACATAGCAGTGTAAATAGGATAAGCAACAAAAACGCCCATCATCAAAAGAAATCTCTTCTTAAAGCAGGGAGGGTCGGGCAGCCAAGTGGTTAAAGCGTTCGCTCGTCACGCCGAAGACAATGTGTGAAGCCCATTTCTGATGTCCTCCGCCGTGATATTGCTTGAATATTGCTAAAAGCGGCGTAAAACCATACTCACTCACTCACTCACTCTTTTTAAAGCAGAGTTTACTGTAAGATTCCGACTTCACCATAAACAAGTGTTTATGAATCTCTATAAATACTAATGATACAAGGTTTCGCCAACAGGTCAGCGTATCCTATACCATCGGTGGCACCCGTCACAAACACATGCAAAGGCAAGTCAAGTGTTGACCTGAATAACTCACGGGAGCAGCTTACCCAGATTTACAGAATGTCTTCCGCCTGCATTACTAAGTCGCGTTGTTGGGTGGACACAGCTGCCTTGTCTTCTGGCGCAAACACGTAGGAGATGCTGAAGTCTGTGTTGGGGCAGGAGAAGTTGACGTCGTCAACGGGAACGTACGGTATCGGCTTCTTGGTGGCATTCGATTGATTCTCTTTGCTGGATTCTGTTAAAAAAAGATCCCAGAATGAACGCCTATCTTGAAGAGTGAGTGGGTGTGGTTTTACGCCGCTTTTAGCAATATTCCAGCAATATCACGGCGGGGGACACCAGATATTGGCTTCATACATTGTACCCATGTCGGGAATCGAACCCGGGTCTTCGGCGTACCCATGTCGGGAATCGAACCCGGGTCTTCGGCGTGACGAGCGAACGCTTTACCCTACCGCCCCTATCTTGAAGAAAAGTCGGTAAACCGATGCACTAAAAGAAAAATTACGCCCATTTTATGGAATACAGGGGTGTTGGGATGGGTAGGGCTTACATTAATTATTTTTCCAAACCAAGATGTACGGTATTGTCAGTATAAAGGTGGCAATACAAGGGCGGATCCCTGGACCCCACTTGACCCCGCCTCTGAAATCCGCCTATGCAGAGACCATATATCGGTATATGGTCTCTGGCCTACGTGATATGGTATGTCTCCAGTCAGATGAACGCCGCTTGGGCAATGTTTGTCTCAACCATTCGGCTTGACCACTCGGCTTGACCTTCGCCTTGTAAGGCCAAGGACCGGAGATCCATTCTTGTCATGGGTACAATGTGTGAAACATGATCATAGTGTCCACAGCTTCGCGATGCTGCAGGACAAAACCTTACTTTTTCGTGATCTTTCCACTAATCTTCGATTTGTTTATTTAGCCCCACACCCCACACCCCACCACCACCACCAAAAAAAAAACCGAAACAAAATACCACACTGGTGGCAGCAATGTTACCGAGAGCGTAACGACGGTGTCACGCGCTGGGAAGGAGCTTGAGCTTATCGTTAAAAGGGAGATAATTGCTCAAGGGAGATAATTTCGAGTTAAGGACTGAATGGCAGTTATGTCCCTTACTGTCGGCGTTAGCAGAGCCCTCAGGCTCTCCCCTCTCACAGACGGAAGACACTGTGGGTTGCTCTTCAAAGGATTGGTGATAGAACGTCCTCACTCCTCGGCTGCTGGCGCATCCCATTGTTGCCTAGGTAACAAAGTCAAAATCTGGAAGCAATAATAACACCTCGTAAAACATAATTTCGATATTCTAAAGAAAATCCAGATGTCAAAATTAATGAGGGTAGAAATATTATCTTGAAGTTTATTCTCTTTTTAATATCAAAAAACACTTTGCTACTCTAATAGCGCACTATCGGACTCGTTCTCGAGCATTGGTGTGGGTGCAAACATCAGCAATAAGGACACTATATGATCAACACACGACCCAACATCAGCCATAAGGACACTATAGGATCAACACACGACCCAACATCAGCCATAAGGACACTATAGGATCAACACACGACCCAACATCAGCCATAAGGACACTATAGGATCAACACACGACCCAACATCAGCCATAAGGACACTATAGGATCAACACACGACCCAACATCAGCCATAAGGACACTATAGGATCAACACACGACCCAACATCAGCCATAAGGACACTATAGGATCAACACACGACCCAACATCAGCCATAAGGACACTATAGGATCAACACACGACCCAACATCAGCCATAAGGACACTATAGGATCAACACACGACCCAGCATCATTCATAAGGACACTATAGGATCAACACACGACCCAACATCAGCCATAAGGACACTATAGGATCAACACACGACCCAACATCAGCCATAAGGACTCTATAGGATCAACACACGACCCAACATCAGCCATAAGGACACTATAGGATCAACACACGACCCAACATCAGCCATAAGGACACTATAGGATCAACACACGACCCAACATCAGCCATAAGGACACTATAGGATCAACACACGACCCAACATCAGCCATAAGGACACTATAGGATCAACACACGACCCATCATCATCCATAAGGACACTATAGGATCAACACACGACCCAACATCAGCCATAAGGACACTATAGGATCAACACACGACCCAACATCAGCCATAAGGACACTATAGGATCAACACACGACCCAACATCAGCCATAAGGACACTATAGGATCAACACACGACCCAACATCAGCCATAAGGACACTATAGGATCAACACACGACCCAACATCAGCCATAAGGACACTATAGGATCAACACACGACCCAACATCAGCCATAAGGACACTATAGGATCAACACACGACCCAACATCAGCCATAAGGACACTATAGGATCAACACACGACCCAACATCAGCCATAAGGACACTATAGGATCAACACACGACCCAACATCAGCCATAAGGACACTATAGGTCCAACACCCGACCCAACATCAGCCATAAGGACACTATAGGTCCAACACCCGACCCAACATCAGCCATAAGGACACTATAGGATCAACACACGACCCAACATCAGCCATAAGGACACTATAGGATCAACACACGACCCAACATCAGCCATAAGGACACTATAGGATCAACACACGACCCAACATCAGCCATAAGGACACTATAGGTCCAACACCCGACCCAACATCAGCCATAAGGACACTATAGGATCAACACACGACCCAACATCAGCCATAAGGACACTATAGGTCCAACACCCGACCCAACATCAGCCATAAGGACACTATAGGATCAACACACGACCCAACATCAGCCATAAGGACACTATAGGTCCAACACCCGACCCAACATCAGCCATAAGGACACTATAGGATCAACACACGACCCAACATCAGCCATAAGGACACTATAGGTCCAACACACGACCCAACATCAGCCATAAGGACACTATAGGTTCAACACACGACCCAACATCTACCATAAGGACACTAGAGGATCAACACACGACCCAACATCAGCCATAAGGACACTATAGGATCAACACACGACCCAACATCAGCCATAAGGACACTATAGGTTCAACACACGAACCAACATCAGCCATAAGGACACTATAGGACCAACACCCCCTCAACATCAGCCATAAGGACACTATAGGTTCAACACACACCCCAACATCAGCCATAAGGACACTATAGGATCAACACACGACCCAACATCAGCCATAAGGACACTATAGGTTCAACACACGACCCAACATCTACCATAAGGACACTAGAGGATCAACACACGACCCAACATCAGCCATAAGGACACTATAGGATCAACACACGACCCAACATCAGCCATAAGGACACTATAGGTTCAACACACGACCCAACATCAGCCATAAGGACACTATAGGACCACACCCCCTCAACATCAGCCTTGAGGACACTATAGGATCAACACACACCCCAACATCTACCATAAGGATCAACACACGACCCAACATCAGCCATAAGGACACTATAGGATCAACACCCCCTCAACATCAGCCATAAGGACACTATAGGTCCAACACCCGACCCAACATCAGCCATAAGGACACTATAGGATCAACACACACCCCAACATCAGCCATAAGGACACTATAGGATCAACACACGACCCAACATCTACCATAAGGACACTATAGGATCAACACACGACCCAACATCAGCCATAAGGACTCTATAGGATCAACACACGACCCAACATCAGCCATAAGGATACTATAGGATCAACACACACCCCAACATCAGCCATAAGGACACTATAGGATCAACACACGACCCAACATCAGCCATAAGGACACTATAGGATCAACACACGACCCAACATCAGCCATAAGGACACTATAGGATCAACACACGACCCAACATCAGCAATAAGGACTCTATAGGATCAACACTCCCCTGTCGTAAACATAGTATTACATTATCGGTTGTTGATTGTTTGTTGTTTAACGCCGCACTCAGCAATATTCCAGCTATATGACGGCGGTTGTTTAAGAATTGACCTTCACTTTGTGTGAGTTCATTGGAGTATGAACCTTCATAGAGTGAGGGCCAAACTGTATACAATGTTTGGCCCTCACTCTATGAAGGTTCATACTCCAATGAACTCACACAAAGTGAAAGTCAATTCTTATAAAAAAAATTATCACAATTTCTTACCTCAAAGGATGGAGGCCAAGATCTAAACACAATTTTATTATTTAGTACGTGTGACTTCATGTTTACACTGACAGCCAAACAACAACCAGCTATATCGCGGAATAAAATAGTTCCTCAAAAAGAGAGGTGATATGAGCGTATGGGTGCAGAACTTGCTCTTCAGAAACATGTTACGCAGCACATGTGTTCAAATCATATCCTCATTAGATGAGAAAGGTGTGTAAACAACTACCTCAGTAAGTCAGTCACAATGACAGCGCGTCGTAATACATTTTCATCTATACAAGACGTCAAAATTGCCGACACGATAAACGTGACGGGAGGATTTCCGAGGTTGTTAATAAACCTGTGGCGGTTAAATGTGTTAGTCATCACTGATCAACTGGTCGATCATTGAAAGGTGATTAAAGATGCGTCAAACAGACATCAAGGTAAATTCGTAGATTGCTGGAGACAATCACTGTCAGCCTAGACACAGATCGAGTCGATACTGACGATAGTTTGGATGTGCATTTTTTCGTTTGTTCATTAGGATGGGCCGTAGCGAGGAAATTCGTGAACAATCATGCAGTCAAGCTCTCTTACGTTTCTCAATGTATACTGAAATGCTGAGACCAAGATTAAAGGTTCTAAATGATCAGAAAGAACGCTTATATATGTATGTTTTCGTGCTAGGGAATTCCCAGGGGTTTCCCCAGGAATGTGGAAGTAGTCCGTCAGTGTTTACGTCATTTCAAGAACACGGTCTCGTGAAAAACGTATGAACGTCAAATTGTGTCGTTCATACACTTATGAACGTCAATTTCGCGGTCATGTGACCGACCTTTCGTCCAATGGAAAAGCCGTATATCTGGAAAAAACTTCAAATTAAAAAAAATATTATCATCTCATAATCGCAGTGGTGCATAATACATAACATAAGTTATGAGTGACGTCATCCGACGTACTGCTTTCTACTATAACGATAACGCTATTTTTCAGGGCATTATCATTTGCAGAAGCCCGAGGTTTTCCATTAACTGCCCGACGAAGGAGGGCAGTTGAAAAGACCGAGGGCTTCTGCATATGATAAAGCCCTGAAAAATAGCGTTATCGTTATTATAGCTAACATGGATGGAATTTGTTATCAAATAAGAGAAACAACAACATCGGTTTTGAAACATCTACTGCAATCAACACGAATGTCACTGACCCCATTTTACAAACATGGAAACGTCATAGAACAAACCAGATGACGTCACTATAATACGTGACATCACTTTCAAGATTCAAGATTCTTTATTCAGTATTTTTGGGCCATGTGGCCTAGAGTACAATTACAATTACAATAATTGCTGCGTCACGTGATGTCAGGAAAATAAATACAAGTAGTCTTATTTCACATTAAATACATGATTTAAGTATAAGGCCAAAGCCTTTACAATGTTGATATTTTTGGAGTTGAGTATATTACATAAACTGTGATTATCATGATGGACATTGGATAACCAAGGCAAATAGTGGTTTCTGACAGAAGAATATTTTGAACATATAAACAAAACATGAAATTCATCCTCTAATTGCCTCCCTGTACAGTGGGTACATAGATATAAACTCAAGTCTTCATTTGTATGTTTTGACTTTCGTAGCATGTTAATCTTAAAACCGTGTAGCGATATTCTGAATTTACAATATGCTCTCCTGAGTGATTTATTCGTGAGATTACTGATGTAAAATTCTGGCTGTAAAAGTGATTTCAAATTTGCATAATGTGACAGATATTTTGATGAAGAAATAGAGTCATGCCACTCTTGAGAATACATATCACTCAGCCTTTGTTTTATTTTTAGCAAAAAGAGATTTTCATCGCCAATATGTTGAGAGATCCATACAAATGAAAAGCCTGAAGAAAACAAAATATATCTTACATCAGACACCCAGGTGTGTTTATCATTATCATCTAACTGTTTAAGTAGATTGTAACATTGTTTTGGATATCGACATTGATTCATACGTAGCAATCTCAACCAGTATTTAAGTACCCTTATTTTGCTAAACACGAACATATTTAATCGTCCAGTTTCACCCAGAATAGCTTTATTAGAGGCATATTTTCCGATACAAAGATAATTTTTAAAATAGGACGTATGTACTTTTTCTATACATTCATAATATTACGTCACTTTCTCTACCTTATGACGTCACCTCACAACGGGCTTGATAATGGCCCGTCGTCAAGCAATATGAGGGCATTATCAAGTTACAGTGGCCCGCTCATTTCTGATAACGTGCGGGCGGTTTAATGATAATTCTATCCATTTTAGCTATAATCATAAATAATGTGACAGTATACAAAAAGGTTTGCACCATATCTATGGATTAGCAAGGCGATGAAGATAATATCTAAACCCGTTGGATGTCGAGTTAAACATGGTCACCTCAAAGAAATTGCCAAAAATGTACAACAATGTTTACTTCCGTATGGCATCACTACCGGTGACCGACTTTTACAAAATGGCGTGCTTTCTGACAACAGTACATAGGATTTTCAGAGGAGGAATTGAGGGATCGTATATGTGCATGTGCCCAGCTTCCCGAGGCAAGGGAGTTAACTGAGTTGAAGCTGGACTTTTAGTC
Organism: Haliotis rufescens; assembly: GCF_023055435.1. Taxonomy (NCBI): domain Eukaryota; kingdom Metazoa; phylum Mollusca; class Gastropoda; order Lepetellida; family Haliotidae; genus Haliotis; species Haliotis rufescens. The sequence goes on from NW_025963792.1 coordinate 58,415, forward strand.
AGTTAACTCCCTTGCCTCGGGAAGATGGAATATGTCATGTATACGTAAGTAATAAGAAACAATCGGAAATTCTGCGTGCTGTTATTTCTTTTATGTTTTCCAATGTGACCTAGAGAATTAGTCAGAAATGCAGATAACTACCGTCGTCGGCGTGCGTCAGGCGTCACACAGGACGGAAACTTTTACGATTTCTGTTAAATATACCTGATCATTGTAATGTAAATATTTTTAATTCCAATATTCGTGCTACGATACTCTTCCCATGGATGTTCTCAAACACGTCAGCTAATGTATACAATTACACGAAAGGATCTCTCAAAATAGGATTTGTTTGTTTGTTGTTTAAAGCAGCACTCCGCACTATTCAAGCTATATGACGGCGGCATAGTCGCCTTTTACGGCAAGCATGGGTTAATGAAGACCTGTTCTACTCCGGATCTTCACGGGTCCTCAAAATAGGAGAAAATGCTACACAAAGTACAGTTTTTCAAACACCTAATTTATTACGCTTGATTTCATCTAGATAATTTGTATTGGTGACAAAGACACAACTACATCGGGCCGACGCTGGCTTTGCATCGGCAACCGCCGGTGTCCCGGTATAAACTCTCCCCCCGGAGATTTTATACCGGTACAAATACTCCCCCGGAGAATCTGTTCTGAAATAAAATCTCCCCCGGGCGGATATATTTCGCGCCCCCATCAGTATAAAGTCTCCCCCCTCAACTATTGAACTGCATGGCAAGTATTTATAAAACGACCGGGGATGGAAATATTTTGGGGGGAGATTTTATTTCGTAGGGTGGGGAAGAGTTTATTTCGAGAGGGGCGGAACTGTACCGGTATAAATTCGCCGGGCGGAGATTTTATTCTGGGGGCGAATATATTTCGTGACACCGGCAATATCGGCATCGGCAAACTGCAGCGGTCCGCTGTCGGGCCATTACTGGTTATTGGCTCTGACACTATTGAACCTGATATATGATTTGATTTCGTTATGATAACATAAAAGACAAAAACACATTTGTCGATTACAATGTGACAAATATTGGATCAAATATATTTACGAATAATACAATAATTCTATTCGAACTCAAAATATTAACTTTATTTTTAATTTTTAAATTAAATAGATCAAGCACATTCACTGACCATTTAGGCTGCACATATACAACAGACAGAGTAGATTTAATTTGATTCTAAAATCTAGAAGGAATTCAGGGATGCATATATGGCAGCTGAGTTTGAAATATCCGTGATCGAACAGGCAAAATCGAACATCGAACATAGCCCATGTATAGAGAATGGAGATATGGACATCTAGAGAACGACGACCCGACAAGGTTTGTTGAGATGGTTTGGTACAACCTATGTTTCCATTTGGGGAGGCGGGGACCCGAAGGATGGGCATGTTTTACTAAAACTACACTTCAACTCAAATGAGATGATAACAATAAGCACTACCTTACCTTAGCATCGGCCGAGAAGACAAAAAACTGGCAGGGAGGTAGCAATTCCGATCAGGATTGCTCGGTTGTCAGGATCTATGAGAACGAGTCTGCAGCAAATCCAGGTAGCGTCTATCTCTTCTACCTGTCAAAAATACATCTAGATTGTGATGCATTATTCCAAAAGGCCACAAAAATTGCTTTGAAAAATCCGGGATTTGTTACAATAATGCCCCTTCAGGTAAAAATTCCCCGAGCACCAGAAGATATCAAGAAAGGCGGGTTTGTCCCATTGGTTGGTTGGTTTGTTGTTTAACGCCGCACTCAGCAATATTCCAGCTATATGACGGCGGTCCTATAAATAATCGAGTCTGGACCAGACAATCCAGTCATTGACATCATGAGCATCGATCCACGCAATTGGGACGGATGACATGCATCAACCAAGTCGGCGAGCCTGACCACCCGATCCCGTTAGTCGCCTCTTACGACAAGCATAGTCGCCTTTTACGGTAAGCATGGGTTGCTGAAGACCTATTCTACCCCGGATCTTCACGGGTCAGATGAACATGTGGTTGGGAAACCTTTCAAGGATTGCTCATTCCTACGGAAGCCTTTGAGGACCTTTTGTTTTTTGGGTTTTTTTTACAAATTTTTATTAAGATATTAACGTGAAATTTCAAGTTGTTATGTTGTAATTTCAAGACACATACTATAAGTTGAAATTTTAAGATAATGATCTCTGAAATTTCAAGAAGGGGTTTGTCCCAGGTGTACAATTGTCACTCCGTCCGGGCATCCACATTCACATACCTCTACCATGCAGGTGTTGACACCAAGCAAGTATGCAACATCACAAAAAACATGTCTGAGGAATCCTTGAAACACTACATCTCTGGATCTAGCAGTGCGCAGAAGCGGGCCACAAGTAAAGTACTGCATGGCGTTCTTGTACCAAAGGGGCGGTCGGGTAGCCTAGTGGGTAAAGCGTTCGCTCGTCACGCCGAAGACCCGGTTTCGATTCCCGACAAGGGTACAATGTGTGAAGCCCATTTCTGGTGTCCCCCGCCGTGACATTGCTGGAATATTGCTAAAATACGAGGTGTAAAACTATACTCACTCACTCATCTGAATCTGTAGCTGAACGTCATGTCTCAATCATGTCGGCATTTCCTACGGATCGTTTGAACTTGAGTTTACTATGGGCGACATGTCTAAGTCAATTCCCTCAAATGTACCTGTTTCCCGTTTCGGGATCAGTATGAACTTTCTTGCCAGAGCCCATCTTAACAATTGGACCACAAATTTCAATATGCAGCAGTGATAACATCAACAGATAACTAACGTTGTCGAGCTAAAAATGGCGGCGAGTATTGTCAACAAAGGTCAAGGTCGAATGACGATCCATATTTGTAAAAGTGGGTCAGTGACATGCGTTGTGTGTTGATTGCAGTAAATGTTTCAAAACCGATAGTGTTGTTTATTCTCCATTTTAGCTATAATAACGGTAACACTACCTCCTTCGTCGGGCAGTTACTTGAAGACCTCGGGCTTCTGTAAATGGTAATGCCCTGATCCGATTTCACCCAATTAACAACAGCATGCCGCGTCTAGGCTACCGTCAGAGCAACTGTTACTTGAAAGAAAACCTGAATTTCGGAAACACCTGTGGATGAGAATTCCATTTGATTTTATTGTTTGCTGTTTAACACCGCACTCAGCAATAGTCCAGCTATATGACGGCGGTCTGTAAATAATTGAGTCTGGACCAGACAATCCCGTGATTGACATCATGAGCATCGGTCCACGCAATTGGGATCGATGACATGCATCAACCAAGTCAGCGAGCCTGACCACCCGATCCCGTTAGTCGCCTTTTACGACAAGCATAGTCGCCTTTTACGGCAAGTATTGGTTGCTGAAGACCTATTCTACCCCGGATCTTCACGGGTCGGATATAACGTAACAGAAAAGGGAATTTCCCTAAGAATTAAAAAACTGTGAAGTGTATTGGTGTGTGTGATGCATTTTGAATTGTATTCGACTTCGATGTGAGGGTTGATGAGGAGGGACATATATATGCCGCTGTTCCATCTAGGGGGTAAGGCTCTAAAACCATAACGTTTAACACAGACGTTGGTGAACAGTCGACTTAAGCACGCGTATCTTATGACTGACTTACGATAATACAAAGTAGTCATATTCGATCTCACACATATTTTTGATACCAGTTATCTCAAACGGATTTCGACCCGCGTTGTCTTCAGCAACCCATGTTGATGTCATTTTAGGCAAAGCAAACCTACTGAAATTGACCTCGGAAAATTAAGTACATCGTAAATCTCGCAATTTTTGATCCATTACTAAATCCTACACAGTGTTAATCATTTACTGTATGTTTCGAAATCTAAATATCGGATATTTACTCGAAGAATAGAATTTCAAAAATATTATATTAGTGATCACTGTTGTTTTTCATCAAATCACAAATGATAATCCTAAAAAGTCGCCGATATGTTTTGGATAATACGCAAACACGAACGCCGAAGTGTACATTTTGCCCTACTGGATATAGTGTTTATAAAATCACATCTCACATATGCCGGTTATGAGACGCCTATATTATATTACATCGCGTATTTTTCAAACTCAGCTGCCATACATATATCCCCGAATTCCTTCTACATTTTAGATTCAAATCACCAATGGTCTTTGTCACCACCAAATAAGTATCTAGATGAGTGAGTGAGTGAGTATGGTTTTACGCCGCTTTAAGCAATATTCCAGCAATATCACGGCGGGGGACACCAGAAATGGGCTTCACACATTGTACCCATGTCGGGAATCGAACCCAGGTCTTCGGCGTGACGAGCGAACGCTTTAACCACTAGGCTACCCGACCGCCCCGTATCTAGATAAAATCAAGGGAAATAAATAAGTTGGTGAAAGGAATGCTGTGCTCGTAAAACTGTACTTGTTTGAAATGTAAACAAAGCAAAATACAGATGCTACACAGTGTAGCGTTCTCTCCTATTTTGAGAGATCCATTCGTCTCATTGTTGTATATATAGGCTCAGGTGATTGAGAATAAGAAACAAATAACAGTACTCAGATTGTTAGATTGTTTCTGATTACTTACATGACACATTTCTTATATACGATCACTCAATTAACAAAAATCCTCCTTTGAAAATCCCGCGGAGTGTTCACGCCATTTTGTAAAAGTCGGTCACAGGTGGTGATGTCATACGGAAGAAAACACTCTTGTACATATTTGGTAATTTCTATGAGGTAAAATTATTAACTCGTCATCCAGATATGTCGTCAACCTTTTTGTGTAGGGTCACATTATTTATGAGAAGGAAGCAGTACGTCGGATGACGTCACTCATGACCTTTGTGTATCAATGCGCCCCTGCGATCACGAGAATAGACAACATGCATCAATTCGATACAAAACATGTGCGAGTTTATGGTGTGTAAAAAACAGATTATTGCACTCGTGCCTGTCAGATACCATTTATTTTACAACTCGTTGTAACTAAGCGTATCTAACTCGCTAAACTGTGGCATGGTATCTCGGTGGGCTAGCACTATAAAAAAATCGGCAAGAGCACACACACACACACACACACACGCACGCAAACGCAAACGCACACACACACACACACACACATCATAACACTGTTCCCATCCATTGAATCAAACAAATCAATAAGATTTCGTTATATTTCTCTCAATTAAATCAGTCTTATAAAAACCTCGATTAACTGGCAGTAAAACAGTATAATTTAATGTAGCTACGTTTATACCTATCAGGTGGCAGTATAGTGTAAGATCGACGAGAGTTCACAAGAAGATTGAAAGCTAAGGCCATTTAAAACACCTAATACTTATCATATTAAGGGGGCACGGGTGTCCTAGTCGTCTAAGGCGCCGCGATTCACTGTGCAGAGTTGCGTCCCTTGGGCATGCCAGAAACTTATGATTGTGGGTTCGAATCCCGGTTCGCCCCGATTATGTTTCTAGGTTTGTCAGCACCATACCCGTGCTCGTGGGTTTCACCGAAGTGGTAAACGTCTGAGACCTGCATCACTTCGGGCTTTCCTCCCACATTAATCTGCCACGCCGCGATATAACTGGAATACTGTTAAAAGCGGCGTTAAACCCAACTCACTCACTATTACATTAAGTTTCCATTCAAAATGTCTGTTGGTATATTATAGCTATCTATATATGATTTCTTCCTTTTATTGGAATAACATTATGTTAGAGTAAGAGGGGGTTCTTTCTAAAAAAAACTAATCCATGTATATCTTTGTATGTATGATTTGAGGTAAACTAGCCATCATGTGCACTGTAATTTTTTTATTGAACAATTAATTGTTGTCAAAACAGTCTGTAATTTTATGCACAGTCATCACTTTATTTCCAATACATATAGGCCACAGGCCTTGGTGTACAAAAATGGAGTACAGACAGGTTTTAAAGATTCAGTTTCGTATTTCTTACTTCATTTGAATAATATAGATATTTTGCTAGATTTGTAATAATATATGTATCTAGTGATGACTGAAGCATATTTAATTTATGAACGTTAGAATGAAACAAGAACTTTGCTTTGAGATATAGTTGCCGTAACTTGACATACGATGGACAAATAAGCAGGAAGTGGTACTCGGTTTCAACAGTCTAATTTACAAAGTTTGCATTTTCTTAAATTTCTTGGAATTTTAAAATAACGTCTATTCTCAATTTCAAAAGTATGACAACTATGATGTGAGGATTGTTTTCATATTTTGCGAATTTAAGAATGACAAATAAGGTTCACACTTAACAGTTTTAAAACAAGCATAATATGACATTTTTGAACTTGCAAGAAGTTCGTTATGCCCGATCTGCTGAAAATTGTCTTTTAAACGTTGTTGAAACATATTAAGAAAATGCTCCGTCATCTCTTGTACGTGACACGGATCCGACGAAAGGCAGAGGTTTATTTGTAAAGGTAACTTGGATGATGATGAAATAATCCGAATATATAACAGCATTTAAATCCGATTGATATCTTTTACTTACCGCTGTCCAAAATTTTATATTCATTATCCATTCACACAATCACACCCTTTAATATACTAATAAATTATTAGTTAAGCATCATATGTAATAATTCAGTTGAAATAATACACCTAATGCTACTTAATCTGCCAACAATGACTATATACAAATATAGCGCCCACAGCAGCACTAGAAGAGGTCTAATATTTTATTGGAACGTATTTGAGTACATTTCAATTACATCAAATCAACAATCATGCAAATTCTGATTTGTTCATGATTGTAAATTCTAAGATGCTTCGGTAACAGATCTAGAGCGCCGACAGTACTTTACCGTGCGATGAAGTAAACTTTTTGCGTTAATTGAAAATGGGATGACGTCATGACGCTGTTCAAATTACCTCCCCGTGAGCTAACGTATCCATGGTAACATTGTTCTAACATTTCTGTCAATCAAGATGGCGCATAATATCATATTATCGATCGATGGAATAGTTTCTTTTAATTTGTCAAATAATTGACTATTATTCCCTAGGAAGAAATATGGCAAGATGACGTCAACCATGCGGCCGCCTTACCCAAAACTAATTAATGTCATTGTGTTCGTACTATAGCAGCAACAAAGTTGTCCGAGGCGTGCGTTCACGTCTAATAATTATAGCCGTCTGTGGACACAGAAGAGTACGGAAGCCTTTTAGGGCCATTTGTTTTTCTAAAACAAATTTTTGAAATTTCAAGTTTGTGTCTAAGTTTCAAGATAATGATAATTAAATGTCATGAAAATTTTAAGATTATAACTTGCAATTTCAACTTAGCATATTGAAATTTCAGAGATCATTATCTTAAAATTTCAACTTAGTATGTGTCTTGAAATAACGACATAACATCTTGAAATTTCAAGTTAGTATCTTGAAATTTTCACGTATATATCTTAATAAAAATTTGTTTAAAAAAATCCCAAAACAAAAAAAGGCTTCCGTAGGAATGAGCAATCCTTGAAAGGTTTCCCAAACACATGTTCATCTGACCCGTGAAGATCCGGGGTAGAACAGGTCTTCAGCAACCTATGCTTGCTGTGAAAGGCGACTATGCTTGTCGTAAGAGGTGACTAACAGGATCGGGTGGTCAGGCTCGCTGACTTGGTTGATGCATGTCATCGTATCCCAACTGCGTGGATCGATGCTCATGAGGTCAATCACTTGACTGGTCCAGACTCGATTATTTACAGACCGCCGACATATAGCTGGAATACTGCTGAGTGCGGCGTTAAACAACAAACAAACAAACAAACAAACAAACATGTACACTTGTTGCTCAGTGTAGGGCATTTAGGGCAACCAACACAACGAATGTCATGGTCGTCCCACGGCGTCTGCGACGCCATTTAACGCCATAATGTCGTGCAACCAACTCTGTAAGTACAGTATTTCATGGCAGCTGTTCCGTCTTCTAACATTATGTTGGAAACAAAGTTCCTACTTACGACAAAAAACACGTCAACCGAACGTCACTATGTTCACATGTTCGCTCGGTCCCACAATGCACTTGTGAAAAAATTTTCGATCTCGTGATTATACTAAAGCTACTTATTGTAAAAAATAAATAATAATCCTTATTCTCTTACATCCTATATGTTACATCTGACAAGTTTCTAGATGAGATCAAAGGATAATTTTCCTACTTGCCAAAGACCAAGCTGACTTCAAATACTGAAGTAATTGAATATTGAAGTTAGACTTAAACAACTAAATAAATATCTTGGTAACAGGATGGCTAAACAGTGAACTATTCATCACACCCTGCATTGTTGGATTTGTGCTAAGTCAGTGTTCAGCTCCTATACTGCGCTGGGAGTTGTCATGTGGTCATGGATGTTTGAATTTGAAATAAGAACAGAACGGCCAGACTCACTTGCTAAATTATTTCAGAACGGAGATCAGATGACAGCAGAATATTATGTCAGTGATAAAAATTTGAGTGGTCGAATACTGTGGTCGAAAGTGTTGCCGTGATAGTATCTGGACTGCCAAATTGTCACAGCTTGTCCCTCTTGCGTGCCTTGTTGACATCCGATATGCCATTCACCCTATATGCACTAAGGCCTCGCTTTCAAACGGACGTGTCAAAAAAGTACATTTATCAGTGGGTGATTAACAGAGGCTAAATTAACTCAAATGAAAATCTCGGACAACTCTTAGGACTGTGTTTTTTCCATTAAAATCAGATTTTAGTTCTCGCTACAGCTAAACAATTATTATTGACACGATCATATTCATATTCTACATTTCAGCGTAAATATATTAAAGGTAGGCCGATCGCGATTCTTGCATAACGTTCAAATTTTAGAATTTATAAATGTGGGTGTTCTTGATATTTTGGATTTGGATCCCTCCCTTTTACAGCCCTTGATAGCCAGTCTTGACAAAGACCGCTGCCACATCCTTAAGTCTTAGCTCATCAATTGGACTTACCACGGTCGTAGAAATAATTATTGATTGAATAAAACTGGCATTGGTATGGTGTTGACATTCAGATCGAACCAGCCTGCAAACCTTTACCTCGGGTGCCCGAGTTCCCTCGAGCAAATACCGAGTGTACAAGAAGGTGACTAGTAGTTGTGTGACCTGCTCGTGCATTGTAGGCAAATAATGGCCTCGTTAATATCAAATACAATTTACGGTGAGTTATAACAAATAAAAATTGAATTTACACGGGAAAAAAAACATACGTATACATTACCTCAGTATATTACGATGTTTCACAAGAGAAAACAAATTGGTTATCCTTATATTTTGCTGGAGCTGGATAATAACGCGAAGTACCTGTGGCGCTCGTGCCGCAACCTGTGACTAGGTATTGTCTCTGTGATCACACCTGCTCTCGTCGCGAAGTCCGTGCCTAGCAACGGCGGGATGAAGCGCCAAGTCACATGCAGCTGGGAAGGAGGTGTCCACCTGTCAAGCGCTGCTCGTGTTAAATAATTATCTTACCTCTCAATATTGAGAATTTCTTTTTTACAATCAAACTTGATCAAGCTTCTGGAAGGCAAAACAGGTACTTAAAATTGAGTTAAGACCATACGTGAAGATCCAGGCGAGAATAGGTCTTCAGCAACCTATGCTTGCCCCCAAAGGCGATTGAATGCTTGTCGTAAGAGGCGACGTACGGGATCGAGTGGTCAGGCTTGGTTGATGTATGTCGTTGTATCCCAACTGTGTGGATCGATGCTAATGGTGGCAGTCACTGGATTGTCTGGAATATTGCTGAATGCGGCGTTTAACAACAGACAGACAGACCGAGAGAGAGAGAGAGAGAGAGAGAGAGAGAGAGAGAGAGAGAGAGAGAGAGAGAGAGAGTAGCCTAGTGGTTAAAGCTTTTGGTCGCCACGCCGTGATATTGCTGGAATATTGCGGAAAGCGGCGTAAAACCAAACTCACTCTCATCACAGAGGAAGGAGTCCCGGCCAGGTTAACAGACCATCAAAGCCTGTAATTATCTGCTTAAATTCCTCTTTATTTGTTAGCAAGGGTATTGCAAACTTATTTGTGTCATTTCTGTTGTCGTTATCCTGTTCACGCATTGTTGTAGCATAAATACACTTGCATTTTGCGCAGAGAACAGAACTTTTAAAACGATATATTCACGCTATATTTTGGTATGCACAAATTGAACAGAGATCCGATGCCCCACGCGGGTACAATGTATGAGTCTATTTCTGGTGTACGGTGTACGATGTACGATGTATGATGTATGATATACGGTGTATGATGTACGGTGTATGATGTACGGTGTACGATGTATGATGTACGATGTGCGATGTATGATGTATGATATACGGTGTATGATGCACGGTGTATGATGTACGGTGTATGATGTACGGTGTATGATGTACGGTGTATGATATACGGTGTATGATATACGGTGTATGATTTACGGTGTACGATGTATGATGTACGATGTATGATGTACGATGTATGATGTACGGTGTACGATGTATGATGTACGGTGTATGATGTACGGTGTATGATGTACGGTGTACGATGTACGGTGTATGATGTACGATGTATGATGTACGGTGTATGATGTACGGTGTATGATGTATGATGTATGATATACGGTGTATGATGTACGGTGTATGATGTACGATGTATGATGTACGGTGTACGATGTACGGTGTATGATGTATGATGTATGATATACGGTGTATGATATACGGTGTATGATGTACGGTGTATGATGTACGATGTATGATGTACGGTGTACGGTGTATGATGTACGGTGTACGATGTATGATGTACGATGTATGATGTACGATGTATGATGTACGGTGTACGGTGTATGATGTACGGTGTACGATGTATGATGTACGGTGTATGATGTACGGTGTACGGTGTATGATGTACGATGTATGATGTACGGTGTACGATGTATGATGTACGGTGTATGATGTACGGTGTATGATGTACGGTGTATGATGTACGGTGTATGATGTACGGTGTATGATGTACGGTGTACGGTGTATGATGTACGATGTATGATGTACGATGTATGATGTACGGTGTACGGTGTATGATGTACGATGTATGATGTACGGTGTACGGTGTATGATGTACGGTGTATGATGTATGATGTACGGTGTATGATGTACGGTGTATGATGTACGGTGTATGATGTACGGTGTATGATGTACGGTGTATGATGTACGATGTATGATGTACGATGTATGATGTACGGTGTATGATGTACAGTGTACGGTGTATGATGTACGGTGTACGATGTATGATGTACGGTGTATGATGTACGGTGTACGGTGTATGATGTACGGTGTATGATGTACGGTGTACGGTGTATGATGTACGGTGTATGATGTACGGTGTATGATGTACGGTGTATGATGTACGGTGTATGATGTACGGTGTACGGTGTATGATGTACGGTGTATGATGTACGGTGTATGATGTACGGTGTATGATGTACGGTGTATGATGTATGATGTACGGTGTATGATGTACGGTGTACGGTGTATGATGTACGGTGTATGATGTACGATGTATGATGTACGGTGTATGATGTACGGTGTATGATGTACGGTGTATGATGTACGGTGTACGGTGTATGATGTACGGTGTATGATGTACGGTGTATGATGTACGGTGTATGATGTATGATGTACGGTGTATGATGTATGATGTACGATGTACGGTGTACGGTGTATGATGTACGGTGTATGATGTATGATGTACGATGTACGGTGTACGGTGTATGATGTACGGTGTATGATGTATGATGTACGGTGTATGATGTACGGTGTACGGTGTATGATGTACGGTGTACGATGTATGATGTACGGTGTATGATGTACGGTGTACGGTGTATGATGTACGGTGTATGATGTACGGTGTACGGTGTATGATGTACGGTGTATGATGTACGATGTATGATGTACGGTGTATGATGTACGGTGTATGATATACGGTGTATGATGTATGATGTACGGTGTATGATGTATGATGTACGGTGTATGATGAACGGTGTATGATGTATGATATACGGTGTATGATGTATGATGTACGGTGTATGATGTATGATATACGGTGTATGATGTATGATGTACGGTGTATGATGTATGATGTACGGTGTATGATATACGGTGTATGATGTATGATGTACGGTGTACGATGTATGATGTACGGTGTATGATGTATGATATACGGTGTATGATGTATGATGTACGGTGTACGATGTATGATATACGGTGTATGATGTATGATATACGGTGTATGATGTATGATGTACGGTGTATGATGTATGATGTACGGTGTATGATATACGGTGTATGATGTATGATGTACGGTGTACGATGTATGATATACGGTGTATGATGTATGAAGTACGGTGTACGGTGTATGATGTACGGTGTATGATGTACGGTGTATGATGTACGGTGTACGGTGTACGGTGTATGATGTACGGTGTATGATGTACGGTGTACGATGTACGGTGTATGATGTACGGTGTATGATGTACGGTGTACGATGTACGGTGTATGATGTACGGTGTACGGTGTATGATGTACGGTGTATGATGTATGATGTATGATGTATGATGTATGATGTACGGTGTATGATGTATGATGTATGATGTACGGTGTACGGTGTATGATGTACGGTGTATGATGTACGATGTATGATGTATGATGTACGGTGTATGATGTATGATGTATGATGTATGATGTACGGTGTATGATGTATGATGTATGATGTACGGTGTATGATGTATGATGTATGATGTACGGTGTACGGTGTATGATGTATGATATACGGTGTATGATGTATGATGTACGGTGTACGGTGTACGGTGTATGATGTACGGTGTACGGTGTACGGTGTATGATATACGGTGTATGATGTATGATGTATGATGTACGGTGTATGATGTACGGTGTATGATGTACGGTGTACGGTGTACGGTGTATGATGTACGGTGTACGGTGTATGATGTACGATGTATGATGTACGATGTATGATGTACGATGTATGATGTATGATGTACGGTGTATGATGTACGGTGTATGATGTATGATATACGGTGTATGATGTATGATGTACGGTGTATGATGTATGATATACGGTGTATGATGTATGATGTACGGTGTATGATGTATGATGTACGGTGTATGATATACGGTGTATGATGTATGATGTACGGTGTACGATGTATGATGTACGGTGTATGATGTACGGTGTACGGTGTACGGTGTATGATGTACGGTGTACGGTGTATGATGTATGATGTACGGTGTATGATGTATGATGTACGGTGTACGGTGTATGATGTACGGTGTATGATGTACGGTGTACGGTGTACGGTGTACGGTGTATGATGTACGATGTATGATGTACGGTGTATGATGTACGGTGTATGATGTACGGTGTACGGTGTACGGTGTATGATGTACGGTGTACGGTGTATGATGAACGGTGTACGGTGTATGATGTATGATGTATGATGTACGGTGTACGGTGTATGATGTATGATGTACGGTGTATGATGTATGATGTACGGTGTATGATGTACGGTGTACGATGTATGATGTACGGTGTACGATGTATGATGTACGGTGTATGATGTACGGTGTACGATGTATGATGTACGGTGTATGATGTACGGTGTATGATGTACGGTGTATGATGTATGATGTACGGTGTACGGTGTATGATGTATGATGTACGGTGTATGATGTATGATGTACGGTGTATGATGTACGGTGTACGGTGTATGATGTACGGTGTACGGTGTATGATGTACGGTGTATGATGTACGGTGTACGATGTATGATGTACGGTGTATGATGTACGGTGTATGATGTACGGTGTATGATGTACGGTGTATGATTTACGGTGTATGATGTACGGTGTACGGTGTATGATGTATGATGTATGATGTACGTTGTATGATGTACGGTGTACGGTGTATGATGTATGATGTACGGTGTATGATGTATGATGTATGATGTACGGTGTATGATGTACGGTGTATGATGTACGGTGTACGGTGTATGATGTACGGTGTACGGTGTATGATGTACGGTGTATGATGTACGGTGTATGATGTATGATGTACGGTGTATGATGTACGGTGTACGATGTACGGTGTATGATGTACGGTGTACGGTGTATGATGTACGGTGTATGATGTATGATGTATGATGTATGATGTACGGTGTATGATGTATGATGTATGATGTACGGTGTATGATGTACGGTGTATGATGTACGGTGTATGATGTACGATGTATGATGTACGGTGTATGATGTACGGTGTATGATGTACGGTGTACGGTGTATGATGTACGGTGTATGATGTACGGTGTATGATGTACGGTGTATGATGTACGGTGTATGATGTACGGTGTATGATGTACGGTGTACGGTGTATGATGTACGGTGTACGGTGTATGATGTACGGTGTATGATGTACGGTGTATGATGTACGGTGTATGATGTACGGTGTATGATGTACGGTGTACGGTGTATGATGTACGGTGTAAGATGTACGGTGTATGATGTACGGTGTATGATGTACGGTGTACGGTGTATGATGTACGGTGTATGATGTACGGTGTATGATGTACGGTGTATGATGTACGGTGTACGGTGTATGATGTACGGTGTATGATGTACGGTGTATGATGTACGGTGTACGGTGTACGGTGTATGATGTACGGTGTACGGTGTATGATGTACGGTGTATGATGTACGGTGTATGATGTACGGTGTACGGTGTATGATGTACGGTGTATGATGTATGATGTACGGTGTATGATGTACGGTGTATGATGTATGATGTACGGTGTATGATGTACGGTGTACGGTGTATGATGTACGGTGTACGGTGTATGATGTACGGTGTATGATGTACGGTGTATGATGTACGGTGTATGATGTATGATGTACGGTGTACGGTGTATGATGTACGGTGTATGATGTACGGTGTATGATGTACGGTGTATGATGTACGGTGTACGGTGTATGATGTACGGTGTATGATGTACGGTGTACGGTGTATGATGTATGATTTACGGTGTATGATGTACGGTGTATGATGTATGATGTACGGTGTATGATGTACGGTGTATGATGTACGGTGTATGATGTACGATGTATGATGTACGGTGTATGATGTACGGTGTATGTTGACGGTGTATGATGTACGGTGTATGATGTACAGTGTATGATGTACGGTGTATGATGTACGGTGTATGATGTACGGTGTATGATGTACGGTGTATGATGTACGGTGTATGATGTACGGTGTACGGTGTATGATGTACGGTGTATGATGTACGGTGTATGATGTACGGTGTATGATGTACGGTGTATGATGTACGGTGTACGATGTACGGTGTACGATGTACGGTGTACGGTGTATGATGTACGGTGTATGATGTACGGTGTATGATGTACGGTGTATGATGTACGGTGTATGATGTACGGTGTACGATGTACGGTGTACGGTGTATGATGTACGGTGTATGATGTACGGTGTATGATGTACGGTGTATGATGTACGGTGTACGGTGTAGGATGTACGGTGTACGGTGTATGATGTACGGTGTATGATGTATGATGTACGGTGTATGATGTACGGTCTACGGTGTATGATGTACGGTGTATGATGTATGATGTACGGTGTATGATGTACGGTGTATGATGTACGGTGTACGGTGTATGATGTACAATGTACGGTGTATGATGTACGGTGTATGATGTACGGTGTATGATGTACGATGTATGATGTACGGTGTATGATGTACGGTGTATGATGTACGGTGTATGATGTACGGTGTACGGTGTATGATGTACGGTGTATGATGTATGATGTACGGTGTATGATGTATGATGTACGGTGTATGATGTACGGTGTACGGTGTATGATGTACGGTGTATGATGTACGATGTATGATGTACGGTGTATGATGTACGGTGTATGATGTACGGTGTATGATGTACGATGTATGATGTACGGTGTATGATGTACGGTGTATGATGTACGGTGTACGGTGTATGATGTACGGTGTATGATGTACGATGTATGATGTACGGTGTATGATGTACGGTGTATGATGTACGGTGTATGATGTACGATGTATGATGTACGGTGTATGATGTACGGTGTATGATGTACGGTGTATGATGTACGGTGTACGGTGTACGGTGTACGATGTACGGTGTATGATGTACGGTGTATGATGTACGGTGTATGATGTACGGTGTATGATGTACGGTGTACGGTGTATGATGTACGATGTATGATGTACGGTGTATGATGTACGGTGTACGGTGTATGATGTACGGTGTATGATGTACGATGTATGATGTACGGTGTATGATGTACGGTGTACGGTGTATGATGTACGGTGTATGATGTACGGTGTATGATGTACGGTGTATGATGTACGGTGTATGATGTATGATGTACGGTGTATGATGTACGGTGTATGATGTACGGTGTACGGTGTATGATGTACGGTGTATGATGTACGGTGTATGATGTACGGTGTACGGTGTATGATGTACGGTGTATGATGTACGATGTATGATTACGGTGTATGATGTACGGTGTACGGTGTATGATGTACGGTGTACGGTGTATGATGTACGGTGTATGATGTACGGTGTATGATGTACGGTGTATGATGTACGGTGTATGATGTACGGTGTATGATGTACGGTGTACGGTGTATGATGTACGGTGTATGATGTACGGTGTATGATGTACGGTGTAGGTGTACGGTGTATGATGTACGGTGTATGATGTACGGTGTATGATGTACGGTGTATGATGTACGGTGTATGATGTACGGTGTATGATGTACGGTGTATGATGTACGGTGTATGATGTACGGTGTACGGTGTACGGTGTACGGTGTATGATGTACGGTGTATGATGTACGGTGTATGATGTACGGTGTATGATGTACGGTGTATGATGTACGGTGTATGATGTACGGTGTATGATGTACGATGTATGATGTACGGTGTATGATGTACGGTGTACGGTGTATGATGTACGGTGTATGATGTACGATGTATGATGTACGGTGTATGATGTACGGTGTATGATGTACGGTGTATGATGTACGGTGTACGGTGTATGATGTACGGTGTATGATGTACGGTGTACGGTGTATGATGTACGGTGTATGATGTATGATGTACGGTGTATGATGTACGGTGTATGATGTACGGTGTACGGTGTATGATGTACGATGTATGATGTACGGTGTATGGTGTACGGTGTACGGTGTATGATGTACGGTGTATGATGTACGGTGTACGGTGTATGATGTACGGTGTATGATGTACGGTGTATGATGTACGGTGTACGGTGTAGGATGTACGGTGTATGATGTACGGTGTACGGTGTATGATGTACGGTGTATGATGTATGATGTACGGTGTATGATGTACGGTGTATGATGTACGGTGTATGATGTACGGTGTATGATGTACGGTGTATGATGTACGGTGTACGGTGTATGATGTACGGTGTATGATGTACGGTGTACGGTGTATGATGTACGGTGTATGATGTACGGTGTACGGTGTATGATGTACGATGTATGATGTACGGTGTACGATGTATGATGTACGGTGTATGATGTACGGTGTATGATGTACGGTGTATGATGTACGGTGTACGATGTACGATGTATGATGTACGGTGTATGATGTACGGTGTACGGTGTATGATGTACGATGTATGATGTACGGTGTACGGTGTATGATGTACGGTGTATGATGTACGGTGTATGATGTACGGTGTATGATGTACGCTGTATGATGTACGGTGTATGATGTACGGTGTATGATGTACGGTGTACGGTGTATGATGTACGGTGTACGGTGTATGATGTACGGTGTATGATGTACGGTGTACGGTGTATGATGTACGGTGTACGGTGTATGATGTACGGTGTATGATGTATGATGTACGGTGTATGATGTATGATGTACGGTGTACGATGTATGATGTACGGTGTATGATGTATGATGTACGGTGTATGATGTATGATGTACGGTGTACGGTGTATGATGTATGATGTACGGTGTATGATGTACGGTGTACAGTGTATGATGTACGGTGTATGATGTACGGTGTATGATGTATGATGTACGGTGTATGATGTACGGTGTATGATGTATGATGTACGGTGTATGATGTACGGTGTACGGTGTATGATGTACGGTGTACGGTGTATGATGTACGGTGTATGATGTACGGTGTACGGTGTATGATGTACGGTGTACGGTGTATGATGTACGGTGTATGATGTACGGTGTATGATGTATGATGTACGGTGTACGGTGTATGATGTACGGTGTATGATGTACGGTGTACGGTGTATGATGTACGGTGTACGGTGTACGGTGTATGATGTATGATGTACGGTGTATGATGTACGGTGTATGATGTACGGTGTACGGTGTATGATGTACGGTGTATGATGTACGATGTATGATTACGGTGTATGATGTACGGTGTACGGTGTATGATGTACGGTGTACGGTGTATGATGTACGATGTATGATGTACGGTGTATGATGTACGGTGTATGATGTACGGTGTATGATGTACGGTGTATGATGTACGGTGTACGGTGTATGATGTACGGTGTATGATGTACGGTGTATGATGTACGGTGTATGATGTACGGTGTATGATGTACTGTGTATGATGTACGGTGTACGGTGTATGATGTATGATGTACGGTGTATGATGTACGGTGTATGATGTACGGTGTACGGTGTACGGTGTATGATGTACGGTGTATGATGTATGATGTACGGTGTATGATGTACGATGTATGATGTACGGTGTATGATGTACGGTGTACGGTGTATGATGTACGATGTATGATGTACGGTGTATGATGAACGGTGTACGGTGTATGATGTACGATGTATGATGTACGGTGTATGATGTACGGTGTACGGTGTATGATGTACGGTGTATGATGTACGATGTATGATGTACGGTGTATGATGTACGGTGTATGATGTACGGTGTATGATGTACGGTGTACGGTGTATGATGTACGGTGTATGATGTACGGTGTACGGTGTATGATGTACGGTGTATGATGTATGATGTACGGTGTATGATGTACGGTGTATGATGTACGGTGTACGGTGTATGATGTACGATGTATGATGTACGGTGTATGATGTACGGTGTATGATGTACGGTGTATGATGTACGGTGTACGGTGTATGATGTATGATGTACGGTGTATGATGTACGGTGTATGATGTACGGTGTATGATGTATGATGTACGGTGTATGATTTACGATGTATGATGTACGGTGTATGATGTACGATGTATGATGTACGGTGTATGATGTACGGTGTACGGTGTATGATGTACGGTGTATGATGTACGGTGTACGGTGTATGATGTACGATGTACGGTGTATGATGTACGATGTATGATGTACGGTGTATGATGTACGGTGTATGATGTACGGTGTACGGTGTATGATGTACGGTGTATGATGTACGATGTATGATGTACGGTGTATGATGTACGGTGTATGATGTACGGTGTACGGTGTATGATGTACGGTGTACGGTGTATGATGTACGGTGTATGATGTACGGTGTACGGTGTATGATGTACGGTGTACGGTGTATGATGTACGGTGTATGATGTACGGTGTATGATGTATGATGTACGGTGTACGGTGTATGATGTACGGTGTATGATGTACGGTGTACGGTGTATGATGTACGGTGTACGGTGTACGGTGTATGATGTATGATGTACGGTGTATGATGTACGGTGTATGATGTACGGTGTACGGTGTATGATGTACGGTGTATGATGTACGATGTATGATTACGGTGTATGATGTACGGTGTACGGTGTATGATGTACGGTGTACGGTGTATGATGTACGATGTATGATGTACGGTGTATGATGTACGGTGTATGATGTACGGTGTATGATGTACGGTGTATGATGTACGGTGTACGGTGTATGATGTACGGTGTATGATGTACGGTGTATGATGTACGGTGTATGATGTACGGTGTATGATGTACTGTGTATGATGTACGGTGTACGGTGTATGATGTATGATGTACGGTGTATGATGTACGGTGTATGATGTACGGTGTACGGTGTACGGTGTATGATGTACGGTGTATGATGTATGATGTACGGTGTATGATGTACGATGTATGATGTACGGTGTATGATGTACGGTGTACGGTGTATGATGTACGATGTATGATGTACGGTGTATGATGAACGGTGTACGGTGTATGATGTACGATGTATGATGTACGGTGTATGATGTACGGTGTACGGTGTATGATGTACGGTGTATGATGTACGATGTATGATGTACGGTGTATGATGTACGGTGTATGATGTACGGTGTATGATGTACGGTGTACGGTGTATGATGTACGGTGTATGATGTACGGTGTACGGTGTATGATGTACGGTGTATGATGTATGATGTACGGTGTATGATGTACGGTGTATGATGTACGGTGTACGGTGTATGATGTACGATGTATGATGTACGGTGTATGATGTACGGTGTATGATGTACGGTGTATGATGTACGGTGTACGGTGTATGATGTATGATGTACGGTGTATGATGTACGGTGTATGATGTACGGTGTATGATGTATGATGTACGGTGTATGATTTACGATGTATGATGTACGGTGTATGATGTACGATGTATGATGTACGGTGTATGATGTACGGTGTACGGTGTATGATGTACGGTGTATGATGTACGGTGTACGGTGTATGATGTACGATGTACGGTGTATGATGTACGATGTATGATGTACGGTGTATGATGTACGGTGTATGATGTACGGTGTACGGTGTATGATGTACGGTGTATGATGTACGATGTATGATGTACGGTGTATGATGTACGGTGTATGATGTACGGTGTATGATGTACGGTGTACGGTGTATGATGTACGGTGTATGATGTACGGTGTATGATGTACGGTGTACGGTGTATGATGTACGGTGTATGATGTACGGTGTATGATGTACGGTGTACGGTGTACGATGTACGGTGTATGATGTACGGTGTACGGTGTATGATGTACGGTGTATGATGTATGATGTACGGTGTATGATGTACGGTGTATGATGTACGGTGTATGATGTACGGTGTATGATGTACGGTGTATGATGTACGGTGTATGATGTACGGTGTATGATGTACGGTGTACGGTGTATGATGTACGGTGTATGATGTACGGTGTACGGTGTATGATGTACGGTGTATGATGTACGGTGTACGGAGTATGATGTACGATGTATGATGTACGGTGTACGGTGTATGATGTACGGTGTATGATGTACGGTGTATGATGTACGGTGTATGATGTACGGTGTATGATGTACGGTGTACGGTGTACGGTGTATGATGTACGGTGTATGGTGTATGATGTACGATGTATGATGTACGGTGTACGGTGTATGATGTACGGTGTATGATGTACGGTGTATGATGTACGGTGTATGATGTACGGTGTATGATGTACGGTGTATGATGTACGGTGTACGGTGTACGATGTACGGTGTATGATGTACGGTGTATGATGTACGGTGTATGATGTACGGTGTACGGTGTATGATGTACGGTGTATGATGTACGGTGTATGATGTACGGTGTATGATGTACGATGTATGATGTACGGTGTATGATGTACGGTGTATGATGTACGGTGTATGATGTACGGTGTATGATGTACGGTGTACGGTGTATGATGTACGGTGTATGATGTACGGTGTATGATGTACGGTGTATGATGTACGGTGTATGATGTACGGTGTACGGTGTACGATGTACGGTGTACGATGTACGGTGTACGATGTACGGTGTATGATGTACGGTGTATGATGTACGGTGTATGATATACGGTGTATGATGTACGGTGTATGATGTACGGTGTACGGTGTATGATGTATGATGTACGGTGTATGATGTACGGTGTATGATGTATGATGTACGGTGTACGGTGTACGGTGTATGATGTATGATGTACGGTGTATGATGTACGGTGTACGGTGTATGATGTACGGTGTACGGTGTATGATGTATGATGTACGGTGTATGATGTACGGTGTATGATGTACGGTGTATGATGTACGGTGTATGATGTACGGTGTATGATGTACGGTGTATGATGTACGGTGTACGGTGTACGATGTATGATGTACGGTGTATGATGTACGGTGTATGATGTACGGTGTATGATGTACGGTGTATGATGTACGGTGTATGATGTACGATGTATGATGTACGGTGTATGATGTACGGTGTACGGAGTATGATGTACGGTGTACGGTGTATGATGTACGGTGTATGATGTACGGTGTATGATGTACGGTGTATGATGTACGGTGTATGATGTACGGTGTAGGTGTACGGTGTATGATGTACGGTGTATGATGTACGGTGTATGATGTACGGTGTATGATGTACGGTGTATGATGTACGGTGTATGATGTACGGTGTATGATGTACGGTGTATGATGTACGGTGTACGGTGTACGATGTACGGTGTACGGTGTACGATGTACGGTGTATGATGTACGGTGTATGATGTACGGTGTAGGTGTACGGTGTATGATGTACGGTGTATGATGTACGGTGTATGATGTACGGTGTATGATGTACGGTGTATGATGTACGGTGTATGATGTACGGTGTATGATGTACGGTGTACGGTGTACGATGTACGGTGTACGGTGTACGATGTACGGTGTATGATGTACGGTGTATGATGTACGGTGTAGGTGTACGGTGTATGATGTACGGTGTATGATGTACGGTGTATGATGTACGGTGTATGATGTACGGTGTATGATGTACGGTGTATGATGTACGGTGTATGATGTACGGTGTATGATGTACGGTGTACGGTGTACGGTGTACGGTGTATGATGTACGGTGTATGATGTACGGTGTATGATGTACGGTGTATGATGTACGGTGTATGATGTACGGTGTATGATGTACGGTGTATGATGTACGGTGTATGATGTACGGTGTATGATGTACGGTGTATGATGTACGGTGTACGGTGTACGGTGTACGGTGTATGATGTACGGTGTATGATGTACGGTGTATGATGTACGGTGTATGATGTACGGTGTATGATGTACGGTGTATGATGTACGGTGTATGATGTACGGTGTACGGTGTACGGTGTACGGTGTATGATGTACGGTGTATGATGTACGGTGTATGATGTACGGTGTATGATGTACGGTGTATGATGTACGGTGTATGATGTACGGTGTATGATGTACGGTGTATGATGTACGGTGTATGATGTACGGTGTACGGTGTACGGTGTACGGTGTATGATGTACGGTGTATGATGTACGGTGTATGATGTACGGTGTATGATGTACGGTGTATGATGTACGGTGTACGGTGTACGATGTATGATGTACGGTGTATGATGTACGGTGTATGATGTACGGTGTATGATGTACGGTGTATGATGTACGGTGTATGATGTACGATGTATGATGTACGGTGTATGATGTACGGTGTACGGAGTATGATGTACGGTGTACGGTGTATGATGTACGGTGTATGATGTACGGTGTATGATGTACGGTGTATGATGTACGGTGTATGATGTACGGTGTAGGTGTACGGTGTATGATGTACGGTGTATGATGTACGGTGTACGGTGTACGGTGTATGATGTACGGTGTATGATGTACGGTGTATGATGTACGGTGTATGATGTACGGTGTATGATGTACGGTGTACGGTGTACGATGTACGGTGTACGGTGTACGATGTACGGTGTATGATGTACGGTGTATGATGTACGGTGTAGGTGTACGGTGTATGATGTACGGTGTAGGTGTACGGTGTATGATGTACGGTGTATGATGTACGGTGTATGATGTACGGTGTATGATGTACGGTGTATGATGTACGGTGTATGATGTACGGTGTATGATGTACGGTGTACGGTGTACGATGTACGGTGTACGGTGTATGATGTACGGTGTATGATGTACGGTGTATGATGTACGGTGTAGGTGTACGGTGTATGATGTACGGTGTATGATGTACGGTGTATGATGTACGGTGTATGATGTACGGTGTATGATGTACGGTGTATGATGTACGGTGTACGGTGTACGGTGTACGGTGTATGATGTACGGTGTATGATGTACGGTGTATGATGTACGGTGTATGATGTACGGTGTATGATGTACGGTGTATGATGTACGGTGTATGATGTACGGTGTACGGTGTATGATGTACGGTGTACGATGTACGGTGTACGATGTACGGTGTATGATGTACGGTGTATGATGTACGGTGTATGATATACGGTGTATGATGTACGGTGTATGATGTACGGTGTACGGTGTATGATGTATGATGTACGGTGTATGATGTACGGTGTATGATGTATGATGTACGGTGTACGGTGTACGGTGTATGATGTATGATGTACGGTGTATGATGTACGGTGTATGATGTACGGTGTATGATGTACGGTGTATGATGTACGATGTATGATGTACGGTGTATGATGTACGATGTATGATGTACGGTGTACGGTGTACGGTGTATGATGTATGATGTACGGTGTATGATGTACGGTGTACGGTGTATGATGTACGGTGTACGGTGTATGATGTATGATGTACGGTGTATGATGTACGGTGTATGATGTACGGTGTATGATGTACGATGTATGATGTACGGTGTATGATGTACGATGTATGATGTACGGTGTATGATGTACGGTGTACGGTGTATGATGTACGGTGTATGATGTACGGTGTACGGTGTATGATGTACGGTGTATGATGTACGATGTATGATGTACGGTGTATGATGTACGGTGTATGATGTACGGTGTATGATGTACGGTGTACGGTGTATGATGTACGGTGTATGATGTACGGTGTATGATGTACGGTGTATGATGTACGGTGTACGGTGTATGATGTACGGTGTATGATGTACGGTGTACGGTGTATGATGTACGGTGTATGATGTATGATGTACGGTGTATGATGTACGGTGTATGATGTACGGTGTATGATGTACGGTGTATGATGTACGGTGTATGATGTACGGTGTATGATGTACGGTGTATGATGTACGGTGCACGGTGTATGATGTACGGTGTATGATGTACGGTGTACGGTGTATGATGTACAGTGTATGATGTACGGTGTACGGTGTATGATGTACGATGTATGATGTACGGTGTACGGTGTATGATGTACGGTGTATGATGTACGGTGTATGATGCACGGTGTATGATGTACGGTGTATGATGTACGGTGTATGATGTACGGTGTATGATGTACGGTGTACGGTGTATGATGTACGATGTATGATGTACGGTGTACGGTGTATGATGTACGGTGTATGATGTACGGTGTACGGTGTATGATGTACGGTGTACGGTGTATGATGTACGGTGTATGATGTATGATGTACGGTGTATGATGTATGATGTACGGTGTACGATGTATGATGTACGGTGTATGATGTATGATGTACGGTGTATGATGTATGATGTACGGTGTACGGTGTATGATGTATGATGTACGGTGTATGATGTATGATGTACGGTGTACGGTGTATGATGTACGGTGTACGGTGTACGGTGTATGATGTACGATGTATGATGTACGGTGTATGATGTACGGTGTATGATGTACGGTGTATGATGTATGATGTACGGTGTACGGTGTATGATGTACGGTGTATGATGTACGGTGTAAGGTGTATGATGTACGGTGTACGGTGTACGGTGTACGGTGTATGATGTACGGTGTACGGTGTATGATGTACGGTGTATGATGTACGGTGTACGGTGTATGATGTACGGTGTACGGTGTATGATGTACGGTGTATGATGTACGGTGTATGATGTACGGTGTATGATGTACGGTGTACGGTGTATGATGTACGGTGTATGATGTACGGTGTATGATGTACGGTGTATGATGTACGGTGTACGGTGTATGATGTACGGTGTATGATGTACGGTGTATGATGTACGGTGTATGATGTACGATGTATGATGTACGGTGTATGATGTACGGTGTATGATGTACGGTGTATGATGTACGGTGTATGATGTACGGTGTACGGTGTATGATGTACGGTGTATGATGTACGGTGTATGATGTACGGTGTACGGTGTATGATGTACGGTGTACGGTGTATGATGTACGGTGTATGATGTACGGTGTACGGTGTATGATGTACGGTGTATGATGTACGGTGTATGATGTACGGTGTATGATGTACGGTGTACGGTGTATGATGTACGGTGTATGATGTACGGTGTATGATGTACGGTGTATGATGTACGGTGTATGATGTACGGTGTATGATGTACGGTGTATGATGTACGGTGTATGGTGTATGATGTACGGTGTATGATGTACGGTGTATGATGTACGGTGTATGATGTACGGTGTACGGTGTATGATGTACGGTGTATGATGTACGGTGTATGATGTACGGTGTATGATGTACGATGTATGATGTACGGTGTATGATGTACGGTGTAAGATGTACGGTGTATGATGTACGGTGTATGATGTATGATGTACGGTGTATGATGTACGGTGTATGATGTACGGTGTACGGTGTATGATGTACGGTGTATGATGTATGATGTACGGTGTATGATGTACGGTGTACGGTGTATGATGTACGGTGTATGATGTACGGTGTATGATGTACGGTGTATGATGTACGGTGTACGATGTACGGTGTACGGTGTACGGTGTACGATGTACGGTGTACGATGTACGGTGTACGATGTACGGTGTATGATGTACGGTGTATGATGTACGGTGTATGATGTACGGTGTACGATGTACGGTGTACGATGTACGGTGTATGATGTACGGTGTATGATGTACGGTGTATGATGTACGGTGTATGATGTACGGTGTATGATGTACGGTGTATGCTATACGGTGTATGATGTACGGTGTATGATGTACGGTGTACGGTGTATGATGTATGATGTACGGTGTATGATGTACGGTGTATGATGTATGATGTACGGTGTACGGTGTACGGTGTATGATGTATGATGTACGGTGTATGATGTACGGTGTACGGTGTATGATGTACGGTGTACGGTGTATGATGTATGATGTACGGTGTATGATGTACGGTGTATGATGTACGGTGTATGATGTACGGTGTATGATGTACGGTGTACGATGAACGGTGTACGGTGTACGATGTACGGTGTACGATGTACGGTGTACGATGTACGGTGTATGATGTACGGTGTATGATGTACGGTGTATGATGTACGGTGTATGATGTACGGTGTATGATGTACGGTGTATGATGTACGGTGTATGATGTATGATGTACGGTGTATGATGTACTTTGTATGATGTATGATGTACGGTGTACGGTGTACGGTGTATGATGTATGATGTACGGTGTATGATGTACGGTGTACGGTGTATGATGTACGGTGTACGGTGTATGATGTATGATGTACGGTGTATGATGTACGGTGTATGATGTACGGTGTATGATGTACGGTGTATGATGTACGGTGTATGATGTACGGTGTATGATGTACGGTGTATGATGTACGGTGTATGATGTACGGTGTACGGTGTACGATGTATGATGTACGGTGTATGATGTACGGTGTATGATGTACGGTGTATGATGTACGGTGTATGATGTACGGTGTATGATGTACGGTGTATGATGTACGGTGTATGATGTACGGTGTATGCTATACGGTGTATGATGTACGGTGTATGATGTACGGTGTACGGTGTATGATGTATGATGTACGGTGTATGATGTACGGTGTATGATGTATGATGTACGGTGTACGGTGTACGGTGTATGATGTATGATGTACGGTGTATGATGTACGGTGTACGGTGTATGATGTACGGTGTACGGTGTATGATGTATGATGTACGGTGTATGATGTACGGTGTATGATGTACGGTGTATGATGTACGGTGTATGATGTACGGTGTACGATGAACGGTGTACGGTGTACGATGTACGGTGTACGATGTACGGTGTACGATGTACGGTGTATGATGTACGGTGTATGATGTACGGTGTATGATGTACGGTGTATGATGTACGGTGTATGATGTACGGTGTATGATGTATGATGTACGGTGTATGATGTACTTTGTATGATGTATGATGTACGGTGTACGGTGTACGGTGTATGATGTATGATGTACGGTGTATGATGTACGGTGTACGGTGTATGATGTACGGTGTACGGTGTATGATGTATGATGTACGGTGTATGATGTACGGTGTATGATGTACGGTGTATGATGTACGGTGTATGATGTACGGTGTATGATGTACGGTGTATGATGTACGGTGTATGATGTACGGTGTACGGTGTACGATGTATGATGTACGGTGTATGATGTACGGTGTATGATGTACGGTGTATGATGTACGGTGTATGATGTACGGTGTATGATGTACGGTGTATGATGTACGATGTATGATGTACGGTGTATGATGTACGGTGTACGGTGTATGATGTACGGTGTACGGTGTATGATGTACGGTGTATGATGTACGGTGTATGATGTACGGTGTATGATGTACGGTGTATGATGTACGGTGTACGGTGTATGATGTACGGTGTATGATGTACGGTGTATGATGTACGGTGTATGATGTACGGTGTATGATGTACGGTGTACGGTGTATGATGTATGATGTACGGTGTATGATGTACGGTGTATGATGTACGGTGTATGATGTATGATGTACGGTGTATGATGTACGATGTATGATGTACGGTGTATGATGTACGATGTATGATGTACGGTGTATGATGTACGGTGTACGGTGTATGATGTACGGTGTATGATGTACGGTGTACGGTGTATGATGTACGATGTACGGTGTATGATGTACGATGTATGATGTACGGTGTATGATGTACGGTGTATGATGTACGGTGTATGATGTACGGTGTACGGTGTATGATGTACGGTGTATGATGTACGATGTATGATGTACGGTGTATGATGTACGGTGTATGATGTACGGTGTATGATGTACGGTGTACGGTGTATGATGTACGGTGTATGATGTACGGTGTATGATGTACGGTGTACGGTGTATGATGTACGGTGTATGATGTACGGTGTACGGTGTATGATGTACGGTGTATGATGTATGATGTACGGTGTATGATGTACGGTGTATGATGTACGGTGTATGATGTACGGTGTATGATGTACGGTGTATGATGTACGGTGTATGATGTACGGTGTACGGTGTATGATGTACGGTGTATGATGTACGGTGTACGGTGTATGATGTACAGTGTATGATGTACGGTGTACGGTGTATGATGTACGATGTATGATGTACGGTGTACGGTGTATGATGTACGGTGTATGATGTACGGTGTATGATGTACGGTGTATGATGTACGGTGTATGATGTACGGTGTATGATGTACGGTGTATGATGTACGGTGTACGGTGTATGATGTACGATGTATGATGTACGGTGTACGGTGTATGATGTACGGTGTATGATGTACGGTGTACGGTGTATGATGTACGGTGTACGGTGTATGATGTACGGTGTATGATGTATGATGTACGGTGTATGATGTATGATGTACGGTGTACGATGTATGATGTACGGTGTATGATGTATGATGTACGGTGTATGATGTATGATGTACGGTGTACGGTGTATGATGTATGATGTACGGTGTATGATGTATGATGTACGGTGTATGATGTACGGTGTACGGTGTATGATGTACGGTGTATGATGTACGGTGTATGATGTATGATGTACGGTGTATGATGTACGGTGTATGATGTATGATGTACGGTGTATGATGTACGGTGTACGGTGTATGATGTATGATGTACGGTGTATGATGTACGGTGTACGGTGTATGATGTACGGTGTACGGTGTATGATGTACGGTGTATGATGTACGGTGTACGGTGTATGATGTACGGTGTACGGTGTATGATGTACGGTGTACGGTGTACGGTGTATGATGTACGATGTATGATGTACGGTGTATGATGTACGGTGTATGATGTACGGTGTATGATGTATGATGTACGGTGTACGGTGTATGATGTACGGTGTATGATGTACGGTGTACGGTGTATGATGTACGGTGTACGGTGTACGGTGTACGGTGTATGATGTACGGTGTACGGTGTATGATGTACGGTGTATGATGTACGGTGTACGGTGTATGATGTACGGTGTACGGTGTATGATGTACGGTGTATGATGTACGGTGTATGATGTACGGTGTATGATGTACAGTGTACGGTGTATGATGTACGGTGTATGATGTACGGTGTATGATGTACGATGTATGATGTACGGTGTATGGTGTATGATGTACGGTGTATGATGTACGGTGTATGATGTACGGTGTATGATGTACGATGTATGATGTACGGTGTATGATGTACGGTGTATGATGTACGGTGTATGATGTACGGTGTATGATGTACGGTGTACGGTGTATGATGTATGGTGTACGGTGTATGATGTATGATGTACGGTGTATGATGTATGATGTACGGTGTACGGTGTACGGTGTATGATGTACGGTGTATGATGTGTGATGTACGGTGTATGATGTACGGTGTATGATGTACGGTGTACGGTGTATGATGTATGATGTACGGTGTATGATGTACGGTGTATGATGTACGGTGTACGGTGTATGATGTATGATGTACGATGTATGATGTACGGTGTATGATGTACGGTGTATGATGTATGATGTACGGTGTACGGTGTACGGTGTATGATGTACGGTGTACGGTGTATGATGTATGATGTACGGTGTACGGTGTACGGTGTATGATGTACGGTGTATGATGTACGGTGTACGGTGTATGATGTACGGTGTATGGTGTATGATGTACGGTGTACGGTGTATGATGTACGGTGTATGATGTACGGTGTATGATGTATGATGTACGGTGTATGATGTACGGTGTATGATGTACGGTGTACGGTGTATGATGTACGGTGTATGATGTGTGATGTACGGTGTATGATGTACGGTGTATGATGTACGGTGTACGGTGTATGATGTACGGTGTACGGTGTATGATGTACGGTGTATGATGTACGGTGTACGGTGTATGATGTACGGTGTATGATGTACGGTGTACGGTGTATGATGTACGGTGTATGATGTATGATGTATGATGTACGGTGTATGATGTACGGTGTGCGGTGTATGATGTACGGTGTATGATGTACGGTGTACGGTGTATGATGTACGGTGTATGATGTACGGTGTACGGTGTATGATGTATGATGTACGGTGTATGATGTACGGTGTACGGTGTATGATGCACGGTGTATGGTGTATGATGTACGGTGTACGGTGTATGATGTACGGTGTATGATGTACGGTGTATGATGTATGATGTACGGTGTATGATGTACGGTGTATGATGTACGGTGTATGGTGTATGATGTACGGTGTACGGTGTATGATGTACGGTGTATGATGTACGGTGTATGATGTATGATGTACGGTGTACGGTGTACGGTGTATGATGTGTGATGTACGGTGTATGATGTACGGTGTATGATGTACGGTGTACGGTGTATGATGTACGGTGTACGGTGTATGATGTACGGTGTATGATGTACGGTGTACGGTGTATGATGTACGGTGTATGATGTACGGTGTACGGTGTATGATGTACGGTGTATGATGTACGGTGTATGATGTACGGTGTATGATGTACGGTGTATGATGTACGGTGTACGGTGTATGATGTACGGTGTATGATGTACGGTGTACGGTGTATGATGTACGGTGTATGATGTACGGTGTACGGTGTATGATGTATGATGTACGGTGTATGATGTACGGTGTACGGTGTATGATGTACGGTGTATGGTGTATGATGTACGGTGTACGGTGTATGATGTACGGTGTATGATGTACGGTGTATGATGTATGATGTATGATGTACGATGTATGATGTACGGTGTACGGTGTATGATGTACGGTGTATGATGTACGGTGTACGGTGTATGATGTACGGTGTATGATGTACGGTGTACGGTGTATGATGTATGATGTACGGTGTATGATGTACGGTGTACGGTGTATGATGTACGGTGTATGGTGTATGATGTACGGTGTACGGTGTATGATGTACGGTGTATGATGTACGGTGTATGATGTATGATGTACGGTGTATGATGTACGGTGTATGATGTACGGTGTATGATGTATGATGTACGGTGTATGATGTACGGTGTATGATGTACGGTGTACGGTGTATGATGTACGGTGTATGATGTACGGTGTACGGTGTATGATGTATGATGTACGGTGTATGATGTACGGTGTACGGTGTATGATGTACGGTGTATGGTGTATGATGTACGGTGTACGGTGTATGATGTACGGTGTATGATGTACGGTGTATGATGTACGGTGTATGATGTATGATGTACGGTGTATGATGTACGGTGTATGATGTACGGTGTATGATGTACGGTGTACGGTGTATGATGTACGGTGTATGATGTACGGTGTACGGTGTACGGTGTATGATGTACGGTGTATGATGTACGGTGTACGGTGTATGATGTACGGTGTATGGTGTATGATGTACGGTGTACGGTGTATGATGTACGGTGTATGATGTACGGTGTATGATGTATGATGTACGGTGTATGATGTACGGTGTACGGTGTATGATGTATGGTGTATGATGTATGATGTATGATGTACGGTGTATGATGTACGGTGTACGGTGTATGATGTACGGTGTATGATGTACGGTGTACGGTGTATGATGTACGGTGTATGATGTACGGTGTACGGTGTATGATGTACGGTGTATGATGTATGATGTACGGTGTATGATGTACGGTGTATGATGTATGATGTACGGTGTACGGTGTACGGTGTATGATGTATGATGTACGGTGTATGATGTACGGTGTACGGTGTATGATGTACGGTGTATGA
This sequence comes from Haliotis rufescens, assembly GCF_023055435.1. Classification (NCBI taxonomy): domain Eukaryota; kingdom Metazoa; phylum Mollusca; class Gastropoda; order Lepetellida; family Haliotidae; genus Haliotis; species Haliotis rufescens. The sequence continues at coordinate 91,521 of NW_025963792.1, forward strand.
TGTATGATGTACGGTGTATGATGTACGGTGTATGATGTATGATGTACGGTGTATGATGTACGGTGTATGATGTACGGTGTACGGTGTATGATGTACGGTGTATGATATACGGTGTATGATGTACGGTGTATGATGTACGGTGTATGATGTACGATGTATGATGTACGGTGTATGATGTACGGTGTATGATGTACGGTGTACGGTGTATGATGTACGGTGTATGATGTACGGTGTATGATGTACGGTGTATGATGTATGATATACGGTGTATGATGTACGGTGTATGATGTACGGTGTATGATGTACGGTGTATGATGTACGGTGTATGATATACGGTGTATAATGTACGGTGTATGATGTACGGTGTATGATGTATGATATACGGTGTATGATGTACGGTGTATGATGTACGGTGTATGATGTACGGTGTATGATGTATGATATACGGTGTATGATGTACGGTGTATGATGTACGGTGTACGATGTACGATGTATGATATACGGTGTATGATGTACGGTGTATGATGTACGATGTATGATGTACGGTGTACGATGTACGGTGTACGGTGTATGATGTACGGTGTATGATGTACGGTGTGTGATGTATGATGTACGGTGTATGATGTACGGTGTATGATGTATGATGTACGGTGTATGATGTACGGTGTATGATGTACGGTGTACGGTGTATGATGTACGGTGTATGATGTACGGTGTATGATGTATGATGTATGATATACGGTGTATGATGTACGGTGTATGATGTACGGTGTATGATGTACGGTGTATGATGTACGGTGTACGATGTACGATGTACGATATACGGTGTATGATGTACGGTGTATGATGTATGATGTATGATATACGGTGTATGATGTACGGTGTACGATGTATGATGTACGGTGTATGATGTACGGTGTACGGTGTATGATGTACGATGTATGATGTACGGTGTATGATGTACGGTGTACGGTGTATGATATACGGTGTATGATATACGGTGTATGATGTACGGTGTATGATGTACGGTGTATGATGTACGGTGTATGATGTACGGTGTATGATGTACGGTGTATGATGTACGGTGTATGATGTACGGTGTATGATGTATGATGTACGGTGTATGATGTATGATGTACGGTGTATGATGTACGGTCTATGATGTACGGTGTATGATGTACGGTGTACGGTGTATGATATACGGTGTATGATGTACGGTGTATGATGTACGGTGTATGATGTACGGTGTATGATGTACGGTGTATGATGTACGGTGTATGATGTACGGTGTACGATGTATGATGTATGATGTATGATGTACGGTGTACGATGTACGGTGTACGGTGTATGATGTACGATGTACGGTGTATGATGTATGATGTATGATGTATGATATACGGTGTATGATGTATGATGTACGGTGTACGATGTACGATGTACGGTGTATGATGTACGGTGTATGATGTATGATGTACGGTGTATGATGTATGATGTACGGTGTATGATGTATGATGTACGGTGTATGATGTACGGTGTATGATGTATGATGTACGGTGTATGATGTACGGTGTATGATGTATGATGTACGGTGTATGATGTACGGTGTATGATGTACGGTGTATGATGTACGGTGTATGATGTACGATGTATGATGTACGATGTACGGTGTATGATGTACGGTGTATGATGTACGATGTATGATGTACGATGTACGGTGTATGATGTATGATGTATGATGTACGATGTATGATGTACGATGTATGATGTACGGTGTATGATGTACGGTGTATGATGTATGATTTACGGTGTATGATGTACGGTGTATGATGTACGGTGTATGATGTACGGTGTATGATGTACGATGTACGATGTACGATGTACGGTGTATGATGTACGGTGTATGATGTACGGTGTATGATGTACGGTGTATGATGTACGGTGTATGATGTACGATGTATGATGTACGATGTACGGTGTATGATGTACGGTGTATGATGTACGATGTATGATGTACGATGTACGGTGTATGATGTATGATGTATGATGTACGGTGTATGATGTATGATATACGGTGTATGATGTACGGTGTATGATGTACGGTGTATGATGTACGGTGTATGATGTATGATATACGGTGTATGATGTACGGTGTATGATGTACGGTGTACGATGTACGATGTATGATATACGGTGTATGATATACGGTGTATGATGTACGGTGTATGATGTACGGTGTATGATGTACGGTGTATGATGTACGGTGTATGATGTACGGTGTATGATGTACGGTGTATGATGTACGGTGTATGATGTACGGTGTATGATGTACGGTGTACGATGTATGATGTATGATGTATGATGTACGGTGTACGATGTACGGTGTACGGTGTATGATGTACGATGTACGGTGTATGATGTATGATGTATGATGTATGATATACGGTGTATGATGTATGATGTACGGTGTACGATGTACGATGTACGGTGTATGATGTACGGTGTATGATGTATGATGTACGGTGTATGATGTATGATGTACGGTGTATGATGTATGATGTACGGTGTATGATGTACGGTGTATGATGTATGATGTACGGTGTATGATGTACGGTGTATGATGTATGATGTACGGTGTATGATGTACGGTGTATGATGTACGGTGTATGATGTACGGTGTATGATGTACGATGTATGATGTACGATGTACGGTGTATGATGTACGGTGTATGATGTACGATGTATGATGTACGGTGTATGATGTATGATGTATGATGTACGATGTATGATGTACGATGTATGATGTACGGTGTATGATGTACGGTGTATGATGTATGATTTACGGTGTATGATGTACGGTGTATGATGTACGGTGTATGATGTACGGTGTATGATGTACGATGTACGATGTACGATGTACGGTGTATGATGTACGGTGTATGATGTACGGTGTATGATGTACGGTGTATGATGTACGATGTATGATGTACGATGTACGGTGTATGATGTACGGTGTATGATGTACGATGTATGATGTACGATGTACGGTGTATGATGTATGATGTATGATGTACGGTGTATGATGTATGATATACGGTGTATGATGTACGGTGTATGATGTACGGTGTATGATGTACGGTGTATGATGTATGATATACGGTGTATGATGTACGGTGTATGATGTACGGTGTACGATGTACGATGTATGATATACGGTGTATGATATACGGTGTATGATGTACGGTGTATGATGTACGGTGTATGATGTACGGTGTATGATGTACGGTGTATGATGTACGGTGTATGATGTATGATGTATGATGTATGATATACGGTGTATGATGTACGGTGTATGATGTACGGTGTATGATGTACGGTGTATGATGTACGGTGTACGATGTATGATGTATGATGTATGATGTACGGTGTACGATGTACGGTGTACGGTGTATGATGTACGATGTACGGTGTATGATGTATGATGTATGATGTATGATATACGGTGTATGATGTATGATGTACGGTGTACGATGTACGATGTACGGTGTATGATGTACGGTGTATGATGTATGATGTACGGTGTATGATGTATGATGTACGGTGTATGATGTATGATGTACGGTGTATGATGTACGGTGTATGATGTATGATGTACGGTGTATGATGTACGGTGTATGATGTACGGTGTATGATGTACGGTGTATGATGTACGATGTATGATGTACGATGTACGGTGTATGATGTACGGTGTATGATGTACGATGTATGATGTACGATGTACGGTGTATGATGTATGATGTATGATGTACGATGTATGATGTACGATGTATGATGTACGGTGTATGATGTACGGTGTATGATGTATGATTTACGGTGTATGATGTACGGTGTATGATGTACGGTGTATGATGTACGGTGTATGATGTACGATGTATGATGTACGATGTACGGTGTATGATGTACGGTGTATGATGTACGGTGTATGATGTACGGTGTATGATGTACGATGTATGATGTACGATGTACGGTGTATGATGTACGGTGTATGATGTACGATGTATGATGTACGATGTACGGTGTATGATGTATGATGTATGATGTACGATGTATGATGTACGATGTATGATGTACGGTGTATGATGTATGATATACGGTGTATGATGTACGGTGTATGATGTACGGTGTATGATGTACGGTGTATGATGTATGATATACGGTGTATGATGTACGGTGTATGATGTACGGTGTACGATGTACGATGTATGATATACGGTGTATGATGTACGGTGTATGATGTACGATGTATGATGTACGGTGTACGATGTACGGTGTACGGTGTATGATGTACGGTGTATGATGTACGGTGTGTGATGTATGATGTACGGTGTATGATGTACGGTGTATGATGTACGGTGTATGATGTACGGTGTACGGTGTATGATGTACGGTGTATGATGTACGGTGTATGATGTATGATGTATGATATACGGTGTATGATGTACGGTGTATGATGTACGGTGTATGATGTACGGTGTATGATGTACGGTGTACGATGTACGATGTATGATATACGGTGTATGATGTACGGTGTATGATGTATGATGTATGATATACGGTGTATGATGTACGGTGTACGATGTATGATGTACGGTGTATGATGTACGGTGTATGATGTACGGTGTACGGTGTATGATGTACGATGTATGATGTACGGTGTATGATGTACGGTGTACGGTGTATGATATACGGTGTATGATGTACGGTGTATGATGTACGGTGTATGATGTACGGTGTATGATGTACGGTGTATGATGTACGGTGTATGATGTATGATGTACGGTGTATGATGTATGATGTACGGTGTATGATGTACGGTGTATGATGTACGGTGTATGATGTACGGTGTACGGTGTATGATATACGGTGTATGATGTACGGTGTATGATGTACGGTGTATGATGTACGGTGTATGATGTACGGTGTATGATGTACGGTGTATGATGTACGGTGTATGATGTACGGTGTATGATGTATGATGTATGATATACGGTGTATGATGTACGGTGTATGATGTACGGTGTATGATGTACGGTGTATGATGTACGGTGTACGATGTATGATGTATGATGTACGGTGTACGATGTACGGTGTACGGTGTATGATGTACGATGTACGGTGTATGATGTATGATGTATGATGTATGATATACGGTGTATGATGTATGATGTACGGTGTACGATGTACGATGTACGGTGTATGATGTACGGTGTATGATGTATGATGTACGGTGTATGATGTATGATGTACGGTGTATGATGTATGATGTACGGTGTATGATGTACGGTGTATGATGTATGATGTACGGTGTATGATGTACGGTGTATGATGTATGATGTACGGTGTATGATGTACGGTGTATGATGTACGGTGTATGATGTACGATGTATGATGTACGATGTACGGTGTATGATGTACGGTGTATGATGTACGATGTATGATGTACGATGTACGGTGTATGATGTATGATGTACGATGTATGATGTACGATGTATGATGTACGGTGTATGATGTACGGTGTACGGTGTATGATGTACGATGTATGATGTACCGTGTATGATGTACGGTGTATGATGTACGGTGTACGATGTATGATGTACGATGTATGATGTACGGTGTACGATGTATGATGTATGATGTATGATGTATGATGTATGATGTATGATGTACGGTGTACGATGTATGATGTACGGTGTATGATGTACGGTGTATGATGTACGGTGTACGATGTATGATGTACGATGTATGATGTACGGTGTATGATGTACGGTGTACGGTGTATGATGTACGATGTACGGTGTACGGTGTACGGTGTATGATGTACGGTGTACGATGTATGATGTACGATGTATGATGTATGGTGTATGATGTACGGTGTACGGTGTATGATGTACGATGTATGATGTACGGTGTATGATGTATGATGTACGATGTATGATGTACGGTGTATGATGTACGGTGTACGGTGTATGATGTACGATGTATGATGTACGGTGCATAATCTTTATTTCCTCCATTAGTATCGGAGAGTTCAAACATGGAAATAAATTAATCAGTAAGTACATGCATGATAACAGATATGTATATAGTCAGGTCGAAGATAGAGAATAGACGTCAGCTGCCATGAGCTTATTTCTTTGCTGACTATGCTTATGAATTGAGCCCATGTATAGAGTCCAGGTAGACGTTGTTGTGGCGTCCGTGTAGACGTTGTTGTTGCGTTCATGTACGTGTGGTTGAGACGTCAATGTAGACGTTGTTGTTGCGTTCATGTACATGTGATTGAGACGTCCATGTAGACGTTGTTGTTGCGTTCATGTACATGTGATTTAGGCGTCTATGTAGACGTTGTTGTTGCGTTCATGTACATGTGGTTGAGACGTCCATGTAGACGTGGTTATGGTGTTCATGTACATGTGATTAAGGCGTCTATGTAGACGTTGTTGTTGCGTTCATGTACATGTGATTGAGGCGTCTATGTACACGTTGTTGTTGCGTTCATGTACATGTGATTGAGGCGTCTATGTAGACGTTGTTGTTGCGTTCATGTACATGTGATTGAGACGTCCATGTAGACGTGGTTGTTGCGTTCATGTACATGTGATTGAGACGTCCATGTAGACGTGGTTGTTGCGTTCATGTACATGTGATTGAGGCGTCTATGTAGACGTTGTTGTTGCGTTCATGTACATGTGATTGAGACGTCCATGTAGACGTGGTTGTTGCGTTCATGTACATGTGATTGAGGCGTCTATGTAGACGTTGTTGTTGCGTTCATGTACATGTGATTGAGACGTCCATGTAGACGTGGTTGTTGCGTTCATGTACATGTGATTGAGGCGTCTATGTAGACGTTGTTGTTGCGTTCATGTACATATGATTGAGGCGTCTATGTAGACGTTGTTGTTGCGTTCATGTACATGTGATTGAGACGTCCATGTAGACGTGGTTGTTGCGTTCATGTACATGTGATTGAGACGTCCATGTAGACGTGGTTGTTGCGTTCATGTACATGTGATTGAGACGTCCATGTAGACGTGGTTGTTGCGTTCATGTACATGTGATTTAGGCGTCCATGTAGACGTGGTTGTTGCGTTCATGTACATGTGATTGAGGCGTCTATGTCGACGTTGTTGTTGCGTTCATGTACATGTGATTGAGACGTCCATGTAGACGTGGTTGTTGCGTTCATGTACATGTGATTGAGGCGTCTATGTAGACGTTGTTGTTGCGTTCATGTACATGTGATTGAGACGTCCATGTAGACGTGGTTGTTGCGTTCATGTACATGTGATTGAGGCGTCTATGTAGACGTTGTTGTTGCGTTCATGTACATGTGATTGAGACGTCCATGTAGACGTGGTTGTTGCGTTCATGTACATGTGATTGAGACGTCCATGTAGACGTGGTTGTTGCGTTCATGTACATGTGATTGAGACGTCCATGTAGACGTGGTTGTTGCGTTCATGTACATGTGATTGAGGCGTCTATGTAGACGTTGTTGTTGCGTTCATGTACATGTGATTGAGACGTCCATGTAGACGTGGTTGTTGCGTTCATGTACATGTGATTGAGGCGTCCATGTAGACGTGGTTGTTGCGTTCATGTACATGTGATTGAGGCGTCTATGTCGACGTTGTTGTTGCGTTCATGTACATGTGATTGAGGCGTCTATGTAGACGTTGTTGTTGCGTTCATGTACATGTGATTGAGACGTCCATGTAGACGTGGTTGTTGCGTTCATGTACATGTGATTGAGGCGTCCATGTAGACGTGGTTGTTGCGTTCATGTACATGTGATTGAGGCGTCTATGTAGACGTTGTTGTTGCGTTCATGTACATGTGATTGAGGCGTCTATGTAGACGTTGTTGTTGCGTTCATGTACATGTGGTTGAGACGTCCATGTAGACGTTGTTGCGTTCATGTACATGTGATTGAGGCGTCTATGTAGACGTTGTTGTTGCGTTCATGTACATGTGATTGAGACGTCCATGTAGACGTGGTTGTTGCGTTCATGTACATGTGATTGAGACGTCCATGTAGACGTGGTTGTTGCGTTCATGTACATGTGATTGAGACGTCCATGTAGACGTGGTTGTTGCGTTCATGTACATGTGATTGAGGCTTCTATGTAGACGTTGTTGTTGCGTTCATGTACATGTGATTGAGACGTCCATGTAGACGTGGTTGTTGCGTTCATGTACATGTGATTGAGACGTCCATGTAGACGTGGTTGTTGCGTTCATGTACATGTGATTGAGACGTCCATGTAGACGTGGTTGTTGCGTTCATGTACATGTGATTGAGGCGTCTATGTAGACGTTGTTGTTGCGTTCATGTACATGTGATTGAGACGTCCATGTAGACGTGGTTGTTGCGTTCATGTACATGTGATTGAGGCGTCCATGTAGACGTGGTTGTTGCGTTCATGTACATGTGATTGAGGCGTCTATGTCGACGTTGTTGTTGCGTTCATGTACATGTGATTGAGGCGTCTATGTAGACGTTGTTGTTGCGTTCATGTACATGTGATTGAGACGTCCATGTAGACGTGGTTGTTGCGTTCATGTACATGTGATTGAGGCGTCCATGTAGACGTGGTTGTTGCGTTCATGTACATGTGATTGAGGCGTCTATGTAGACGTTGTTGTTGCGTTCATGTACATGTGATTGAGGCGTCTATGTAGACGTTGTTGTTGCGTTCATGTACATGTGGTTGAGACGTCCATGTAGACGTTGTTGCGTTCATGTACATGTGATTGAGGCGTCTATGTAGACGTTGTTGTTGCGTTCATGTACATGTGATTGAGACGTCCATGTAGACGTGGTTGTTGCGTTTATGTACATGTGATTGAGACGTCCATGTAGACGTGGTTGTTGCGTTTATGTACATGTGATTGAGGCGTCTATGTAGACGTTGTTGTTGCGTTCATGTACATGTGATTGAGACGGCCATGTAGACGTTGTTGTTGCGTTCATGTACATGTGATTGAGGCGTCTATGTAGACGTTGTTGTTGCGTTCATGTACATGTGATTGAGGCGCCTATGTAGACGTTGTTGTTGCGTTCATGTACATGTGATTGAGGCGTCTATGTAGACGTGGTTATGGTGTTCATGTACATGTGATTGAGGCGCCTATGTAGACGTTGTTGTTGCGTTCATGTACATGTGATTGAGGCGTCTATGGAGACGTCGTTGTTGCGTTCATGTACTTGTGATTGAGGCGTCTATGTAGACGTGGTTATGGCGTTCATGTACATGTGATTGAGGCGTCTATGTAGACGTTGTTGATGCGTTCATGTACATGTGATTGAGGCGTCTATGTAGACGTTGTTGTTGCGTTCATGTACATGTGATTGAGGCGTCTATGTAGACGTGGTTGTTGCGTTCATGTACATGTGGTTGAGACGTCCATGTAGACGTGGTTGTTGCGTTCATGTACATGTAGTTGAGACGTCCATGTAGACGTGGTTATGGCGGTCATGTACATGTGATTGAGACGTCCATGTAGACGTGGTTATGGCGTTCATGTACATGTGGTTGTGACGTCCATGTAGACGTGGTTATGGCGTTCATGTACATGTGGTTGTGACGTCCATGTAGACGTGGTTATGGCGTTCATGTACATGTGATTGAGACGTCCATGTAGACGTGGTTATGGCGTTCATGTACATGTGGTTGAGGCGTCTATGTAGACGTGGTTATGGCGTTCATGTACATGTGATTGAGACGTCCATGTAGACGTGGTTATGGCGTTCATGTACATGTGGTTGAGGCGTCTATGTAGACGTGGTTATGGCGTTCATGTACATGTGATTGAGGCGTCTATGTAGACGTTGTTGATGCGTTCATGTACATGTGATTGAGGCGTCTATGTAGACGTTGTTGTTGCGTTCATGTACATGTGATTGAGGCGTCTATGTAGACGTGGTTGTTGCGTTCATGTACATGTGGTTAAGACGTCCATGTAGACGTGGTTGTTGCGTTCATGTACATGTGGTTGAGACGTCCATGTAGACGTGGTTGTTGCGTTCATGTACATGTGATTGAGGCGTCTATGTAGACGTTGTTGTTGCGTTCATGTACATGTGATTGAGACGTCCATGTAGACGTGGTTGTTGCGTTTATGTACATGTTATTGAGACGTCCATGTAGACGTGGTTGTTGCGTTTATGTACATGTGATTGAGGCGTCTATGTAGACGTTGTTGTTGCGTTCATGTACATATGATTGAGACGGCCATGTAGACGTTGTTGTTGCGTTCATGTACATGTGATTGAGGCGTCTATGTAGACGTTGTTGTTGCGTTCATGTACATGTGGTTGAGACGTCCATGTAGACGGTGTTGTTGCGTTCATGTACATGTGATTGAGGCGTCTATGTAGACGTTGTTGCGTTCATGTACATGTGATTGAGGCGCCTATGTAGACGTTGTTGTTGCGTTCATGTACATGTGATTGAGGCGTCTATGGAGACGTCGTTGTTGCGTTCATGTACATGTGATTGAGGCGTCTATGTAGACGTGGTTATGGCGTTCATGTACATGTGATTGAGGCGTCTATGTAGACGTTGTTGTTGCGTTCATGTAAATGTGATTGAGGCGTCTATGTAGACGTGGTTGTTGCGTTCATGTACATGTGGTTGAGACGTCCATGTAGACGTGGTTGTTGCGTTCATGTACATGTAGTTGAGACGTCCATGTAGACGTGGTTATGGCGTTCATGTACATGTGATTGAGACGTCCATGTAGACGTGGTTATGGCGTTCATGTACATGTGGTTGAGGCGTCTATGTAGACGTGGTTATGGCGTTCATGTACATGTGATTGAGGCGTCTATGTAGACGTTGTTGCGTTCATGTACATGTGATTGAGGCGTCTATGTAGACGTTGTTGTTGCGTCTATGTAGACGTTGTTGTTGCGTTCATGTACATGTGGTTAAGACGTCCATGTAGACGTGGTTGTTGCGTTCATGTACATGTGGTTGAGACGTCCATGTAGACGTGGTTGTTGCGTTCATGTACATGTGGTTGAGACGTCCATGTAGACGTGGTTATGGCGTTCATGTACATGTGATTGAGACGTCCATGTAGACGTTGTTGATGCGTTCATGTACATGTGATTGAGGCGTCTATGTAGACGTTGTTGTTGCGTTCATGTACATGTGATTGAGGCGTCTATGTAGACGTGGTTGTTGCGTTCATGTACATGTGGTTGAGACGTCCATGTAGACGTGGTTGTTGCGTTCATGTACATGTAGTTGAGACGTCCATGTAGACGTGGTTATGGCGTTCATGTACATGTGATTGAGACGTCCATGTAGACGTGGTTATGGCGTTCATGTACATGTGGTTGAGGCGTCTATGTAGACGTGGTTATGGCGTTCATGTACATGTGATTGAGGCGTCTATGTAGACGTTGTTGCGTTCATGTACATGTGATTGAGGCGTCTATGTAGACGTTGTTGTTGCGTCTATGTAGACGTTGTTGTTGCGTTCATGTACATGTGGTTAAGACGTCCATGTAGACGTGGTTGTTGCGTTCATGTACATGTGGTTGAGACGTCCATGTAGACGTGGTTGTTGCGTTCATGTACATGTGGTTGAGACGTCCATGTAGACGTGGTTATGGCGTTCATGTACATGTGATTGAGACGTCCATGTAGACGTGGTTATGGCGTTCATGTACATGTGATTGAGACGTCCATGTAGACGTGGTTATGGCGTTCATGTACATGTGGTTGTGACGTCCGTGTAGACGTGGTTATGGCGTTCATGTACATGTGGTTGAGACGTCCATGTAGACGTGGTTATGGCGTTCATGTACATGTGATTGAGACGTCTATGTAGACGTGGTTGTTGCGTTCATGTACATGTGATTGAGACGTCCATGTAGACGTGGTTATGGCGTTCATGTACATGTGGTTGTGACGTCCATGTAGACGTGGTTGTTGCGTTCATGTACATGTGATTGAGACGTCCATGTAGACGTGGTTATGGCGTTCATGTACATGTGATTGAGACGTTCATGTAGACGTGGTTATGGCGTTCATGTACATGTGGTTGTGACGTCCATGTAGACGTGGTTATGGCGTTCATGTACATGTGATTGAGACGTCCATGTAGACGTGGTTATGGCGTTCATGTACATGTGGTTGAGGCGTCTATGTAGACGTGGTTATTGCGTTCATGTACATGTGATTGAGACGTCCATGTAGACGTGGTTATGGCGTTCATGTACATGTGGTTGAGGCGTCTATGTAGACGTGGTTATGGCGGTCATGTACATGTGATTGAGGCGTCCATGTAGACGTGGTTATGGCGTTCGTGTACATGTGGTTGAGACGTCCATGTAGACGTGGTTATGGCGTTCATGTACATGTGGTTGAGACGTCCATGTAGACGTGGTTATGGCGTTCATGTACATGTGGTTGTGACGTCCATGTAGACGTGGTTGTTGCGTTCATGTACATGTGGTTAAGACGTCCATGTAGACGTGGTTATGGCGGTCATGTACATGTGGTTAAGACGTCCATGTAGACGTGGTTGTTGCGTTCATGTACATGTGGTTGAAACGTCCATGTAGACGTGGTTATGGCGGTCATGTACATGTGGTTGAGACGTCCATGTAGACGTGGTTATGGCGTTCGTGTACATGTGGTTGAGACGTCCATGTAGACGTGGTTGTTGCGTCCATGTACATGTGGCCTCCATGTAGACTTTGTTTCGCCCCAATTATGTTTCTAGGTTTGTCAGCACCATACCCGTGCTCGTGGGTTTCACCAAAGTGGTAAACGTCTGAGACCTGCATCACTTCGGGCTTTCCTCCCACATTAAGCTGCCACGCCGTGATATAACTGGAATACTGTTAAAAGCGGCGTTAAACCCAACTCACTCACTCACACACTGGACCTGCTCAGAGGCTGATATTCGGCCCCAAGTCTACAGCAAATGTCAATAACAATTCCCCTGTTTCAGTTTACGTATAGGATAAAACACGACCGAGGGTTAATATGATATTTAAAAGCCGCATCCCGAGGGATAACAGCCCGAGGGGAAGTGTTTTATCTTACTTATAAACCGAGAAAAGAAACTTTAAACAACATTTATTGACATTTTTATGTTTCGAACATACTTTCCATGAACATTAGGAAACGGGCGTAAAATATCTGTTGCTGGCGTACGGATCTTTAAAAGGACATTCTAAAAAGCAGTGCGACTTATCAACGCCTCTCTAACCTAGTGATTCACTCACTGGGCTACAGATACGAAGGCTGCGTGTTCGATCCGCGGGAATATAAAGAAAACATTTGTCATTTGATTTTACATTTCATTACATGTTACAGTCTGAACGGAAGTTATATTAATAAAATACCCAGGACATTATATAAAATCCCTGGGATATTATAACATTATAGCAAATATAACTTGAATATCCTATCAGGTGACGTCATGAATTGGCTGTCGCATGTAGACTGGTTCCCGGTCGTTCCTGGAAAGCGGAGCAAGAGCAGCGACACCAAGCGGAGGACCCGGGAACCAGTCTATGTCGCATGTAACTCCGGTCAATCCGGTCAATAAATCGTACTCAAACGAACCCTAGTCTTAGTGTCAACGTAACGCAACACGGTGCCAGAGGTGTCTAACAGCGTTCTTGACACGGAACTTTGTGAGTGTGACGAGCGGGCGTCCAAATAGGTTGGACTTTTCCTGTGAATTCTAAACATTATTTCAAATTCAACCACCTGAGCAGTTTGACTTTCGTGGTGGTTTGGTGGTGGTTGGTTGTTTAACGCCGCACCCAGCAATATTCCAGCTATATGACGGCGGTCTGTAAAATTTATAATCGAGTCTGGACCAGACAACCCTATAGTAGGGACAGAGTTTTCTCCCTTACATCTTCACATCGCTTAAATAATGCCAGTTGTTGCCGGTTTCTATGGTAACTGAATTAACTTTCCCTTCTGGGTTATGATTTTTAAAGTTGTTTCTCGTGGCCTCCTGTTGTTTGTTTACAGTTTCTGACTGGCGAGCCTGTGTGATTGCTAAATCCAGGGCGAGTGTGGAATCTTAACTGCAGCTTGGTTGAAAGTTTAGTATCACGTAGTCCTACAACCATCCTGTCTCTGATCATCTCTTCTTTCAAATTCTAGTAATTGCAATGTTCAGCAAGTCCATAAAGTGCAGTGATAAAAGAATCAACTGATTCCCCTCATCTTGTTTGCGACTGATAAATTTGTCTCTTTCAAATATAACGTTCTGTTTCACAATGAAGAATCGATCAAACTTGCCCCAAACCGCATCATCATTTGACAAACGAAATTACGTAAGTATTTCCTCTGCTTCAGATCCCATCGTATACACAAGTGTATTAATCTGCAGTTTTTCATCATCTGCGCTTAGTTTTGAAGAAATACTGAATCTTTCAAACCGTTTTCTCCACTGTTCCCACTTTTCTGGGTTACGAAAGACCCGTGAAGATCCGGGGTAGAATAGGTCTTCAGCAACCCATGCTTGCCATAAAAGGAGACTATGCTTGTCGTAAGAGGCGACTAACGGGATCGGATGGTCAGGCTCTCTGACTTGGTTGATGCATGTCATCGTATCCCAATTGCGTGAACCGATGCTCATGATATCAGTCACTGGATTGCCTGGTCCAGACTCGATTATTTACTGACCGCTGTCATATAGCTGGAATATTGCTGAGTGCTGCGTTAAACAACAAAAAACAAACACTCACCCATTACTTAAATACAACAAAAACCTGTAATAAAACAATAAGTTATGTTCTTGCCGTGTCACCTCCTTATAAAATATGACTTACCATTGCCCAAAATCAAGCCACATTCGTGACCCATTCGTGACCAACTCGTGTTATTCCGGGACAAGCCGAATAGCAGGTTACGGAAAGGTGCGAGTGGTGACGAATTACTCGAGTCAGTTCATGGTGCACACGGGCTGAGTTTTAGGAATTTTACGCGCGCTTCATTGGATAAATCGTGCAAAAGGGAATTCCATTTATTCGAATAATTATTTAGGTTCTGATTTTGGAATGTTGTCAACTTTTGATGAAAGTTCTGAGATATTACTGAGGTACAATCGAGCATACTCTTTCTAAGAAGATTCCAAAGAGCGTCATGTTTGAAAATCAAATGGTTGCCCCCTAATCAGCGGAGGGAGTGTGTGTTTGCGTGCGTGCATTGGTTGGTACTGTTGTATATCCATACGCAGTCCACAGGAGTGGAGACACGAGTCTGCAGACGTTGGCTAATGAACTAACAAAAACTTGATTATCTACACAGCGAAGTTGTTAAATTGTGTGACGTATGAGACAAGAAAAGAGATTACAATTTTACGCTTGTTGCAAACGCTCAAAGGGAGGGAACTTTTGAAGGACTATGATATCCAATTTAGGCTCGGGATCTTATTTTTTGAGTGAGTGAGTTGGGTTAAACGCCGCTTTTAACAGTATTCCAGTTATATCACGGCGTGTCAGCTTAATGTGGGAGGAAAGCCCGAAGTGATGCAGGTCCCAGACGTTTACCACTTCGGTGAAACACACGAGAACGGGTATGGTGCTGACAAACCTAGAAACATAATCGGTCTTATTTTTTAAAATATATTTATTTATTCTTTTTTGTCCTTTAACGCGACCTCCTTTTAGAGTATACCATACGTTTATACATGTTGATATTTTTATAGGAATCGGGTATACTTGGTGAAACGTGCTACATCACGTTAAGTACTTATTGTAGATGTGTTTTGAACAACAATAATACGAGATACGTATGTCACGAGCGGGGTGGACGGGATTGTACGTGCTGAATGGACAGACCGATGGTCGACGAGTATACACGAACGTTCCGCTCGTACAACACCGAGGCTTATTTTCGGTGAAATATGTGTGTGACAATATCAGCTCTACTTTAGGACCTTCACTGGTGTCGGTCTGGTACAGGCGGCTTCACTAGGGCTCAATATGCGTCCAAACAGCTTGGGACTGGTCGGTTTTCCAACGTGTGTTACAATATGATACAGATATATGTGGATTGTGTTTTCGCTGCTTAGTTCCTTTTCACTTCTCTCTTGTGATATCTGATTGGTTCCAAGATTGACCCGTGAAGATCCGGGGTAGAATTGGTCTTCAGCAACCCATGCTTGCCGTAAAAGGCGCAATGCTTGTCGTAAAAGGCGACTAACGGGAGCGGGTGGTCAGGCTTGCTGACTTGGTTGAAACATGTCATAGATCCTAATTGCGTGGATCGATGCTCATGATATCAATCACTGGATTGTCTGGTCTAGACTCGATTATTTACAGACCGCCGTCATATAGCTGGAATATTGCTGAGTGCGGCATTAAACAACAAACAAACAAACGAACAGTTTGTAGACTGTAATAAGCAGTGTCTTAAGTGTAAAACGTACTGCTAACAGCTTCAGTAGAAGAGCCATTAGTGACGTCATTTGGTTATCACGTCATAGTAACAATGACAATAAACGTTTGCCATCAATAACAACTTCTGTAATATTATTACTTATGGTATCTTTAGTTGCCGTATACGAATATGAATTCTATTCTATAAGTCATCATTGTGCTCTATGACGTTGCTATGTATAAATAATTGACCTTCGTTGTGAGATGTTTTCTCTGTAACTTTTATTAATAAAGTCACGAACCTGGTTTCTGTAAAAATTAAAATCTTTGCACATTGAAATGAATGATATGCTCAACACATAAACTAAACATAAATCGTCGTATGAAGCCACCATTATAACTCAAAATGAGAATTATTACGTGACAATCAGATGACGTCATGAAAACATAAAACTCTATGACGTCATGTCCGTACAGACCGACCGATCCATTCGTGACCAACTCGTGTCATTCCGAGGTTACGGAAAGGGGCGAGTGGTGACGAATGCGACCCATCGACTTGAATGGTTACGGAAAGGGGCGAGTGGTGACGAATGCTTTTTGACGGTAAACGGCAACTGGACATTCAGCTACCTGGATTATATTACAAGAATTGCTGACACGACAATTTCTTGTGAAATTTAAAACATCAACGCTAGAAGAGAACTGGTCACGATTAAATGCCGAAACAGATTCCATTGGATGAGTGAGTAAGTTTGGTTTAACGCCGCTTTTAACAGTATTCCAGTTATATCACGGCGTGTCAGCTTAATGTGGGAGGAAAGCCCGAAGTGATGCAGGCCTCAGACGTTTACCACTTCGGTAAAACCCACGAGCACGGGTATGGTGCTGACAAACCTACAAACATTATCGGGGCGAACCGGGATTCGAACCCACAATCATAGGTTTCTGGCGTGTCCAAGGGACGCAACTTTGCACAGCGAATCGCGGCGCCTTAAGCGACTGGGCCACCCATGCCACCATTGGGTGGGAAAGGCAAAATAGCGGTAAAAAATATATGAATGGATCACTGAATATCAGTGATGACGGATATATACAATACTAAACGAGCTCCCGTGTAATATCAGAACTATTCACGAGTTCCATAAAATTGTTATTAGCCTACACGGGAGCTTAGTATTTTGTTTATTACTTGCCATTGATAACTGTTTTAGAATTTCACTCCGTGTGTAAATAGGCAGACACCTACATGACCCACAACATAATCCAATTGAGTTTAACAGAATAATACTTCAAACACGTCAAAAGCTGACACGTATTAATTAAATACCATACAAGGGCCTCCCCTAAGAATTCAGGCGTCCGTTTGACAAAGTTATCGTGGCGCTAAGGTAATCGCAACTCACATACTTTAACAGAAACTTACGACTGTCGTTGCGCTACAGTACGATCGCCAGAAACTTACGACTGCCGTTGCGCTACAGTACGATCGCCTTGTGGAACGGGGCCCTGAACCATACAATTTACAATCACGTCACAATACCCTATGACGTAATTTGAGGAATTTTGTTGCAAGTTCCACCGGCGAAACAATGCCATGGGACGTCAGCCTAGCAACATGGTTGCTGGGGTCATCGAGTGTGCATAAACTCCTCTCAGTGATCTATCATCTCCAAACGCACTGTCGTTGAATAAGCAAGGTGATGGAGAGGTTTCAATATTTGTTCGTGAAACTTGTTCCCGCAGTACACACAATGTGTAATACAGCTGTATGTTTATTAAACGGGTGATGTCTTCACGGCAAGTAATAAAAGCGTCTACGTCCTGGCGTGTGTGTTGCCTAACGTCTCACAGCAGTACTCCTGCCTTACGACGGCGGCATGTTGTTCTATGCCCAATCTCATTAAAATCAGATCTCAGTTCTCGCTGCCGCTAAACAAAGATCTGAGGACATCCCATTACGACGCGCGGGTCATGTCAGACCGACCTTTCGCAAACTCTGACCGACCAATGGAATGACTGACAAGAAGTCGACATTAGCCAATCAGGAGGCAGCTTTCTTGTGCTTTACGGCACTAATTTCAAATTGGCGACAACGCTTCGAAACATATTTTGACAAATTCTCGCTTAAAAATTTGAAACTGAACAAAAGAAAGTTCTAGAATGGCTAATATATGGTCTAAATTGTATAGATTCAGTCGTTAAGCCCGTAACTATCGTTCGGAATACCCCGTTTTAACGTTTTCGAGGCTGCATGATTAGAAATCACATTCCGACTGTCACTTTCATGATCTGGTAACCGACGCTCTGATTGGTCGGATGAAAGGCCGTTCAGACGTGACCCCTAATGGGATGTCCTGAGATCTTTGTTAAGCGGTAGCGAGAACTAAGATCTGATTTTAATTAGATTGTTTTACGACGCTATATGACGGCGGTCTGTAAATAATCGAGTCTGGACCAGACAGTCCAGTGATTAATATCATGAGCCGGATGTGACGTCAAATTGGGATCGATGACATGCTTCAACCAAGTCAGCGAGCCTGACCACCCGACCCCGTTAGCCGCCTCTTACAACAAGCATACTCGCCTTTTACGGCAAGCATGGGTTGTTGAAGATCTATTCTACCCCGGGTCTTCACGGGTAGATCCCTTAGCTCAGGTCTGTTGGTGACGAAGAAGGGAGGTAAGTTGACCTGGTGCTTATCCTCTCGTATCGGGGGCACGGGTGGCCCACTCGTCTAAGGCGCCGCGAATCGCTGTGCAGAGTTGCGTCCCTTGGTCACGCCAGAAACCTATGATTGTGGGTTCGAATCCCGGTTCGCCCCGATTATGTTTCTAGGTTTGTCAGCACCATACCCGTGCTCGTGGGTTTCACCGAAGTGGTAAACGTCTGAGACCTGCATCACTTCAGGCATTCCTCCCACATTAAGCTGACACGCCGTGATATAACTGGAATACTGTTAAAAGCGGCGTTAAACCCAACTCACTCACTCACTCACTCTATCCTCTCGTATCATTAACACACATGTGATGTATCTAGGTAAGTGACTTTATTCGAAATATGCCTCTCTTCGCCCAGCAGTGAAAGGGTACCCGTTAGGATGAGATGACTGT
Source organism: Haliotis rufescens (assembly GCF_023055435.1). Classification (NCBI taxonomy): domain Eukaryota; kingdom Metazoa; phylum Mollusca; class Gastropoda; order Lepetellida; family Haliotidae; genus Haliotis; species Haliotis rufescens. Next base: position 111,064 of record NW_025963792.1, read on the forward strand.
TAACCTTCTTGCGCCTCACAGACAGCCTCGGGAGTATACTCCCCATGGAGATGAGAATGAAATAGGATCACACTGATCCATGGGGTAATCACTTAGCGCTTTGAGCATGTTTCAGGCTATAGGGTTCGTAAGGGTAGCCTTGTGCTGCCTATCCTACCCTGGATCTTCACGGCAGCATGACCTGACAATCCTGTGATGAGCCAGATAAACCAGTGATACGACAGTGCATTTGCTGATTATGTTGAAGCTAAAAACAATGTTAATTCTGAATTACGTCTTCTGCGTACAGAAATTCTGCTTCTACATGTAAAGAGAAACATTTAAGAAATATGTTTGTTTAGTAAACACAGTTGCGTTGGCTCGTCAGCTAAGTTCCCGGTTTTGATTCGTGACGTGTATACATTGTGTGACCCCCCACCACCATGCTGTGGATGCATGGTGGTGTAAGGCGCCATTATTCAACGTGCAGAGTTTTGTCCCTCAAGTGTGCCAGGATCCGCGGACATGCATGGCTTCACTGAGGTGGGAAACGTGCGCACCTGTGCCATTCCTACAACGCTGAGTTCACACGCCGTGTTGTTCTTGTTACTGAGTGAGTGAGTGAGTGAGTTGGGTTTAACGCCGCTTTTAACAGTTCCAGTTATATCGCGGCGTGTCAGCTTAATGTGGGAGGAAAGCCCGAGTTGATGCAGGTCTCAGACGTTTACTACTTCGGTGAAACCCACGAGCACGGGTATGGTGCTGACAAACCTAGAAACATAATCGGGGCGAACCGGGATTCGAACCCACAATCATAGGTTTCTGGCGTGACCAAGGGACGCAACTCTGCAAAGCGAATGGCGGTGCTTAAGACGACTGGGCCACCCGTGCCCCCTCTTGTTACTGAGACACCGTTATAGTGTGTTAAAACCAACGCATTCACTCCCCTCTGCAGTCGACGGTTGATTAATTACCTGAACGACGAACCGCAAATGTAACAAAAGTTTTTTGGGTTGAGTCCCAGCGTCATCACTGTCCTCACTGCCAGAGTGAGGCACCTAATCGCCAGCACACAAAGTCTGCGATCTAACCCACTCAGTCACCGAGGCTTCCGCAAAATAGAAGTCCGACATCTAGTAGTCTAGATCACGTAGTTTGCATGCAAACAAACTATCACCTTATTCAATAAGGTATGAGACCCGTGATGATCCGGGGTAGAATATAGGCCTTCAGCAACCCATGCTTGTCGTATAAAAGGCGACTTACGGGATCGGGTGGTCAGGCTCGCTACTTGGTTGATGCATGTCATCGTATCCTAGTTGCGTGGATCGATGCTCATGATGTCAATCACTGGATTGTCTGGTCCAGACTCGATTATTTACAGACCGCAGTCATATAGCTGGAATATTGCTAAGTGTTGCGTTAAACAACAAACAAACAAACTTGGGTATATGAGCAGTAGTTTTGTTTGAAATTATCGATTGACCGTTGATTGATATATTCGGAAACATTGAGACTCCTGTGACAGAATCTGTATGTAGTATTTAGAAGAGAGCTACGTCAGGTCGCAAGGCTAGAATTACGTCAGGTCGCAAGGCTAGAATTACGTCAGGTCGCAAGGCTATATCGACTTTAAATACCTGACCGGATTTCATTTGCTTGCAATGTATGATTAATAAAAAGGTATTTTTGTTGAACACACCACTGCGACATTAAATAACTATGTCATCGTATCCCAATTGCGTGGATCGATGCTCATGATGTCAATCACTGGTTTATCTGGTCCAGACTCGATTATTTACAGACCGCCTTCAAATAGCTGTAATATTGCTGAGTACGGCGTTAAACAACAAACAAACAAACATTAAATCACTGCAACGAGAGAAAAAATAAAATCGGGGTGATCCGGGTAGAACATACCCGGTCAAGATATGTTGAGCCATACTGGATACCGTATTTCCTCTAAAAGACGATAATGTTTGCCAGGACCCTACCTATATCGTGAGCTTCCCCCGTGGTGATTACGCGTATAGTTGTTTGTTGTTTAATGCCGCAATATTCCAGCTATATGACGGCGGTCTGTAAATAATCGAGTCTGGACCACACAATCTAGTAATTGGCATCATGAGCATCGATCTACGCAATTGGGATACAATGACATGCATCAACCAAGTCAGCGAGCCTGACCACCCGATCCTGTTAGTCGCTTTTACGACAAGCATGGGTTGCTGAAGACCTATTCAAACCCGGATCTTCACGAGTGGAGTGAGTTAGTGAGTGTTGTACACCGCTGAATAAACAAAACTATAAATGCCACGTTAGTTAAAGTAAAGTTGTCTGCATGACCAACGACCAATGCATTCGGGACACGATGACATGCTCAGGCCATACATTGTAGTGTGAGTAAGTGAGGTTTAACGCCGCTTCAAACAGTATTCCAGTTACAGTTATATCTCGGCGTGTAAGTTTAATGTGGGAGGAAACCCCGAAGTGATGCAGGTCTCCAAGGCCGTAGTTAACTCTTTTTGACAGCGGGGGGGGGGGGGGGGGGGGGGGGCAAATATTTGTACATGTATCACTTGTTCCCAACTTGATTCAAATAAAACTGTTTTCTATATAAAAACAAATCTAGGGGGGCAACTGCCCTCCCTGCCCCCCGGCTGGCTACGGCACTGGTCTCAGACGTTTACCACTTTGTTGAAACCCACAAGGCGAACCGGGATTCGAACCCACAATCATAGGTTTCTGGCGTGCCCAAGGGACGCAACTCTGCAAAGCGACATGCGGCACTTATGATGACTGGGCCGTCCCATGGGGTGCCGGGGACCCATTATGTTTCTGAATCCCCCGGGGAGACAAGCATGGGGTGCAGGGGACTCATTATGTCCCTGAATCCCCCGGGGTGACAACCATGGGGTGCAGGGGGCCCATTCTGTCCCTGAATCCCCCGGGGTGACAAGCATGGGGTGCAGGGGGCCCATTCTGTCCCTGAATCCCCCGGGGTGACAAGCATGGGGTGCTGGGGGCCCATTATGTCCCTGAATCCCCCGGGGAGACAACCATTGGGTGCAGGGGACCCATTCTGTCCCTGAATCCCCCGGGGAGACAAGCATGGGGTGCTGGGGACCCATTCTGTCCCTGAATCCCCCGGGGAGACAACCATTGGGTGCAGGGGACCCATTCTGTCCCTGAATCCCCCGGGGAGACAAGCATCGGGGGCTGGGGACCCATTATGTCCCTGAATCCCCCGGGGAGACAAGCATGGGGTGCTGGGGACCCATTATGTCCCTGAATCCCCCGGGGAGACAAGCATGGGGTGCTGGGGACCCATTATGTCCCTGAATCCCCCGGGGTGACAAGCATGGGGTGCTGGGGACCCATTATGTCCCTGAATCCCCCGGGGAGACAAGCATGGGGTGCTGGGGACCCATTATGTCCCCTGAATCCCCGGGGAGACAAGCATGGGGTGCTGGGGGCCCATTCTGCCCCCGAATCGGAGATTAGGATAGGGTAGTCGGTAGACCTTAGCTCCAAAATCACAGACAACAATTTTAACGGTCTACTGCAGTTTTTAGTTAATTGCGATATCTATCTGCAGTGGTTGTCATATAAATTCCACTGAAACACGACACGGGGAAACGGTGACATCTCTATAACTTAATTTGAGTGACAATGTTCAATTTTTATACAGGTATACGACGGCCATTCGCTTGTCCATTTCCTCAACACAGTAATTCGCGTGGTATGAAATCACGATCACAGCACGTCCAATGTAAACTCGGCCAATAGCAAATTACCGGTAATCAGCTACAAATATGTACCACTTGTCGAGCAATATCATAGGACTTCATGACATAATATCCCCGTGAACTACTAGCTTAGCAACTTATGTCACTCAGTGAGTGAGCGCAAGCGCCTGGTGACAGACGACGGAAGTCAGTTGAATGACACCTGAACGCTCAGCTATCAGCGGCAGGTGGCTTTTATTAGCCGGGCATAACGCGCCCAAGGAAGAGTCCGCTCACAATACAGGTAGTAGGTGAACGCTCAACATGGCGACTCCCGATCGGTCTTACAGGCGATATCGCTCTTGGAACGCCGATATTGACGAGACGGGAAGCGATGCCTTATTAGATTACCCTTCGACAGAAAGTATTCCCTCCAAACGACCACGATGTGTCAGTCTTTGGACGTGTGTGTTGGCAGTTGTTACCGTCGTCATATTGTTTCTGTTGGGATTTTGCCTCGGCTATTATATCCGAGAGAGCCTCAGCGCTACACAGATTCAAACTTTCGATTGCGCTTCGTACCGCAAAGATAAGTTCAACGATTCAAAATTGGAGAGTGTTCATGAAAAGATTATGTATTTTATTGCCGAGGATCCAGGGCGAATAAGACAGTTCGTAAGGTAAGCATTTGATTTAATTTGGAAGATCACGCTAACAAAAGAAATTGTCATGATTTTGACAACGCTAAACGATCATTTTTGCATTGTGTCATAATTTTGCCTTACTTGCTTTTACATTGCAACACTTAGTTGAACTTCGTCTCATTGAAGTTGCTGATATTTCTAGAACTGCATTGTAGCGTGCTCCTGTCAACAATGTGCGTCCTCTTATCTCTGCGACATTCCGAATGATTCATCGTCGTATTATTCAAAAGGTTATTACATTGAACATTAGTTGTCAAAGCAATGGCATAGAAGATACGTGAAGATTTATAACTGCAAGATTGACATATTAAATTATTGTTGCAAGTTTCATAACAAGTTAATGTCTGTACATGTTTGAGAACATCATGTGACACTTCACCACCTAGTTGGTAAATTTAGCAAGTAAATTTAGCAATTCCTTTCTACTTCTGCGCAAAATGACAGTAGAAAACATGACCTAACCGGTAATGATTGTAACATCTTGATTCGCTTTGTCATATTTAGGTATTATTTCTCCGGTTACACAGACAGGGTTAGTTTCCCGTTTGAGCGTGCTCTTCCATGCATGTCTAAGTCTGTTTAATAGTTTAAACATAAATAAATAATTCAGTACCGATGTTGAAACTGCATGTACTATCCAGACAAATACCTCAGATAACTTGTAGAGCAGATGGCGATACTCGCATGTATGACTCATACAACTATAAAGGCTTTTAATTGAATCTTCCACGTTTCGATTCACTGAACCTTTTAACCCTGCTTTAAAATGAAGATTTTAAGATGACTGCCTACTTGATGAAAGTTCTGAATATGAAAGTGCTTTTATGTTTTGAAGGACAATTCATCCTTTATTGACAGGGAATGTTATTTTCCAAGGAAGATCTATAATGGCATAGACATGCATTCAATGGTTGCTTGAATTGGCAAATTACACATACATTGTTTGTCTCGTCTAGATATCGGAAAGGTTTTGTAAGAAAAAAATATATTCTGGAAGACTCAAGAAAATTTCTACTTTATATACACTCGGTTATCATTATACTTAAACACTTATCCATGACATAAGCTTAATGGCCCAAAAAAAGGTATGTCATATACAGTTTTTTATTTATTTTCTTTTGAGCATCGGTCCAGTCGTCTAAGGCTCTGCAATTCACAATTTGCTGTGGGTTTGAATCCCGGTTCGCCAGACAATATTTCTAGGTTTGTCATCACCATACCGTGCTTGTGGGTTTCACCGAAGTGGTAAACGTCTGAGACCTACATCACTTCGGGCTTTCCTCCCACATTAAGCTGACACGCCGTGATATAACTGGAATACTGTTAAAAGCGGCGTTAAACCCAACTCACTAAGTCACTTGTCCATATTTCAAATGAGTTTGGCTAAGTACCTGAAACAAATGTAGGTATTGTAGCCTGACAGTGACAGAATGTCCTACAGTGATGTATATTTGCAGAATTAAGCCGAGCTTAGCCTATGAAGACATCAATCATAGTTTGATGAAGTTGACCTGTCATGTCTGCGTGACGATCATTTCATACCAGATGATGTATTATCAGAATGTCGTCTGACAAAAAAAACCAGAAAAGAATTGTCTGCAAGACTGATGTCGTGTAGTTTCATAAATGACTAATTTGTCCCAAGGAAACGGTTTCATGTAGTCAGTGAGTTATTGGAAGATTTAGAGATATTTAACATTGCATTCAAAGCAATGATAGATGTGTGAAACTAAGCATTAAGTGTCTTCTTCCTTGTTGCCATCTTGATGAAGCAGTTTGTTCTAACTGTATAAACATGAATTGGAAAGTTCGGCTGACATTTGCTGCAGATTTGGGGCCAAATATTGCTTTTTGATCAGCCTAGATAAATCTCGGGAACACTCTCTTAGAAAAAAGTTTTATTTTTATTTTAGTGTCTTCCATCATTGTACACATACTCACCCACTTTTTACACTTGTGAAGTAAAAAAATGAAAATCTACCTTCCCAGTTTTTAGATGGTTAAAATAAGAAACAAATTTGTTTGCATTTCGATACTTGTAGGGCTTCACAAAGTGAATTTAGGGCTAAGACTGTTGTAAGTCTATATTGAACTTTACGTAGAAGAGTTAAAATTCAAACACTGTGTTTCCTTGTGACAAGAGCCCTCAGTGTAGAAGCAATATTTCAACATAGACCTGTGTGAGAGGTGGTTAATCCCGATTAGGTTCATATCCCATAGATCCAAGGATAATATGTGTCTTGCTTACGTAATCTGCTACAAGACCTATTTATTTTCTTTACCATGTGATCTGTCGTCATGTGAAGTATAAGCTAGTTGTGTTAGCATTATGTTAAACCCTATACTCTGTTCTGTAAGAAGCCTATTGTGGGATTACCAGCTGGCGCAGTCTCCAATATATAACATTTGTTTGTTGTTTAAAGCCGCACTCAGCAATATTCCAGCTATATGACGTCGGTCTGTACATAATCGATCCCGTGAGTCGCGTCTTAAGACTAACATAGTCGCCTTTTACGCCGAAATGGGTTGCTGAAGACCTGTTCTAACCCGGATCTTCACTGGTCCCAATATATAACAATTAATAACAATAATTATATAAATAATATAATAAGGATATAGTTTATTATAATGTCATGTATATATATAAATAAACATACATGTTGGACTTATTTTTCACACAGAGCCTTGCAGGGCCTTAAAGACATTCATTTGCAAAACTACTTTCAGTAACAAGATAAAGGTATATAAATACATTTGTATTTACATATATAACATTACATACCTATATACGTATATACCTTCGTACATAATGCAGTAACCCACATTACCATCTGTAATGATGAATAAGTAATATTTTAAAAAAGAAATTTCCAAAAGTTAATCAGATATTTCCAAAGGTTCATAATGCATTTGGAACACACCAGTGATGAGGAAAAATAAGCCTAAGATTTTATAAATTCTTTTTTAAATATTTTTTGGAAATAGACTAATGTAGGTTAGTCCCTGTTTTGTAAGGCGGGTGTTTTCTGGCGATGAAGGAAAAAACAGTATAAAAGTAAAAACTTTATCTTGGTCAGATGTGCTCAAGCTCAATTTGTATCTAAAGTGTAAAAGAAAATCTGCCTTTTTCATTTACTGAAGCCATACTTATCATGCTTATATATATGAGATCATGTCAGAGAGCCAAAAAGGTAATGCAAGATGTCAGCCATTTGAACATGTCTGATCATTTTCGTGCCAATATTTTGTAGGTTTCCAAAACATTAAAATCAACATTTTCAGTGGGCTGAAATTCTTCTTTGACCAAGAACGGCTTGTAATTCTATCTCATTTAAGATGTTATAATAGCTTGGTCATCTTTTAAAGTAAAAAATGACCATGATATATTTAAAAAAAATATATATAAAATGTATTGTCTCCACAATTTTGAAACATGTTGCCAATGGTTTAAGAATAAACCTATTTGGAATGAATATACTTGTCCTATAATTAATGCCCTGAAATTAGCTCCTGCTTCAATTGAACTGGGTGTCACTTCCTGGAAAGCGTGTAAAGTGTTTGTTCAGCAGTAATTGGATGATGACAAATGTCTATAGGTTATTCAGTCCATTGTTTGTTCAGGTTGTAATTAATAGCCAGCCATTGATCACATCATTAAAGTCTGCAGGACAATGACATCCGCTGAAAGCCTTTTAGTCAAGTGAAGGTAAATTAGTCCCGTTTGTTTTGCCTCGTTACTCTGATATGTGAATAAACAGTGATTAAGAGAAAAGATATAGAGGACAACTAATTTTCAAGTTGATGAGGGAAATGTTTTTGACGATGTATATTTCTTACCTTTTTTATTGGGATTTGGAGATAGTTTGATCTGTGACAAAGCTCTGAGAAAAACATTATGGAAATAGTTTTGGCGATGTTTTATGTTGAAACTGATATCGAATACTATTAGTACGACAACATCTCCCAACAAATGCCACGGTTAGTCCCCACCTGGGTGCTCCAAAATATTCTTATCAAATGCTAAGTAGCCTATTTACTTTTAGCTGTAGTAATTCTGGCAATTACATGTCCCTGAATAGCTGCAAGTCTGAAGATAGGCGTTAATCAATAATAACTCACTCATTCTATTACTATCTTTGTTAAAAGATTGGACAATATCGATCATATTCACACTGCTGCAGTTGTTATCAAAAAGGTTTTGCTTTGCACTTATTTTGTAAGTCTATCAATTCCTGTTTATCAGTCATCTTGTACCAAGTGGAAATAGATTTTGTTTTAAAAAAGAACAAAAAGAAACAGTGTTGTATGTTTTGCTCTTTAAACAAGGGTAGACTGCACTGAATCTTTTGCGCCAAGTCTCATGATGCAAATTATTTACATACCGTATTGGACATAAGAAGTACCCAGGGCGCTCTCAAAATTAGAAATAGGGGGCTCTTATTAGAATATTATTTTGATGAAAAACAGAATTGAAAAATTGTAAATTTCGTGGTTTATATGCTGACAGCCTGAAATGTTTATATATGACAGATATATTTTTCCAGAATTTAATTTCCCATGATTAAGGATGCATATAACACACATATTATACGAGAATAAATAAGTCTTGTGTACATTGATCAATTGGAAGGGGTGCTAATTGGGATTGTTCACTAGCCAATATATTAGCAAATATCGCCGAGGGTGCTTATTAGAGCGGGGCGCTTATTACGTCAAATAAGGTAACTGTCAGGGCAGAGAAATAACAAAGAGTCTTTAAATAACCGCTGCGTGTCTTTAACATGTGTATGTGAAGTGTATATTGACAAGATCTAGCATTGTTTTACATGTACTATGTATTGACAACTGCTTGACAAACTGTGCCATCAAAATATTTAACATTCTTGTGCAAAGTTCAGAGATAGTTTCCATACATACCACATAGCAACATATCTGAAATGCCCATTCCTTGACGATATATCCATAGACATGCTCTCACTAAGTTCATTTGTTTTACTTTTTTTAGAATCGGTAATACTGCTTTCTTTACAACTATTTTGATGTTTGACTAGGTAAGCTTCAGCTATCTGTTCCAAGGATGGTGTTGTCGAACAGAAATGCTTTGAACAAATTCAAATATGTTGTTGCAATTCTAGAATTAATCGGGGCGGTCGGGTAGCCTAGTGGTTAAAGCGTTTCGCTCATCACGCCGAAGACCCGGGTTCGATTCCCGACATGGGTACAATGTGTGAAGCCCATTTCTGGTGTCCCCCGCCGTGATATTGCTGGAATATTGCTAAAAGCGGCGTAAAACCATACTCACTCACTCACTCTAGAATTAATCCCATCTAAACTGTGTACAGTTATAAAATTATTATTCCATGGACTCTTTGAAACATGGGTGTCTAAGAGTGAAGGTAATTAACCCATGAACTTTTTTTATATAATATGATATACTGTATTCGACGAAATAAGCGCCCCGCTCTAATAAGCGCCCACAGCAATATTTGCTAATATATTGGCTAGTGAACAATCCCAATTAGCACCCCTTCCGATTGATCAATGTACACAAGACTTATTTGTTCGTGTATAATACGCACTCGTGTGTTATATGCACCTTAATTATTGGCAATTAAAATCTGGAAAATATATCTGTCGTGTAGGATACGCATATACTTTTCTTTTGTATCATTTCAGGCTGTCAGCATAAACTACGAAATGTATTATCTTTCAACTCTGTTTTTTTTTCTCACCAAAATTATATTCTAATAAGAGCCCCCTATTTCTAATTTTGAGAGCGCCCTGGGCGCTTATTACGTCGAAAACGGTACATGATATTTTTTAAGACAATGATAAGTTTTTAGGAAGATAGTTTCATAACTCTGATCGTGCTGCTTGTAAGTGTTTTCATTATGGAGTGTTCTCAAACTGACCTTCACCACAAGACAACCCTCGTGTTAGCATAAGCCACTCTCCTTGAGACAACTTCAAGTCGTCAAATATTTTCTAATTACAACAGTAAACATCAAGGCTTCCGTGGATGCTAAAGGCTTAATACTCGAGACCTCATTTTCCGAGCAAACTGTGCAAATTGTTTCATCTATCAGCTAAGGTATGATATTTGCCTCAACATACCAGATATGCCCCTTGCTCATCCGAAACCTGTACGAGATATCCGGTTATACCATCAGGTTTACACATCCTCGGGGTAGACAAATCGCGTTTTATTCTCTTTACCCCAGATCAAACAAAATTAGTCTGTGAGGCGGGATAGTGTTTATCCAAGCACAGACAACACACTTCAACCCCTTATCTTGATGGGTGAGTGTTTTGGCACAATAGACACGCAGAATTCCGTGGATTCGATGATGGCTTCATATTGTATTCACGGCAACAAATAAACTATGCTGGGTTTGATATTGTCTGTGTAAATTTGGTTTGAATGCCGATGAGCGAGGGCCTCTTCTCCAGCTGTTTGTTTCCTGGGGAGGGTAATTCTTCTATTTAAGAACTTCTTATTCCACAGACGAGAACTTGGAAAGAGAAAATCAGAAAGAATTTCAAATTTGAATTCATGTGGGTTCCTGCTAAGCCTGCTTAAAAGAAGGGTTTAACATAGCTACTTTTTTGTATTTTAAAGCCATATTTTTCTCTTACATGGATTTATCTAGACTGGCTCAGAGGCTGATATTCAGCCCTAAGACCGCAACAAATGTCATTAAAAATTATTCCCAAAATGGAATTAAAAGCTTTCCAATTAATGCTATGGTTTTATGGAAATAACCTGTATTTCACTTATAACAGGACGAATAAATAGGAAAAGTTTGTCATGCTTAGTTACCTATTCATTACAGTTACATACAATGTCATGTACATGATGTAGGCCTACCTCTGAAGTTAAGAAAATATAAACTTTAATAAAATCCTATTTTTTGATCAAAATAAAGATTTTTTTCCCCCCAATTTGTGTCAGGGTCTCCTAATTGAGAATCGTTTATAAATCCCTGACTTATAAAAGAAAATATTTGATATGACTATTCAATATCTTTAATTCAATGTAAAACAAAACATTGAATAATTACAAAAAGACCAGCAGACTGTATAGCTTGATACCGAGTGAGCGTAGAATATATCAATCTATTTAAATTTATTACATATTTCTGAATGATTTACAGTAAATTCTAAATAATCAGCCTCTCTGAAATGAAAAAATCCTGAAAAGTCTACAAATTCAAACTGTCATGGTGTTCCTGTTTCTAAACCACATAACCGTATTTAAGGATCGTTGTTATTGACACTCGAGACCCAAGTCAAAGTTAATTCTCGCTAGAGTAAGTCTTGCCCTAGTGTATATACTGAACAATATGGTTTGCTAAGTGTCTGAATACACAGATAAATAGCTTCATGTGGAGGTGACTGGCTTTCCTGGTGCTTTTGTTGTGTCTGACACGCGACATACGGGAACTACACTATGTCACAGTGTGCAGCAGGTAGCTTTTATCTTCCCGAGGCAAGAGAGTAAACTGACTTTAAAAGTCCAGTTTCCACCCTTGCCGAACTAGGCTGGAATTCCTGGGCTGGATCGTAGTGCCACCTGTGGCTATTACGAGTTATGACCCTTCTATGCCTCTCCTATGGACCAATCAAATTCCATCTCTCGAATCACTTGCGTTTGCTTCAAACAAAATGGTGGCACCCAGTCATAACGATCTGATCGATAATAAGGATCTATTTTATATCTATATAAAACAAGTCTTACATCGCGAAGTGCATCAAATCATGCGAGCACCTTGATTAAGAACATGAAAAGATTTAGTTAATATCTGTTGACAACGACTCAGCGTTGCACATGCTTTGCAAATCCTGCAATTGACTGAAATCTGCATGTCAGTTTACGAAACGGATTTCGATTTCGATGCAAGATTTTGATGGGACTATGCATAGACTCGTTAGTCCAGCCAAAATGTAACTCCATAATACCAGCCTAGTTTGGCAAGGTAGGAAACTGGACTTTTATAGTCAGTTAACTTCCTTGCCTCGGGAAGATAGGTAGCTATGTACATGGTTTATATGTATGGCTCAATAAAAAGACAACGTTTCTTTCGAGAAACGAGCCTGATCTGGCAAAATAGCTTCAACTGACTGTTTTATATACATTATTTATTAAATGTTTTCCAGGGCTTGATTTAGCTATATAAACTTGCACAAATGCAACCTATACCTACACACAACTTCAATCTTTGAACACTCTGTCCCTCTTAGCTTAATGTTCCATACAACACCACCAATCCTAGTGTTTTGTGTAATTTGTCATGCTTTTGACTGTAACTGTGTAGGTCACCAATTGAGCACTCAGAGTGGACCACCTCCGTGGTCTTGTGGTAGAGCGTCCGCCCAGGTTCGATCCCCGGTCATACAAAAGGACGTTAAAAGAAGGTACTTGTTGTTACCCTGTCTGGCGCTCGGCATTAAGGGGCTAAAACAAGGACTGGTTGGCTCGGAGTTTGTACACTGTGTCTGAGTGGGGTATTCATGTTAAACTGCGGCATGGTATCTCAGTGAGCTAGCACTATAAATCGGCATCAGTCCGGACTAGTACAAGCAGCCACACACACACATACACATGCATGCACGTCGCTGTATAAGTGCAATAATCTTTGACGTGACGTTAAACCCAATTTCACCTCACCTTACTCAGAGTGAGTGAGTCCTTACTATTCAGCTATTTCACAACAGCCCTGGTAAGACAAGACGTGACAGTCGATATGTGCAGAATTACTGCAGGTTTACAAACAACAGATTCAGAATTCAATATGCCCCAAGCGTTGAGAAATGTGACCAGTTGTGCCATTCCATGGTTTAATCAGCTGTACAACTACAGATCAGGGTTTAATCAGCTGTTCAATTACAGATCAGGGTTTAATCAGCTGTAAAATACCTGTCATGGTTTAATCAGCTGTAAAATACCTGTCATGGTTTAATCAGTTGTATAATACCAGGCATAGTTTAATCAGCTGTAAAATACCTGTCATGGTTTAATCAGCTGTAAAATACCTGTCATGGTTTAATCAGCTATACAATTATAGCTCAGGGTTTAATCAGCTGTAAAATACTGTTCATGGTTTAATCAGCTGTAAAATACTGTTCATGGTTTAATCAGCTGTAAAATACCAGTCATGGTTTAAACATTTATACAATACCTGTCATGGTTTAATCAACTGTACAATACCAGAAGTGGTTTAATCTGTTAACATGGCTACGGGTTAGACACAATTATATAATAATGACCCAAGTTTGAATGTGCGATAAATAAGTCAAAATGGTGCACATTAATTAAATCACAGCATATGGAGGACATGTTACCATGGCAACATCTGTAGTGTCATAGCATGATTTGAATTTTTATCTCTGCAAAGGTCAGCCACATGTCTTTGTTTGTTGAAATCGACTGAACCCAAGCTGTCAGCTGTCAATCACATCCATCAGTTTAAAAGTGTGTGAATTTCAACAGGGAAGGAAATGGTTCCAACAGCTGATGGTCAAAAGTGTCAAAAGTTCAGGTGTCACTTTCAAATAACAACATGTTTATTGTCCAAGGCAGAAGACCACCCATGTGTGTAAAAAAAACAATAAAATTTGGGATTTTTAAAGAGGACGGTGTCAACAGGTGCTAAAATCCACATTGATTCTCTTTTAGCATATTTATTTGTTTCGGATGTACTCGTACAGTGAATTTGGTGCATGTATAGCGTATTGATTTACACCAGTTTGTGGCATATATATTAGTTCACAATATATATTGCTTTAAATGACCTGTAAGCATGGTAAGCACTGAAAACATGTTTTCATTAAATTTGTACAAGGCCGCTTCAGTTTATTGATTTGCTAGGCCAACTTTTCAAGATACATCAGACAAATCCGACAAGACAGCTTTTATGATATTTAAAGTACATTATTATTAAAAGTTGTTGTTATAATGTTTCTCTGAAAAGAGTAGTATCACTTCCATAAAATGAAATATAGAACTAGAAATATTGTGTCAGTTTCATAAACTTCATTGTTCCTTTTGGTTCTGTGAGATTAATGCCGTGGTTCTGTGAGATTAATGCAGTGGTTCTGTGAGATTAATGCAGTGGTTCTGTGAGATTAATGCAGTAGTTGTGTGAGACTAATGCAGTGGTTCTGTGAGATTAATGCAGTGGTTCTTTGACTTTAATGCTGTGGTTCTATGACATTAATGCTGTGGTTCTATGACTTTAATGCAGTGGTTCTATGACTTTAATGCAGTGGTTCTATGACATTAATGCAGTGGTTCTATGACATTAATGCAGTGGTTCTTTGACTTTAATGCAGTGGTTCTATGACATTAATGCTGTGGTTCTATGACTTTAATGCAGTGGTCCTATGACTTTAATGCAGTGGTTCTATGACATTAATGCAGTGGTTCTATGACATTAATGCAGTGGTTCTATGACTTTAATGCAGTGGTTCTTTGACTTTAATGCAGTGGTTCTATGACTTTAATGCAGTGGTTCTATGACTTTAATGCAGTGGTTCTATGACTTTAATGCAGTTGTTCTTTGACTTTAATGCAGTGGTTCTATGACTTTAATGCAATGTTCTTTGACTTTAATGCAGTGGTTCTTTGACTTTAATGCAGTGGTTCGATGACTTAAATGCAGTGGTTCTATGACTTTAATGCAATGTTCTTTGACTTTAATGCAGTAGTTCTTTGACTTTAATGTAGTTGTTCTTTGACTTTAATGCAATGTTCTATGACTTTAATGCAGTAGTTCTTTGACTTTAATGCAGTGGTTCTATGACTTTAATGCAATGTTCTTTGACTTTAATGCAGTGGTTCTTGGACTTTAATGTAGTTGTTCTTTGAACATGTGGGGTATACAGTATAACAAAACTTCCTTTTTAATCAGTAACCAAAGTTTTTAAAACTTTTAAAACAATATGGCATTATTTTCCCACTTTACTGGCCATGGGCACTTAGTTTCATATCTTCGATAAATACTGGGCCAGTTTCTTGTCAAATTATGTTCAGCCCAATCAGTGTCAAGGTCAAGGTTACAGGGCCAGAGCTCCAGATAACTTTTTTAGCAATTGAGTTTTTACTCGAAGGTTTCTATTTTGATTGGGTTATTACATTTTTCATTGGGTAACCAATATTTTTCCACTCATCTTTTCATCACTTTATTGGGTTTTCCTAAAATGAATAAGCATTTTGAGATTTGAAAAAAATGAAAGAATGTTTTAGATGTATATAACGGCTCTAAATATAGGCTTGACTCGGAAAGTAAATTAGCTCGTAATTGTGTTTCGGAAATTAGCTCCGTTGTACACCTGCTGGAAAAGTTTCACTGGCTTTTTCGTGTGCTGTTTTTAAAACAATTAAGTTTTTCATTTAATGCATGCGTTTCTGTACGCAAGTTAATTGAAAGAAATTGGGTTTTGAATAGTTTTTTTGGGTATTTTACGCAAAGACGCAGCTTATCTGTAGCTCTGAAGGGCCAAGAAGTAGCTCTGAAATTCTTCTTGACTTTCAATAGTACTTGCTTTATTTTCGCATCCTACCTAGTTTATGAGTTGTCTAACACGAGGAACCAGCAGGGACCTGTCGCAGAATGGGAAAGGAGAGGCCATAAACAACTTCAAATATCACGTCATGGCCATTAAAACACCTGCACCCACTTAGCACTGGTCTGACATCTTCATAATGTGAAGGTCATCTCGGCCTGGAGGTCACTCCGTAGTATGCTGGTGAGCACGTCATAGTTTCCTTGTAGTTGATGTTCCGTGATTGTTTTCCATGTTGAGCCAGATTGTAGAGATTGGAGTCATATTTGTGTTTGCACAGAGACGTATTGGTTTCTGGGTATCATTTGGTTGTGTGGATTGGGTAACTTGCATGTTTGGTTGGACTTTGTATCAGGCCTCAAAGTAAACTTTTTTCACAAGACGCCACCTGGCTCCTTTTCATTTTTTTAAGGAGCCAAATAGAATTTCAAGGAGCCAAGGCTTAATACAGGGAGCCAAAAGTTACATTTGCCTTTGAATGAATTAATGAAATTGCTGCTTTGTTCTCTTTACCTTAGTGAAGATTAAAAAAAACACCCCAAAAGTTTGGTTCCGATTTATTTGCCGCCATTTTTCTGAAGGACGACCAACACACATACGACAGGCGACTAACTGCAACTAATGGATGAAGAACAAACTTGTAGGTCACAACATCACAGAATTATGATACCGAAATGATACCAAAATATAATTGATTGGTTTTTTTGCCAGAATAAACATCTTAAAATGTATTATTCACCATTTCTTATGCACAGTGGTAACAAAATATCATTTTTTTTCATTTCACCTGATTGTAAAACAGCCTGCATAAACATTTTTTGTCTGTCATTTTTCTTTTAATTTCAGGTCTTTTTTTGTCAGTCTCATAAACCAAGTAAATATATATATATAAGGCAAAACGAAGAAGGGAATACAGTCAGTGATACTCTTGATGTATTGACAATAAAACAATGTGAGGCAGTGTGTCGATGATGAAATCAAGCAATTTGTTCATTATAACCTGTCCTTTGTCCAACAGTTATCAGGTGTCAGATATTTGGAAATTGATAATCATGATAATGTTGACAAAATTCACTCATGTCCAGTCATCCAATATCAGTACTAAAGAATAGACGTTTGTTCATTTGCAAAGTCTTCTTATGTCAATACTCAGTATATTGCTTCAAAGCAGTTGTTTTTTCTACATCAAAACAGAGTTTGAAAGGCATTTGGTCCGAATCATCGTGCATCCTAAAACAAGATGCTATTAAACAAAAAGCAATATTGCACCAAAACCATCATTCCTTTCATCTAAGTGCGGATTGATTTCATATCACAAATATCAGATTTTCCCTTGGGATTGTGTAATGTACTTAATAAACTTCCAAGAAGTTTAAGGTTAATAGACAATACACAATCAAGTATTTGATGTCATCCTTGCTTTCATATTGTTCATTGATTTCAACATTGCTGGTTGTAGGAAACTAGTACATTGACATTGAATGGGTGCAAAAGCAGATTTCAAAATGGCAACCCTTCCCCATGATTAAGTCAGACATGAAGGGAATTTTTTTTTGTTTCATTGCTCGACTGTCTTTTCTGAGCGGTAATCATGATAAATCAAACCCAGTATTCGTATTACATGTGACATCATGGTTGCACATCACCCAATCTGACATGTAATCGGTGCACTTTTCGTAGCCACTCCATAGAGGCTTGTCAAGACTGTCGACTTACATCATTGATCAATTTCAGCGCTAATGCACAAAATCATGTTTTTTATCCCGATCATTTTCAAAGCTTATTTGTCGACTCTTTGATGCGTTAAATCTGTTGGTTATTAATATGACTAATCAGTTTGAGGGAGTATGGATTTTGTGATGAGATAATTTAGTTGTGCTGTGATGGAACGTTTCCTCCAGCGTTGCTTACATCACCGTAGGGTTATTACGGTGATTAGGATCCATTAGTTTTATGTCTCCAGGTTATTTTGTGTGGTTGGTGATGATATTTACCTGTAGGATAAGCGGTGGTGTGTATGATGGTTGTATTGGTTGGTTGGTTGGTTTGTTGTTTAACACCGCACGCAGCAATATTCCAGCTATATGATGGCGGTCTGTAAATAATCGAGTCTGGACCAGACAATCCAGTGATTAATATCATGAGCATTGATCCACGCAATTGGGATCGATGACATGCATCAACCAAGTCAGCGAGCCTGACCACCCGATCCCGTTAGTCACCTTTTACGACAAGCATAGTCGCCATTTACGGCAAGCATGGGTTGCTGAAGATGTATTCTACCCCGGATCTTCACGGGTCTGATGGTTGTATTGTGTTGTGTTTGAGGATGGTATTCAACATGATTTATTAATGGCATTTCAGGTTTTAATCTTTACCTGCCACAGGTCAGTATTAGGTCGCAGGATATGTCAGTGAAAATTTCCCAGTTCATGTAATATTGCTATAAGAAATAGGGCTGGGACAATACACCAACTGTGCGATCCGATACGTATCATGATACCTTGTTCACGAGTGAGTGAGTGAGTATGGTTTTACGCCGCTTTTAGCAATATTTCAGCAATATCACAGCGGGGGACACCAGAAATGGGCTTCACACATTGTACCCATTTCGGGAATCGACCCCGGGTCCTCGGCGTGACGAGGAAACGCTTTAACCACTAGGCTACCTGACCGCCCCTACCTTGTTCACGATCCGATACGTATCACGATACTTGCATGTGATCTTGTCTGTTGTGCCTAAGCCATCTTTTTCATAGACAAGTTAGTCAAATACCTGGCACAGTGACGATTTACAGTTGGCAGTGTCAAGTATGGTGCAATGCCTGAAAATATTTACTTTTTCACCACTAAATTTCACTACTAATTAGTGTTTGGTGTAAGAGCCATTAAAGTAAACATTTAAGGTATGTATGATTTTTATTTTGGCGACTGTGATCGATACTTGTGTCGGGAAGTTAAATATGCATCGATGTATCGTCCCATCACAAATAACTAACGTTATATGGCTTTGGAGAGGTGACATGACCAGTAGAAGAAAAAACTTAATGCTTTGTTTGACATTTCTGCACAGAATGAAATGTTGGAATACAATGTTATTTCTGAAAAGTTCCTATAGGAAAATGATTAAAAAAGAATTTCCTAATTTTGATTTAATTACAAACAAAATAATGTTTTTTTCCCCCAATTTTCCAACCAATCATAGAAAATCGGTAATGCATTATGAGGCCCACTATCAACTACCGTATTTTCTTGAGTATAGTGCGCACCCGTGTATAATGTGCACCCCCCTCTAGCGGGTTCAATATTTTGAAAAAAAAGAAATTTGAATATTATGCGCAGAAAAAAATTACACCGTACCCCTTCAGCGAAGTCCGGCAAACAAACGGGTGATGAGAAACTTCGTCAGTACAAATTTCGAATTGAGATAAAAAATCACCAGACATGTTTATTTACCGATTAAATAGTATTTATTGTTCTGCTAGGCATTGTTTTATATCCAGGGATTAAGATTACCTTGTGTATTGTCTCGTAAACTAAGCCGGAAACAGCAATCAGCTGTACACACGTTTTCTTGGAATCGACCGGTGATTCGGTCAAGACACGCCCAATGATATAACTTTATAGGATTTTTAATCCAAGGATCGGCAAAAATTGTATCTGAAATTATCAGGAATAATATATTCCATTATTTTCTTAATTATATGCAGCCTTTACTAAACATATTTAAAATAATAATAACCCTAAGCGAAGCAGCTGATCGCTATTCCTGGGTATTATTTTTTACATGGAACCAATCTGACCAGTCACCGTCAAGGCTCACGCGCACATGATCGCGTGATCGCGAGAATTTCATGTTGACATAGAATCGTCAAACAAAAACAAATATGACTTTTAACGAGTCAAAGTATGTCATTTATGATATATGTATCCATTCTCTGTCAACTAAAGTTCGTTTCAAGGTATCAATAGCGGTATTCGGACCGTGGTTGCTGTTAATAACGGTGAGTTGTGCGATCTTCCGATCTATCAACTATACAATATGAGGCCGACTATCAACTATACAATATGAGGCCCACTATCAACTATGCAATATGAAGCCTCCTATCAGCTATACAATATCAGGCCTCCTATCAGCTATATATTATGCCCGGCATGCTGATATATAATAAACTTTCAACACTGTTGGTGAGGTATTAATAACAGTGTGAGGAGCTTACACATGAAGCCGCTGTATGTATACGCTGTGTATACAGTAGTCCTGTATACGCTGTATTTACCATGGAGTACCAGCAGACAGGCAATAACGCCTAGCTGGATGAATACTGGCCACAATGCCAGCCATATATTTACTAAGCGGACTGTATTGTTAATGTACAGTATCACAAGAAGTGGGCTGATCTGGTAAGAAGCTTAACAGTAATTGAGGTATTATTTGCTGATATTTACAGACTGTGTTCAACTGTTGTACACTGGGGGAAGTAATACCTAGATGGTAGATACACACAGAACATGTACACGGGCTTAACCTTGTGCTTGATTTATGAGTTTTCCGTTTTTCCTCACATGGTTCTATGATTGTGGGTTCGAATCCCGGTTTGCCCCAATTATGTTTCTAGGTTTGTCAGCACCATACCCGTGCTCGTGGGTTTCACCGAAGTGGTAAACGTCTGAGACCTGCTTCACTTCGGTCTTTCCTCCCACATTAAGCTGACATGCCGTGATATAACTGGAATACTGTTAAAAGCGGCGTTAAACCCAACTCACTCACACACTCTGACATGGTTACATTTAAGAATTGGCTTCTATTTTTTGTGTTTGTGTAGATTTGTACTTGTTTGTACTTACATAAATGGAAATCATATTCACATCAATTCTTAAAAAAAAAAGAAAAAAAAAAGGGGCGGTTGGGTAGCCTAGTGGTTAATGCGTTTGTTCGTCACGCCGAAGAACCAGGTTCGATTCCCGACATGGGTACAATGTGTGAAGCCCAATTCTGGTGTCCCCCGCCTTGATATTGCTGGAATATTGCTAAAAACAGCATAAAACCATACTCACTCACTCACTCTTATGAAAAATTATGTCAACAATAACTTCAGAGAGTATTTATTTAATAATTTATCAGCCAAACAGGCAACAGTGAGTGAGTATGATTCCTCACGTAGGTACAATGTGTGAAGCCCATTTCTGGTGTCCCCGCTTTTAGCAATATACCAGCAATATCACGGCGGGGGACACCAGAAATGGGCTTTTCACATTGTACCGATGTCGGGAATTGAACCTGGGTTTTTCGGCATGATGAGCGAATGCTTTAACCACTTGGCTACCCAACCACCCTCAAACAGGTAACAGTAGTCTACTAGTAGGCATGGCCTTAGTTTTGTTTTGTTTTATGAAAAAGCCAAAAGAATTGCTTGGTTACCCAATCAAATGCCTGTATACTCAGCAGCAATTAGATGAAACATGAAACTTATAAATGTATTTTGATACAAACAGTGAATTAAGTAAAAGTATTGCATAGTGTTGTCATAGCGACTGATTTAAGACACCCATTGTCTGAAGAACATTTAATTGCAAAGGCTCATTACCCTGGAGCCATGACATCTTTATACCTTGAAACACTTAATTGCTGTTATTTATAAGATGCTAATCCTATTTGTTAATCCCCATTTTTGTGTACATCGACCGTCTGTCTAATCGACCGAGGATTAGCATCTTATAAATAACAGCAATTAAATGTTTCAAGGCATATAGACAATGGGTGTTGTAAATCAGTCGCTATGACAGTATTCGGAGTATCCTTCCTTCTGGCATATGTGAGTGAGTGAGTATGGTGTTACGCCACTTTTAGCAATATTCCAGCAATATCACGCCAGGAGACACCAAAAATGGGCTTCAGAAAATGTACCCATGTCGGGAAACAAACCCGGTTCTTCGGCGTGACGACGAACACTTTAACCACCAGGCTACCCAACCGCCTCTTTCTTTTTTCCTTTTTTACCCATGTCGGAAATCAAACCTAGATCTTCGGCATGACGAGCAAACGCTTAACCACTAGACTACGCCCTCTTTCTTGCATAAAAGGGGCAGTGAAGGTAGTCTAGTGCTGACAGAGATTGCCTGTCAAGTTGAAGGATTTGGGTTCAGTTTCCGATATTTGTACAATGTGTGAAGCCAATTTCTGGCGTCCCCCACCATTATCTTGAAGGAACATTGCTCTAAATGGCGTAAAAAACAACTTACACTTACATAGAGTATACAACTTATCCTGTTACTTACTTTTCCCATGTCTGAATTGAATTGTCTGACCTCAACGCATTGAGTGTGTGCAGGGGTCGTTATGAAGAATAACACCCCACCGAGACAATGCACATAACACTCTAGTGGTATACCAACATGTATTGACCCCGTAGGATAAGAACCCGCAAAGGTCAAGGACTTGCACATGTTCAAGTATAACCGATAAATCATCTCTTTCTGAAAACCTGATATTCTCGTTCCTATAAATACATAAGATAACTTTCATATCAAGTTTTCCTCGTTTCTCAAATTAAGCAGATCCCGTTGCCCTGAAGGGGTCTACATCATATACTACTCAAAAGAAGTTAAGGAACAACCCGCTTTTTCTCATATGACTATAGTTGATTGTCATGGCCATGGGTCGTATACTTCGTCCTTTGTAAAATGTGTAGGGGAAGTATTTAACATGTTTAATATATGCTGTGAAAATAACAGTGGTGAATCGGAAAGGCAATGAACTTTCTGCTTGAAGGCTCAATAAATTATTTTCTGAATAAAACTGAAACCATTCTCTGTGCTCCTGCCTGTAGACATTCTTCTCAAACAGAGTCCCCCTATTTTATGATCCCAAACATAAATATAAACGGTTTTATTCCTCTTTCATTCCTTTGTAAACAGATGTTAAAGTTAGTTGTCTGTCATGTAGTATCCTATATTGGTTACTTGCAATGACCTTTGTAGAAACCCAGGTTAGGGAATGTTTTCCGACGTGCTTCATTAACTGACTTTGGGGTCCGTGTTCGGGAGGAGACAATGTGTTGACATACTATTGTCCTCCCTTCAAAGGGTAGACTGCAGTTGGTTTCTTTGAAGTTGACCCCATCCCTAACAGAGGGGCTGCCACCAAAGGGCAGGTACATATCGCTCAGCATTTCAAGTAGTTTCATGCACATAAAGTAATTTTGGCATTTTAAGCAGTTGGGGTATTTTAACTGCTTTGTAAATTGAGCTGAGGTGAAATGGGGTTTAACGTCGCGTTCAAGATTATTGCACTTGTATAGCGGCGTGCATGCACGTGTGTGTCTGTGTGTGTGTCTGTGTGTGTGTGTCTGTGTGTGTGGCTGCTTGTACTAGTCTGGACTGATGCTGATTTATCATGTTTATAGTGCTAACCCACTGAGATACCATGCCGCAGTTTAACCTGAATACCCCACTAAGACACAGTATACTGACTCCGAGCCGACCAGTCCTTGTTTTAGCCCCTTAATGCCGAGCGCCAGACAGGGTAACAACAAGTACCATCTTTTAACGTCTTTTGGTATGATGCGGCCGGGGATCGAACCCCGGATCTTCCACTCTCCGGGCGGACGCTCTACCACGGGACCATGGAGGCGGTCCCTGAGGTGATGGAAATGACTTCTTGTTTAGTGTGTGTTGTAAAAGCTTGGGGAACTAGTCTGATATCTTTACTGGGATAGGAATGTTCAATTTCCTTTGATGTCGTTCATAAATATTTTGATTTTATCAGTGCGGTAAGTCAAACATGTCAATTCAGTGATTTCTCTGGACCTGCTCAAAGGCCCAATTCTGAAGTAACTGCCAGTAAAAATTTCAAAATTAGAATTATATATTTGCAAAGTTATGTTATTATGGTAATAATTATTGTTATTGCTTTGGCGAGATGATTTCATTTCACTGATAACAGGATCATTAAACAAGAAGGCTCTCATGTTTAGTTGTACACTGAATGAAATATGTAAATTCCCTTACATTTATGAAAATATGGACTGTTTATGACAATCTCCGATAATTTGAACAAATTAATGTTTTTCTGAAATGTATCTGCCAAGGGCACTTAGTTTGGAAAGCCAGAAAAATCCCAGGATTAACTTCTTTTGGTACTTGGAACTCTCCTGATGGTTTTTGTAGTGAATCTTATATTCATGTCTATACTTGAAACCATACAACATGGTTTTTTGTTTGTTTGTTGTTTAACGCCGCACTCAGCAATATTCCAGCTATATGACAGCGGTCTGTACAACATGGTATATAGCATATACTTCTGTTTAACTTTAAAATATCATTCGGGGAGGGGGCATGGGTGGCCGAGTCATTTAACGTGCTGCAATTTGCTGTGCTGAGTGACGTGTCTTGGGAATGTATGAAACGTATGACTGGGTTCGAATCCTGTTTCTAGGTTTGTCTGTGCAATACTCATGTGGGTAGATGTCTGAGGCCTGTATCACTTGAGGATTTCCTCCAACACCAAGCTGACATCTCACTCACTCACTCACTCACTCACTCACTCACTCACTCGATCAATCACTCGATCACTCGATCACTCACTCACTCGATCACTCACTCACTCACTCACTCACTCACTCACTCACTCACTCACTCACTCACTCACTCACTCACCCACCCACCCACCCACCCACCCTCACTCACTCACTCACTCACTCACTCACTCACTCACCCACCCACCCACCCACCCACCCACCCACCCACCCACTCACTCACTCACTCACTCACTCACTCACTCACTCACCCACCCACCCACCCACCCACCCACCCACCCACTCACTCACTCACTCACTCACTCACTCACTCACTCACTCACTCACTCACTCACTCACTCACTCACTCACCCACCCACCCACTCACTCACTCACTCACTCACTCACTCACCCACCCACCCACCCACCCACCCACCCACCCACTCACTCACTCACTCACTCACTCACTCACTCACTCACTCACTCACTCACTCACTCGTTTTATTTCACTTGTCTTGTATGTTATAGGCCCATTGATTGAATATAAAATATAACAGTGATAGAGACAATCTATTTGTGAGTAGATGCACGATGTGGCTTAGAATTGGTCTCCAGCAACCTCTGCTTGCACTAAGTGGTTAAATGGATTGGGATATCCGACTCTGTGATGTGGTTGACTGCGTGTCATTGTCGTGCACTGACAGCGTTGGATGATGCTCATGTCCAATTTGCGTGGATCGATGCTCATGATGTCATATAGCTGGAACATTGCCGAGTACAGCGTTAAACAACTTGAAATGGTAACTCTCTGGTACAGGTTTATTTTTTTCCAGGCCACCATCATACAGCTGGACTATTGCCGAAGGTGGCGCTTAGCAATAAACAAAAAATATGACATTGGAAGTGATAATATATTTTGTGAGTGTACAGGGGGATCCTTGTGCTTCTGTTGTAATTGCATCTTGGAACCCGGGATTGTGGGGTAGCCTAGTGGTTAAAGCGTTCGCTCGTCATGACGGAAACCCAGGTTCAATTCCCCCCATACGTACAATGTGTGAAGCCCATTTCTGGTGTCCCCCGCCGTGATGTTGATGGAACATTGCGAAAAGCGGCGTAAAACCATACTCACTCACTCTTGGAACCCTTAAACATTAACTTGTCCACATCAGGGTTACGATAAGGTGATAAGGAGTGCTTACTATTCACACTTCGGCTAGACTTTTTTTTATTTTGGTTCATGGATCTTTGGTCCCAAAATCAAAACTAATAAATCCAATTTCAAATGTTATGTTTTATATCCTCAAAATGTTAAGTAAGGTCGAAAAAAAACCACAATAAAAATTAAAGTTGGGCAGAAGGTTTAAAGATAAATTTCAAAACATTTCAATTTATAGTATTTTATACGTATATTGACAGCAGTAAATATGTTTTAGTTACATTTTTGAATATTTTCCTTTCTTCACATTTCAATTATGAGAGTTGGCAGGTTTGTAAAGCAAGATTCAAGAGGTCGGGGGAAAATTTCGAACCTATGATGTTGGCCAAATGACCTTTTTACCCATTCATTCCTTATTGCCTTGCTTGTGAGTCAGTTTCATTGTGGCTTATTAGACTAGCTTCTCGTGGTCACACTCTGAATATCAACAAAGCCGTATCACTTCACCATAGACCCGAGTGTCGTTCAGACCTACTTAGAATAAAAGATTGGTTTCCGTCTGTCAACACCTACCCTCAATACACCATCACCGAGATCAAGTGACGCTCTGGCACAACTCTGACCCACTTGGGTAATGATGTTGTAGAGATGTGTGTTTTCTGCTTTGTTGTCAGGACAATAGTATCTTTGAACATATCCACTTCCTTTGTATGTTGTAGCTTTGTTCAACTGGCATAACAGATTTAGGGCTTAACAATGAGTCATATATTTCACAATGGAATTACAAACATTTAAGTGATGACTTTTAAATGATGCCTTTCTTTTTAATCCTCAATTACCTTTGATGTGGAGGGTAGGTTGGGGGTAATTTGATGGGATAGTGTGTACTTTGTCAGATGCCCTGGGGCTGGAGTAATAATGTTTTCCTGGCAACTGATGCTGTAATGAGATGTCATTGTCAAGACATGTAGAGATTTATTTGTGGTGCAGGATTACAGGAGACTGTCTTCAATAACAGAAAGACAAGATGTAGTATGGCCATGTTTGTCATGCTTTTTGTCATGCTTTTCATGCTCTGACTTTCATGAGACACCCTCTGTTGTGGGAATGTGGGAAATCTGGTCCATGTTTAATGGAGCATTGATAAGTGACATCAGACACTTAAGACTTGAAAGCAGAAACTTTATTTGCCCAACATCTTGCTTAATATGTTGGGTCTCTATAGATTTTATCAGCACTTTGGTCTGATTGCAGCTTTCCGATTGGATAACATTGGATAACTTGGTATATTCTGGACCGTGGATAACTTGATATCTTTGTAATGGTCCTTAGGTCTCTTGGTTGGCAAGCTTATA
This sequence comes from Haliotis rufescens, assembly GCF_023055435.1. NCBI lineage: Eukaryota > Metazoa > Mollusca > Gastropoda > Lepetellida > Haliotidae > Haliotis > Haliotis rufescens. The sequence goes on from NW_025963792.1 coordinate 138,067, forward strand.
CTGTGTATACAGGTATACTGATTCACTTGAATATACAAAGATTATTCTCAGTGAATATTCCAAAATGCAAGATTATTCCTGGTGAATATTCTGAAAGGTAGGAAAATTCTAGGTGAATATTATGAGAGGCAAAAATATTCTAGGCGAATATTCTGGGTTTAACGCCACTTTTAACAGTATTCCAGTTATATCACGGCGTGTCAGCTTAATGTGGGAGGAAAGCCCGAAGTGATGCAGGTCTTAGATGTTTACCACTTCGGTGGAACCAATGAGCACGGGTATGGTGCTGACAAACCTAGAAACATAATCAGGGTGAATTGGGATTCGAACCCACAACCAAAGATTTTTGGTGTGCCCAAGGGACGCAACTCTGCACAGCGAATCACGGCACCTTAGACGACTGGGCCACCCGGGCCCTCCGGCAAGAGCTAGAAGAAGGGGGAGAATCCAATTTTAAGGACTAAAGTTAATAAACTGGGTATTTCATGTATTACCTGTCCTCAGTATCTGAAGAAAAAACTACAGATGATCATGAGGTCAGACTCAGTGAGTTGGATGACTGCACTTCAACATGTTCAAAGTGACCCGATGGTGGGGGCTTTGCTCCTATATCAGTCTCTGGGTTGTCTAGTCTTTACTCGATTATTATGAGGCTTTTTATAAATATCCCAGAATTACGAAACAGAGTGAGTGTGAGTGTGTATGGTTTTACGCCGCTTTTAGCAATATTCCAGCAATATCATGGCGGGGGACACCAGATATGGGCTTCACACATTGTACCCATGTCGGGAATCGAACCCAGGTCTTCGGCGTGACAAGCGAACGCTTTTACCACTAGGCTACCCGACCGCCCCTACGAAACAGGACACACTGTTATAATCTAAAAAATGTTTATGTCCATCATTCAGCTTTTGAGTTAGGAAACAACATTCCATCCCACACGTTTCTAAAGCTCTAGGAAATTGGAGTTTGAAATTTCCTGAACATGATATATCCAGCTTTATTTCTGTCTGACTTCTTGTTGCAGAAAATACTCTTGAAACTAAATCAGTTTTTTGTTTTAGTCGCAGCTCCAACTTGTGCTATTTCTTTATATATAGATATATTGCCAGTACATATTGTCATGGTTACGGTATTCTATATTTATTCAACAGTAACATATATATCACTTTATCATCTGTAACGAAATGACACTCTCTTCCTTTAGATGAGAGCTCATCTGAGAACCTTCATGTATATCATAGCCTTTATCCAACGAAGTGACAATAACAGGGAGATTGTCTGATATATCCCGTCTATTGTCAGTGTATATATCAGTGTTATACACCACTGGGCATAATGAGGCAGACTTCACAAAGCAAACAGACAGTGTGTGATACGATCTTGTCTGCCCCTAAAGTACATATCCTAAGATCAATACTATCTCAAACAGCTGTTTAGAGGTAATGAGGTGTTGACACCTTCAAAGGAGAAGTCACTATATGATGTTTATCACACAAGGAGCCCTGATCAGCGGATTTAAACAACAAATTCATGTTTCTATAGTAACACAATTACTATACTTCATGAATTTAGATTCACAGGTTATTTCAAAATTTAATTTTGAGTAAGTAACAACGTGTGGGGTCGGATCCCTGATTAATGTCTAATTTGCATACTCGTATATGCAAGGGGCCGACGTATGGTTCTCAGTAGGAAGTGACAACTTGGAGACGATGGCTTGCGGTATATACAGTTTTACTTTATACATGTAGATACAGAGCTCCAGATAAGCTGTGTATCTGCGTGAAATACGCATCAGAAATGCAGAAATACGCAGTAAAATATAATCCAAGCGTATCAAATACGCAACGAACATTACAGATACGCTACAAAACTAATATTTGTGTGTATCATCAAAATATTGTGAAGTAACCCTGCGTATTTGATTAGCAAATCAGCAACTTATTTGAAATTATAAACGGGCATTCCGTCAACCTTGCCAAACTCCACGATGACAGTCACATCATGATCATTTGCCATCACACTCTCGTGTGGAAGTATCGTGGTATTTTTTAGTCCTATAAAGCTCTCAAACCCACACGACACCAATTTGCAGGGACTGGATGAATAGAGTTTTTAAATATTTAACTTAAATACCCACATGTGTAAAAACTAGTGGGTAACAGAAATTTGAATACGCAGATAGAATTACTGATACCCAATGATTTTAAAATGCATGGGTAAAATACCCACAACACCAAAAGCTAATCTGGAGCTCTTTAGATAGATACATACAAAAGACACTATGTACCAGGTCAGCACATAGTGGTTGTGGTTGTTGTCTAGGTGCCCCGGAGCACCCAGCCTAACCCTAGCTAGGCTAAGGGTAAGACCTTTCTTTTTCTTCCTTCTTTCTGGGGGGCGGTCGGGTAGCCTAGTGGTTAAAGCGTTCGCTCGTCACGCCGAAGACCCGGGTTCGAATCCCGACATGGGTACAATGTGTGAAGCCCATTTCTAGTGTCCCCCGCCGTGATATTGCTGGAATATTGCTAAAAGCGGCGTAAAACCATACTCACTCACTCCTTCTTTCTGGACCAAGGCTTATATAGCCAAGGTCACCTGACATTTAGTAAGTAATAAATATAAATGTAAACAGTAAATCATCAGTGACATACTTGCACATCCTGTTCAGGATGGCAGACGGTCGATGTACACAAAAATGGGGATTAACAAATAGGATTAGCATCTTATAAATAACAGCAATTAAGTGTTTCAAGGCATATAGATGTCATGGCTCCAGGGTAATGAGCCTTTGCAATTAAATGTTCTTCAGACAATGGGTGTCGTAAATCAGTTTCTATGACATAAGTTTAAAATTAAGGATTTAGTGTAGAACCCGTTATACAGCAACCATGCAATATTATTTTATTTTTTTAAACAAAAATAGTTTTTCCCAGTTTGTCTGGCCGGGGCACGTAGTTTGGTATCCAAGATAGATCTCACTGTTCCATGTGTTCTATAGATGATTGTGTATTGTTAATTGAGCAGAAACAGTGTGTGTATGTTCGGAGTGTTATGTCGGAAGGTGACTTCAAGTTTATCAAGAGGGTTTAACTGAAGTTGCATTAGAAACATGCATGGATAGATGACTCCCTCTCGAGTAGATATTGTCTGGTGTTCAGAAATATACTATTAATACTTGATACATGACACAGCTACTGCATTTATATACATTTTTGTTTTGCTAAGGTACAAACATATTTTGTGCAATGCGATGTTGTCATGTGACACAATACAAGAAGTAAACGCATACTTGGTGCTGTGCCTTCTTCTTCTACAGGTTATCTTGTGTCTGAATCAAGAAATACCGGGAAACTTTGTGCAGTGCCCCCCCCCCCATGAGACAAATGCCAATCTTTGTCACTACTTCCTTTTTTGAGAAGTATTGCCTCACAAACTGTGTGAAGAAATGTTGCTATGTCATAAATAAATACAGGTGGCCAAGTGATCTAAGGTGCCGCGATTCATTGAGTTGCGTCCCTTGGGCACGCCAGAAACCTATGATTGTGGGTTCGAATCCCGGTTCGCCCCGATTATGTTTCTAGGTTTGTCAGCACCACACCCTGCTCGTGGGTTTCACCAAAGGGGTAAACGTCTGAGACCTGCATCACTTCGGGCTTTTAAATTTCCTCCCACATTAAACTGACACACTGGAAATAACTGGAATACTGTTAAAAGCGGCGTTAAACCCAACTCACTCACTCACTCACTCACTCACTCACTCACTCACTCACTCACTCACTCACTCACTCACTGTTGAATGTCAGCTTCTAAAATGAAGTTCAGTTCATATTCCATCCCCTCTAACTTGTTCCAAGTCACCACACTCATTCCCTCTTGAAAACAAGTTCATTTCCCCAATACCCGCCCTGGTCAATTTCACCATGCTCAATATGTGTTGAAAACCTCGAAATCACCGTTTCAAATCCTGACATGCTACATTACCCACAGGAATGTCTCAGACACAAACACCCTCCCAGCATTCACACCTTCTGACTGAGGAAGCACCATTCAATCTCACATAATTACATGGCACGTTGATCCCTGACATTCATCCTTTATTGGGCAAGATGAGTCAAAGTTCATCCAGAGAATGTCTGTGCCCTGAAGCTGCGTCTGCCTCAGGGCTTCTCCGAGGGAGTTTTCACGTCTGCTTCTGTTGAGGTGCTCAGTGTTCTTTGATGGAGGTTTGACGTCTGCTATGTGGACCTCGGGGCCCTAACAGGTGGTCTTTAATCATTGTGGTCAAGGGCTGTGTCCGGTATTAGGGGTCAGTATTGTCCAACTCAAGGGGGTCAGTGTAATGGGGGTGGTGGACTATCGAGATGTGACACTTGTGATTTACAGGAACAATTGTGTTGGGGTATTGTGGAGGGTGGCCATTTTGGATGTCAGGATGTTGATTGGATAAGAGTTTCAATTTGTTGAAGCTTGAGAAAGGATGTTTGGAGAGACCATTTATCTTGAATATTTGTCTTTATTTAATTAAATGTTGTCAAAAATAGATTCTTTCAATTGTATCTACTGATTAGATTTCTGTGTGTGTGGGGGGTAGCCATGTTAAAGTGTGCATGGTCTCGCGGTAGGCTAGCGCAATAAGACCTGGGCATAAGTCTGGACTAGTACGCCCACGCACACACACACACACTAATACACTGTGACACATGTGCATGCACGCCACTACACTATAAAAGTGCAATATTCTGGAACCCCATTTCACCTGACCTGGGTAGATTTCTTTCACTCTTTTCATTGGGATAATCCTGTCCTACCAGCACTGACTGTGACCTATTGCTAGGATATGAGGTCATATGAATCTTACTCAATATTGCAGGGAACTGAACAATATTCAGCTTCCTCTCAAGTTGAAATAAACTAACTTACACATTTCAGTAAGTTGTTTCATAACAGTAAGACAAGTTACAGTGGGTGGTGAACAGTATTTAATGCCCTAGTGTGATTCAGATGTGGAGGTGCTCCACTACGTATGGAGACAGGAAGATATACCAGCACATCTGTTTGAGGAGACAACTTGTTTTTATTTCCACGATCAAGCGGACGAATGTCACATTCTACTTTACTGCCTGCTGTATGCTCATATTTGGTTGAATCTTTGTGCTAAATGCGAAGACTTAGGGACTGGTCAGATGTTTCACCCATCCCCCCCCCACCCCCCCACCCCCCCACCCCCCCACCCCCCCACCCTACCCCAACACACACTACATGTAACAGGTTTTCAGGACAACCCCCACCCCCCCACCCCCCCATTACCAATCTAATGTTCTAATTTTGGGATTTTATTATTTGTCATGAAACTGATTGATATGTCAGTACCATGTTGGAGTTTTTACTATTTTCTGACCAAAATTCAAGTTTATACTATTTTCAGACCAAAATTCAAGTTTTTACTACTTTCTGACAAAAATTCTAGTTTTTACTATTTTTGGACCAAAATTCAAGTTTTTACTATTTTCAGACCAAAATTACTTCTGATTAACAATACTTGCACAAAAACAAAAAAATTCTGAATTCCTTCAACCTGTACCCCTTCTGACGCAAACCTCCCACCCCTGCCTCTCTATCACTAATCCTTTCTTATGACATCTTAAGCTGTTATCAGAATGTCAAATCTTAATGTATTCACAGGTCAAAGAACACGTATAATGAGGTCCAATGCAAAGGTCATTAAATATTTTGCACAGGTCAAAGGCCATGCGTAACCATTTTCCTTGAGGCAGTTCTTTGGCCGATAAAGAACTTGTTCACAGGAGATAAAAGATTGGTATCAGCTTTAATCTCTAGCCTTTGACTACTGATAGGTCTTCTGGAAATGTTTGTGTATATAAGCTAATTGAAGATCTTCAGATCTGTTTTTGTTAAAGATCTTCTGCAGGGCATAGCGTTGATGGTGTTGATCCTCAAGAACATCAAACTCTTTGATGGATTCTAATTAGTAGGTGCAGAGATAAGAAACTATTGACAGTATATATATTGCCATATTCATAGGATTAAGCACTTGGGGATTTAATTAGGATTAAAAATTATTTGCCCTTGGCAAATTCGAATGATTATTATTTTTTTTAAATTTGGGTATTTGTTAAAGTGCTTATTTTCTGAATTTCGGAGGTATTTTATTATTGTATTTTAACTTTGCATGCCATGCATTAATTTAAAACTAAGCATGGAAGTCTTTTCTTCTATATAGGTCCTGTTTTCAGTAGTTATCTGACCCGTGAAGATCCGGGGTAGAATAGGTCTTCAGCAACTCATGATTGCCGTAAGAGGCGACTATGCTTGTCGTAAAAGGCGACTAATGGAATCGGGTGGTCAGGCTCGCTGACTTGGTTGATGCATGTCATCGATCCCAATTGTGTGGATTGATGCTCATAATGTCAATCACTGAATTGTCTGGTCCAGACTTGATTATTTACACACAGCTGTCATATAGCTGGAATATTTCTGAGTGCAGCGTTAAAATCAAACCAACCAACCAGTAGTTATCTAGGATTTGAAACTAAGTGCCCTTGGCCAGTGAATTGGGAAACTATTTTGTTCAAAATTGGGATTGATCAAAGTTCCTATTTTCTTAATTTCAAAGATATTTTGGATTTGCACTGAATGCAATAATGCAAATTGTGCATTAAAGCCTCATTTTCTTCATTGGTCCTGTCATCAGTGATCTAAAAGTCTGCTGGACCAAGCCATCATATTGGTCACATGAATTAAGAACGTGTAGGGACATTGACTGCTGACATGTAACCAAATATCAGCCTCCGAGCAGGCCTAGAGTGAGTGAGTGAGTGAGTGAGTTGGGTTTAACACCGTTTTTAACAGTATTCCAGTTATATCACAGCGGTCAGCTTAATGTGGGAGGAAAGCCCAAGGAATGCATCTCTCAGACGTTTACCACTTCGGTGAAAGCCACGAGCACAGGTATGGTGCTGACAAACTAGAAACATAATCAGGGCGAACCGGGATTCGAACCCACAATCATAGGTTTCTGGCGTGCCCAAGGGACACAACTCAATGAATCCCAGCGCCTTGACGACTTGGCCACCTGTGCCCTGTGCAGGCCTAGAGAAACCCCGGACACAAATAAAACATTGCAAGTAACTTTTTACAAATGAACCGCTATCACCCACACTTGTTTTTGAGGTGTCAGGGAGCAAAAAGCAATCTAAAATATTTTTTAATGTTTCCGAAAATATATTTGAAATGGAGTATACCAAGCCCATGTGAAATTTCACTTATCTGCTCATACAATTCATAAACATATATTCATGTGATAAGGACATATTAGCTTGCTTGTAAGCATGTTATTTGACAGATGCAGGTCAGGATCGGACCAATTGATTGCGGCCCTATCTTTATGGTTTTATTACTGAGAGGGTGTGAGTGTTATAGTGGAGCAATGGAGCATCTACAGCCTTGTATTTCACTGTGTTGATGGCCCCGTGAGACAGGGGGGCTGTAAACATGTCAGGGTGAGGGTCGTGCTTGCCACTTACATGACCACTGCCTGGTTGCTGGGTCCATGTGGGATGTCAGTATTTGGGCAGTAGACGTTTGGCGCAATCCAGCCTTCAATATTCAAACTAGTCCTGTAGCCAGATCAAAAGTTTCTTAAAACCAACTTTTTTTCTTCTTTTTAAATTTTTTTTTTTATTCAATTCAGTATATGACATTACAGAGTAATACATGGAGTGGCACGCTTGTAGCATACTTGGTAGGTATAGGTTACCTATACAGCAGACAGCAGGTCAGCAAGTTTAAGTTCGCTACAGGTGTCCATCAAAGTTTACACATGGTGAAAACGGGCAAATATTTGCCATATTTATCAACTAAGTGTGAAGCTAATTCCTTACAAATTGGTTGTGTAAAAAAAAAAAAGATATTAAAGAAAAATTAAAAAATAAAATAAATAAAAAAAACAACTTGTCCTGCCAGGCAAGTGGATATTATTTTGTACTTGACCTGCAATATTTTCACTTGCCCTTTTAGATTATTTTTATATGTTCTCAATTATTATTACCATTTTCTGTAATTCTGTAATTAATTTTTTGTCAACTCTTTTTACTGATTTTGCATATTGTTGTGAGTAATTATTGGTCTGTCCTCACTCACTCACTCAGGCACTCAGGCACTCAGGCACTCACTCACTCACTCACTCACTCACTCACTCACTCACTCACTCACTCACTCACTCACTCACTCAGGATTAAAGACACAAAGTTACCAAGACCTACAGATAAGTGAAATATACACCCCACCTGAAGATATTATGTCGTGCTAGGCAATAAAAGTTATTTTTGCGCACATATCAAGTATCCAGCTTGGAACCAGAAAGGTCAAGGTGGAACAGGTTATTTAAACTCATGGGCTGATAATCCGAGCCCAGAAAGTTTACGAGTCTGGAACAGATGACGACCCTATTTGTTATTGGTTTCCCAGTTATTGGAATTCAACGTTTCACCTGCCCAGGAGATATCAAGACAACCCTTTCAACATGATTATTTCACGATTGAAGTGTTTATGGTCTGGGATGATAGATGGCATGTTTGTATGTCAGCTGCCATGGCGACAGTGGTAGGCGTGTTTAGCGTGATGAGTGAGTGAGCGAGTTGGGTTTAACGCCACTTTTAGCAGTATTCCAGTTATATCGCGGCGTGTCAGCTTAATGTGGGAGGAAAGCCCGAAGTGATGCAGGTCTTAGACGTTTACCATTTCGGTGAAACCAACGAGCACGGGTATGGTGCTGACAAACCTAGAAACATAATCGGGGTGAACCAGGATTCGAACCCTAAATCATAGGTTTCTGGCTTGTCATCCAGTTCCCACCCTTGCTGAATGAGGCTGGAATTACTGGGCTCGATCGTAGCACCACCAGTGCCTATTACAAGTTATGTCCCTTTATGTCCCTCCTATTTACCAATCAGATTCCATCTCTCATATCCCTTGCATTTGCTTCAAACAAAATGGTGGCGCCCAGTCAAGATGATCTGATTGGTAATTGACCGCCTCCGTGGTCTAGTGGTAGAGCGTCCGCCCGGAGTGCGGAAGGTCTGGGGTTCGATCCCCGACCGCGTCATATCAAAAGACGTTTAAAGATGGTACTTGTTGTTACCCTGTCTGGCGCTCGGCATTAAGGGGCTAAAACAAGGACTGTCGGCTCGGAGTCAGTATACTGTGTCTGAGTTGGGTATTCATGTTAAACTGCGGCATGGTATCTCAGTGAGCTAGCACTATAAATCGGCATCAGTCCGGGCTAGTACAAGCAGCCACACAAACACACACACGTACATGCACGTCGCTATATAAGTGCAATAATCTTTGACACGACGTTAAACCCTATTTCACCTCACCTCTGATTGGTAATCAAGATCTACATTGTGATAATACTAGTCTTACATCATGAAGAGCATGAAATCAAGTGAGCACCTTGATTAGAAACATGAAAAGATTTGGAAAAGATCTTTTGATGTCGAGTTGGCAGTGCACATATTTTTGCAAATCCTGCAATCGACAGAAATCTGCATGACAGTTTATGAACCGGATGTCGATTTTGATTGGCCTATGCATAGACGCGTTTGTCCAGCCAAAATATAACTCCATAATACCAGCCTAGTTTGGCAAGACTGGAAACTGGACTTTTAAAGTCAGTTAACTCCCTTGCCTCAGGAAGATGACGGTCACTCTATGCAAGTACCTCTCAGTCCCCTAACAGAAGGTCAAACCAGGATTTGGTTCACAAACTGTACTTATGTAGGGAATCAAAACTGGACCTTTGGCTTGATGAGCAAACACTTTAACCACTAGGCTACCCGACTGCCCCCCTTCCCTCTGTGCAAGTGCCTCTCAGCATATGACAGTCCCCCAACAGAAGGTCAAACCAGGATTTGGGTTCACAAATTGTACTGATGTAGGGAATCAAACCTGGACCTTTGGCTTGATTAGCAAACACTTTAACCACTAGGCTACCCTACAGCCCCTGTTTGGAGAAAATATTGATGTGTAGGACTAAAATGGATATTTTCATTCTCCACAGCTGTCGAGAATATTGACATTCATGTCACTCTGTGATATGGCCTCATTATGATGTCTTTCCCGGTTTTATTGATTCTGTTGTCAATTACCTGCAAACCTAATATTATAATGGATTATCAGAGGTTGATGTTACACCAGCCTCCAAACAAATAATGAAAATGAAAATGATAACATGTTCAAAATAATCATCTTAAATAAAACACGGAATTTGAATTACAGCGAACTATGTTTATAACGAACACGCTTATACGAACTGACGGATATAAAGGACTGCTTTTTGGACCCCTCCATTAGCTGTATATATGTGTATATGCTTATAACGAACTATGGTTATAACAAAACTAAAATTAGTGTTCCCTTTGAGTTTGTTATAACTGTAGTATTAACAAACGTTAAGCATGTTAATGCCAATTCACCAGTAAAACGAACCAAAGATGTCCTGGCCTATGAAGATATTTTTACTTTGAGTAAATGATGAACACCATCAAAGGTTGTCTAGATGATTATACAGTGAGTGAGTTGTGTCAGCTTAATGTGTGAGGAAAGCCCGAAGTGATGCAGGTCTCAGACATTTACCACTTCAGTGAAACCCACGAGCGTGGGTATGGTGCTGACAACCTAGAAACATAATCGGGGCGACCCGGGATTCGATCCAACAATCATAGGTTTCTGGCGTGCCCAAGGGACGCAACTCTGCACAGCGAATCGCGGCGCCTTAGACGACTGGGCCACCCGTGCTCTCTGATTATACAAGCTGTCTGCGACTTTAGTGACAAGTCTGAAGGCCGAATTTAGTAATCGTCTGTTTCAGCTGCTAATAGACCATGTAATAACACTGAAATCTTCTAAAAATGATGTTAAGAGCTGTGTTTGTGCTCGTTGTCTCAAATGTTTTCAGCACAGACAACAAGCTGGTACATTATCCATAAACCATCTTCCGGCCCAGCGACTCAACTCGACATGACAATGAAGACGATAAAACAGACTTGGGAGAGCATGGGATTATTATTATCACAATTTTATCAGACACCTACATGATGTATGCACGACTTAATTCATTTACCATGAGTTACAGACGAGAAGTACGAATAACGACACTGACGGCAACTTGGGGACAGGACAGCTACCACAAGGCACTGACAGGACATGTTGTTCAGATGAATAACGACATTCAAGGTTGTTCCACGACAGACGTTAAACCTAGAGGCCTTTATTAAAATCTATTCAGTTTTATCGAAGCTTGTCAAAAGCAGGCAGGCATATTTGACGTTCGATTCATGTCAGCCCGCCCATGGTCTGTTGAATGCTTTATGTGAACATTATCATTGCATGGTTGTTGGATGTAATTACACACTGTACGCTGGGTAGTCGGGAAATGGCTTTATAAACTTGAAAACCGTTCAACTTTCACTATGCTCAAGTCGCGTTAGAGTGTTACTTTTTCCTGATAATTGTAGTCTAGAGTCGTTTAGAAAAGGGACATCCTCGTGGAGTATCTTTATCTTCACAGATGGCTTAATTCTGTCAATACACAATGGTCGAATTCAGTTAAAATTTTGCTCTTTGTTCGTTTTCGTAAAGATTGTTATTTCAAAGTATGCAGCATGTGACATGCCAATGAACATTAATGGATTTCAAACATTTTTGATAAATACACGTTTGAAAAATATCATATGAAATCGTTTCATAATGTAAAGGGCGTTTTTTTGTTTAACGCTGCACTCAGCAATATTCCAGCTATATGATGGTGGTCTGTAAATAATCGAGTCTGGACCAGACAATCCAGTGATTAATATCATGAGCATTGATCCACGCAATTGGGATCGATGATGTGCATCAACCAAGTCAGCCATCGTGACCACCCGATCCTGTTAGTCGCCTCTTACGACAAGCCTAGTCGCATTTTACGGCAAGCATGGGTTGCTGAAGACTCATTCTTCCCCGGATCTTCACGGGTCTAATGTGAAAGGAAAGGGAAGTCAGATACATGTTAAGTCTTTGAAAGGAAGGCATTTAGAAGTGATACACATAAGGAAGAGTATTTATGGATGTCAACTTCTTTATTATGAAGAATTATGATAAAGAAGTTGACATCCATAAATTCTCACACTTTGATTAATATTAGGTGCGAAAATAAGTTATTAAGAAATTGCTGTGAAAACATTCATAAACATTAGCACTCATATTCATGACATAAACATATCAGCACTAACATTCATGATGTAAACATAGCACTATTCATGACATAATCATTCCCGTGTTAAGGAATCTATATGCCCAGGTAATTGGACAGGAGGTCAAGGGTCATACACAGGTTCAACACGACCCTTCACCTTTCCAGCAATCAAAACAATCGGTGTTTCATTGTCAATTGGAAATGAATCAGATAAAGTAACTCTCCAGTCGAATGGCTCCTCATGCGCCGGACTGGTTGAAGTATGCTGGCGCATGTGTCGGAGTATTTGTTTATTCGTCTGCGGTCCTGAATTCATTGGCTTATCAATACAGCAGCGTGTGAACTGACTGTTATGATGGTCTCGTGTGTGTATGCACGGTGTGAGTTTGTGACAATGTGGCCACCCAGTGCCGGATGTGATAGCTTGTCGAAGTGCTATTAGCATTGTTTCTTTTAGGACATGCCACATTTGGGAGGGTCAGTTTTGTAATGTTTGCTGACTGAACGACTGGCCCATGATTTCATCACTGTTGACAAGTTTATCGCCTGAGAAGAATATAAATGGCCAAATACTGTCTTTTTACAATTGATTTTTTAGAGGGATAAGAATTTGGGACTGATACAGAGCTCCAGATAAGCTTTTGGTGTTGTAGGTATTTTACCCATGCATTTTAAAATCATTGGGTATCAGTAATTCTGTCTGGGTATTCAAATTTCTGTTACCCACTAGTTTTTACACATGTGGGTATTTAAGTTAAATATTTAAAAACACTATTCATCTAGTCCCTGCAAACTGGTGTCGTGTGGGTTTGAGAGCATAATAGGACTAAAAAATACCACGATACTTCCACAAGAAAGTGTGATGGCAAATGATCGTGATGTAACTGTCATTGTGGAGTTTGGCAAGGTTGACGGAATGCCCGTTTATAATTTCAAAATAAGTTGCTGATTTGCTAATCGAATACGCAGGTTTACTTCACAATATTTTGATGATATGCACAAGTTTTATTTTTGTAGCGTATCTGTAATGTTCGTTGCGTATTTGATACGCTTGGATTTTATTTTACTTCGTATTTCTGCATTTCTGATGCATATTTTAAGCAGATATGCACCTTATCTGGAGCTCTGCTGATATATGTAAACATCATTTAAGTATTGTACGTTTGTTTTGTATCTGTGAGATGTTGAGAAAGGAATAGTTATTTGTTCCTTGCTCAGCAATATTCTGGTGTATTGCAGCAATATTGTAAATTAAGAAGCCTGTGTTGGACAAACCAGTGACTGATATTATGAGCAATGTCCGGGAGTACACTGACACACAAACAAGTCGGAGCCATTGAGTCGCCTCTTTCAACAAGCGTAGGTTGCCGGGGGACCTGTTCTAGCCCGAGAGGATCTGGTATACTAAACAAACACTGTATTTGTTTGTTTCTTTGTTTGTCTGATACTTAGTAATATTTCAACTATATGACGGCAGTCTGATAATAATCAAGTCTGGACCGGTCATCCCAGTGATGTTATGAGCAATGTCGGGGTACGAAGCATGTAGTGACAAATATTAAGAAATATTGAAAAATACTGAGGAATATTGAGAAACATGGAGAAATATTGAGACACTTGGAGAAACATGGAGAAATATTGAGAAAGAGGGAGAAATATGGAGAAATATACGCAGCAATATTCCAGCCATATGACGGCGGGCCCAGACTTGACTACCAACAGGCCACAGATATATTCTGTAATAGTGCTCACTCGCTGTGCTCATTCTATCAACCACTGGTTTGCCGGGCCCAGACTTGACTACCAACGGGCCCAGACTTGACTACCAACAGGTCACAGATATATTCTGTAATAGTGCTCACTCGCTGTGCTCATTCTATCAACCACTGGTTTGCCGGGCCAAGACTTGACTACCAACAGGTCACAGATATATTCTGTAATAGTGCTCACTCGCTGTGCTCATTCTATCAACCACTGGTTTGCCGGGCCCAGACTTGACTACCAACAGGTCACAGATATATTCTGTAATAGTGCTCACTCGCTGTGCTCATTCTATCAACCACTGGTTTGCTGGGCCCAGACTTGACAACCAACAGGCCAAAGATATAGTCTGTAATAGTGCTCACTCGCTGTGCTCATTCTATCAACCACTGGTTTGCCGGGCCCAGACTTGACTACCAACAGGTCACAGATATATTCTGTAATAGTGCTCACTCGCTGTGCTCATTCTATCAACCACTGGTTTGCCGGGCCCAGACTTGACAACCAACAGGTCACAGATATATTCTGTAATAGTGCTCACTCACTCACAAAACAACATTCACTCACGAATATAAAAAAATACAATTCCCATGTTGAGAGGTTCTTAAAGTAATGAAAATAAAACTTAAATGTTAATTGGTGACTAGAGATGGAGTATAAGTTTTCACAAGACCGAATTGCATTTCAAAATATATTTTTGGCCCAGCACATCCTGGCGGCATCTTAAAGTTGGTCCCTTCAGTCTGGTGCTGTTTGTTGCTGTCTCACCTGCCAAGTCCACCCACAGAGTGAAATGTCACATGAATTATGAAGAATTCATCCTGGCCGGAGACAATATACAGAGCCTCCTCATCTTATATAAATATTTGTGTCCTAGATGATTGATCAGGTCTTACTGTCTAGCTCACGGAGACGAACGTTGTCATGATTGATGTCAGAATGAGTCATTATAGTGCTGATGTCCTCAATGTTTTCAGGTTAAATTCTTAAACAAATGTTTTGATAGTAAGTGGTAGTGCCTAGTTTTTCCTTTTATATTTAGCTCTAATATCCAGTAATTAATATAAATGTGTGTTGAAAAAGGAGATGGCGCTAGTGTATCACTGTTATTGTGGTTTGCTGTCAATTCTCATTTCAGTAGCTGTCTTTCATCTTGACAAATCTAAATCATTTACCGTAATCGCTCCAAAAGTACAAAACTGGTTCAAACTTGCTTTCAATATGCATTGAACATCCTTTGCTCCCAACTCCTTTAATCACTATAGCCCAGGGGTACTCCGGGATAGAATTGGTCCCCAGCAACCTATGCCGGTCGTAAAAGGCGACCCAATGGATCGGGTTGTCATGCTTGGGGACTTGCGTGTCATCGTACCCAGATTGTGTGGATCGATGCTCATGATGTCAATCACTGGATTGTCTGGTCCAGACTCGATTATGTAGCCACCGTCATATTGTTGGAATATTGCTGAGTGTGGCATTAATAAATAATAATAATAATAATAAGTCCATTTATACTGCGCCAGATTCCATTCACCAAGTTAATGCTCATGGCGCTACATAGTTTTAGCAAGTAATGCTGATGAAAGGGGGAGTAGAGTTGATAGTGTTGTGTGAAAAGGTGTGTTTTCAGATGAGCCTTAAAGGATGAAAGCGATGGCGACAGCTTAAGATCAGATGGTAGTTTGTTCCATAGCGAAGGGAGCGGTCGTGTAGCCTAGTGGTTAAAGCGTTCGCTCGTCACGCCGAAGACCCGGGTTCGATTCCCGACATGGGTACAATGTGTGAAGCCCATTTCTTGTGTCCCCCGCCGTGATATTGCTGGAATATTGCTAAAAGCGAGGTAAAACCATACTCACTCACTCACTCACTCAATCCATAGCAAGGAAGCGCAGAACTGGAAAGATCTCTGACCAAAGGTTTTGAGACGGGTTTCTGGGACTTGTATCAGGTGGTTATTCTGAACAAGAAACAGCGAGCCCTTTAGAGTAATTACGGTAACCTACCGTTTAATTAGATTAGAAACCGGAGTGCTTCAGAGTCCAATCAGACCTAGTAAATATCTGTTTGGCGTACGCAAATGTCACACTGATTTAGATAACAATGATGTCATACATGACATATCCAACAACGAAAGACACACAGTGAAGTGAAATGGCATGGAGTAGGCCTGATCTACCAATAGCAATCCCGGAATGTTGTGTTCTTACAAATTTGGGAGTGTAAATATCGCGTGGAGAACTGGACAAGTTGAATAAACAGATACAGGTTGAATACGTTTGTAAACACAATTGACAGTAAAGATTTTAGACAAATATTGCACCTGTATGTAGAACCGCTCAACATGATCCCCCAGATGGTGAAGTTTAGCGCCTGGGTGAGACGAAATGTGCTCGGCATGTCAAACAAAGGCTTACGTCGGTGTGAGTCGCTAACATTTCAAAGAAGGGTGTAAAAATGACGTCAGAGGTCACGGTATATTTTGTGTCAATTTGACTTAGAT
Organism: Haliotis rufescens; assembly: GCF_023055435.1. Classification (NCBI taxonomy): domain Eukaryota; kingdom Metazoa; phylum Mollusca; class Gastropoda; order Lepetellida; family Haliotidae; genus Haliotis; species Haliotis rufescens. Next base: position 154,590 of record NW_025963792.1, read on the forward strand.
GAAACATGATAGTGTTGATGAAATGTGTTGTAGCATTAATTCGTGGGGTGGTACTTGGAGTTGTGTATTGTTTGTGATTGTCATAGGATTAAATTCAGTTTATGTGAAGATGATCTGTGCTAAATATTAATGTGTGTGTGTATGCATGGTGATAATCTAAGGACAAAGTATGAAGGGTTTGTGTAATAAAGGGGCGATACATTGTAATACTGTTTCTTCAAGTTGGTTGGTTTGTTGTTTAATGCCGCACTCAGCAATATTCCAGCTATGTGACGGCGGTCTGTAAATAATCAAGTCTGGACCAGACAATCCAGTGAGTGACATCATGAGCATCGATCCACGCAATTGGGATCGATTACATGCATCAACCAAGTCAGCGAGCCTGACCACCCGATCCCGTTAGTCGCCTCTTACAGCAAGCATAGTCGCCTTTTACAGCAAGCATAGTCGCCTTTTACAGCAAGCATGGGTTGCTTCATGGATGACCTTGCTTGCGGCTAGTTTTTATCACTGGAAACTTATGGACTTATCATCATTCTCAGGGGGTGTCGTGTGTGTGTTAGTGTAAGCATGTGCGTGCATGTGCGTGCATGTGCATGTGAATGTGTGTGCATGCATGAATGTGTATGGGCATTTGCGTGCATGTGTGTGTGATTTAAAAAAAAGAAAGAAATTTCCTCCAGAGATTATTGAACAAATAATTGCCTGTGGTTTTTACAAGAAACATAATTGTTCGCTAGCATGCTTGATGTACTTCATAAATGTATTATGGAAATAAATAATAAATACTTGACTCCTCCATTTAACATTGAATGTCTTGAAGCTGCCATTGACACAATATTCTGTCTCTACAAAACATCTATCACGTATCCTTGGTATATTTATGTTAATATGAGGGTGCAGGCTATTCCAACCTGCAAACTATTCTCGAGAATTAGGACAGGATAGTGAAATTGAGCTTTTGACACTTTTATCCATATTTCCTAGCTTGTACAGAGTCCAATTCTTAATCGTACTGGCAAGAAATATAAATGTTGTTTATAACTCTTTTGATACCAATTTGTTACAGCTTCCTATTTCTAGTTGAAATCAAGTTGTCAAAAGATTTTTTCCATTTGTTGTTCATACACACAATATAAATAAAATGCCATACTTGTTAAGGACTGATATCCTGGGGGGTAGGGGGAGTGATGGGAGGGATTTTATTGGAGACAAGATATTTTTCAGCTACAGTGTATGCCCTGATAATGATTCAGCACCGTGTTCGAATACTATAAGCCTAAATAATTTTGTTCAATCATCTTGCAACAATGTATTTTTTTATTTTTTATTTTTTATTTTTTTTTACCAATAGTCTGAAGTTTGTTTACTCCCTCTCTCCCTCCCCCACCCCACCCCCGAATATCTAATCCGTTACATCCCTTTTTAATATAGACACTTTTAGTTATGTTTTCTATTTATTTACTTTTTAGTAAATCAACAAAGACATGTTACATAGTCAGACATAAATACCGTATTCGACGTAATAAGCGCCCCGCTCTAATAAGCGCCCACGGCAATATTTGCTAATATATTGGCTAGTGAACAATCCCAATTAGCACCCCTTCCGATTGATCAATGTACCGTATATCGCTGTGTATAAGGCGAGTTTTTCGTACCTAAAATAAGGGGGCTAAGAAGGGGGGTCGTCTTATACACGGAGTCGAAGATCTCACATTTTTTCCCACTAGCGATGTCAACCGGCGTCCGATAGCCAGCCCAGCATTTGACAATAAAACTTCGCATTTCGTCCTCAATAACTGTTCCAATAACTATTTCCATACATAAACATGATTTGTATCTCTTTTCCTTGAATAAAGTTTAATAATTTCTGCAAATAAAGTTGAAATGACCCTCGCCTCGATGCAGATTGACACGGTAAAACAATCAACATCCGCGAGTAGAGAGCCGGAAGTACCGGTAAGCATTTGCATATTGCACATGTGACCTAACATGTGATAACCGGTGAAGCTGAAATCAATTCCCGCTGTTTTTACAGTTGTATTAACAAGTGTTGGAGACGGTGTGTACAAGTGATTGTGGAATAAACACGCTGAATGTGAAGCAAACATAAGCCTAGTTAGTTACAACATAGTTAATTGGCGATTAAATTACTCACCATTGTCTCTTATATGTTATTACTTCATAAATGAATTTTATTTTACGGGCCCCAATTTGGTGTCGTACCGTGTAAACACAAAATGGCGACGTGTGCTGGAGTTACACACGCGACCTATCGTTGTAGAAAAAAAACAACGCAAGATAAACATATTTTTATTGCATATATAAGGTTTGTGTGCGCACTTGTGATGTGTGCGAAATACGCATCAGTCGGAAAGCGCACGTTAAATCTCCAAAGTAACTAACTAACTTCTGATGTCCGTGTGCGAAATACGCTACAGTCGGAAAGAGCACGTTAATCTTCTATATCAGTCAGACTTGTGATATGTTTCATTCCCGGTCGCCTTATACACGGAGTATAGGATTTTGGGTTGATTTTTAAGGCGTGTACAGGGGGGTCGTCTTATACGTGGGGTCGCCTTATACACAGCGATATACGGTACACAAGACTTATTTATTCGTGTATAATACTCACTCGTGTGTTATATGCACCCTTAATTATGAGCAATTAAATTCTGGAAAATATATCTGTTGTGTATAATACGCACAGACTTTTCTTTTGCATCATTTCAGGCTGTCGGCATAAACCACGCAATTTACCACGTGTTTACAATCTTTCAACTCATTAATTCATTAATGATGATAAATAATGGATGATTAATGATAACATATGTTTCCGTTCACAGAGACTTCGGCAGCAACGACCCCATCTCCCACAGCCCGCTGGAGAAGAAGTTAGAACAGATGATAGAGGAAGAGTTTGAGGAGTACAATTTTGACGATGTGGACGTGCAGGAGTACAACATCATCACCACGTACCCCGACCCCAAGAAACCCAACCTTCTGCAACTGTTTGACAGCCAGGGGAAAGTAAAAGATAGTGTTTCCTTGAAGAACTCTCCTGTTGTTGAAGATAGAAACACGGAAAATTCCAGTGGGAGTGCGCCTTACGTGAGGTTTCCATTTGTGTCAAACACGCTGGGAGGAAGTGCTAAGGTAAAATGTTTTTGCAGTTTGTTTAGTGCTGTGGGGTTACATCCCCATATATACGTGTCAAGATGGTGTGTATGAAGTCGGGGATCGCCCAAGGATAAGAGAGAGTGAGTGAGTGAGTTTGGTTTTTTGCCGCTTTTAGCAATATTCCAGCAATATCATGGCCGGGGACACCAGAAATGGGCTTCACACATTGTACCTATGTCGGGATTTGAACCTGGGTCTTCGGCGTGACGAGCGAACGCTTTAACCATTAGGCTACCCGACCGCCCCGATAAGAGAGAGAGTGCTTGGCGTGGTATTACAATACAAAATCGGAGATCTTCCCTGAAAGTGCACCAGATATTGTTGTATGTTTTTCCTTTTGTCTGTGAATTTTTCATTTTGTAACTGACAGATATTTTGTCCAAATGCTCAACTACTTCATATAAGGCCACTGGGGTGGTCGGGTAGCCTAGCGGTTAAAGCGTTTGCTCGTCACACTGAAGACCCAGGTTCGATTCCCGACATGGGTGCAATGTGTGAAGCCCATTTCTGGCGTCCCCCGCCATGATATTGGTCGAATATTGCTAAAAGCGGCGTAAAACCAAACTCACTCACTCACTATAAGGCCGCTGATGGATTTGTCTTCCAGCAGCGACGGGGGTTCTGTCCATTATAAATCATCAATCACTGATCTGTCTGGTCCAGATGTGATTATTAACAGGCAGTCATCAAATAGATATTGCTGAGTCAACGTTAATAAACAAACATCAACTGCAAAAAAGTACTTTAAATGATTAACACACACACCAAGCTCATCCTGACATCACTTGAGAGATAATATACATCAATGGAATTTTTGTTGTCATTTTGAATCGTTAAAATTATTTCCATTTTGTCATTATTATTGTATGATTTCATTTACATAATCTGAAACCAGGAGAATGGCATTTATAGTTTGTGTCAGGTTTCACCCATCTTCCTGAGTGAAAAGGGAGTTAACTGATGTAAAAGTCCAGTTTCCACCCTTGCCGAACAAGGCTGGAATTTCTGAGCTCGATCGTAGCGCCACCTGTGGCTATTATGGATTATGTCCCTCCTATGTCCCTCCTAGTCAGATTCCACTTCATATCACTTGCATATTTTTCAAACAAAATGGCGGCGCCCAGTGAAGACGATCTGATGGATAATCAAAATCTATATTGTGATAAATGGATAAATCGCAAAGTGCATGAAATCACCTGAAAGTCCCCAGGTTGGTTTGTTGTTTAACGCCGCACTCAGCAATATTCCAGCTATATGACGGCGGTCTGTAAATAATCGAGTCTGGACCAGACAATCCAGTGATTGACATCATGAGCATCGATCCATGCAATTGGGATCGATGACATGCATCAACCAAGTCAGCGAGCCTGACCACCTGATCCCGTTAGTCGCCTTTTACGACAAGCATAGTCGGCTTTTACGGCAAGCATGGGTTGCTGAAGACCTATTCTACCCCGGATCTTCACGGGGGACCAGCATGTGTTGCTGAAGACCTGTTCTACCCCGGATCTTCACGGGTCGAAAGTCCCCAGGACTCGCAGACTGAAAGACTTGCGTGATTCTGTGTGTTTATCATGTTTATCATGTAGAGGCCAATTCTTGTTACACACTTCTCTGATGAGTCTGTTTTTAGGAGGTCATATTACAACTTCAATTTCGTTCAACACGAATCTCTTCAAACAGAACAGGGTAGTAAATGTCATGTTTCATGTCCCGTTTAACAAAAATTAGAAATAGAAAATATTCCAGAAGTTGAAATCATTCTATATGGTCATAAAACTAGCATGACCTGTTCATGTCTTTGAAATGTCTCTGAGCTTAATTGAAAACAAATTATGTTTACTTTCTGAAATGAAATTGAATAAATTTGCATAATTGCATATCCTACTGAAAACAATCAATTTAAGTCTGTTGACAAGGCACAACATGAAGAATAAAGCCATGCAATAACCTGTGCAGCGCTGGTGAGATTAAACCCTTTTGTGATGAATCCCAGCTATATCTGCCCAGAAAAGAGGCTTAAAGGCAGGAATGTGTAATTTCTTGTTTCTTGGACTGTCTATCCTATATTTTGTAAAAGAACATAATATAGAAATCAAAATGCTATTTTAAAATTTCTATCATCTTGTTTTTTGTATTTATGTTATAACTTTATTTGAAGAGTTCTAATAGGAAATAAATCTCTAATCGGCCTAAACAAATTTATATATTTGTTTTGCTTCCTGTCGTGTATTAACCAAGCTATGTTTGTAAAACACTGAAACACATTGGTGTGCCTAAAGGGATTTCATCTGAGATACAGATCATGAACTCACAGAAGTGGCCTCATCTCTGGGGCTCATAGTAATAATAGTCATAATCGACTGTCTAAGCACAAGCGAAACTCGGAAAGAAGTGAAAAACTGTAACTGCTGTGTCCAATGTTATTGAATGCATTCTGTTTACATTTGAAATGATCCGTAAAAATTTGAATTAATCAGTATCTTGCACAAAGTCCCGCACAGGCATGAAAAGGACTTGAATTTTCAGCCTGGCCCAAAGGAGACCTTAGTTTTGAATCTGCTTTGAAACAGGCCTTAACATTTGAAAATGTTTTGAAAGGACATGAATGTGGTGACCATGGTTAAAGTAAATTACAATAATTTGTTTCTCTAAAACTTGTGGGGGCACGGATGGCCCAGTCGTCTAAGGCGCCGTGATTCGCTGTGCAGAGTTGTGTCCCTTGGGCATGCCAGAAACCTATGATTGTGGGTTCGAATCCCGGTTCGCCCCGATTTTGTTTCTAGCTTTGTCAGCACCATACTCGTGCTCGTGGGTTTCACCGAAGTGGTAAACGTCTGAGACCTGCATCACTTCGGGCTTTCCTCCCAAATTAAGCTGACACGCCGTGATATAACTGGAATACTGTTAAAAGCGGTGTTAAACCCAACTCACTCACTCACTCTAAAACTTGAAATGATTACAGTCATAATTTCATTAAAACATTATATTGAAACACTGGTGTATGGTCTTAAAAATGTTTGTGTGAAGCCCATTTCTTGTGTCCCCCGCCATGATATTGCGAGAATATTGCTAAAAGCCGCGTAAAACCATACTCACTTAGCTTACATTATTTCAAACAGTTCCAATTGTAACATTTCCTCAATAGTGCTGTTTGAAAGTCTGCTTAGCTTTTAGGGGGAACGGTATATCTGGGATTTGAAAAAACCCATAAGTTTGTTCCAGAAATGCTGAAACAGAAATAGTTGGCTTCTGGTTTGACTAAAACAAATAAAATTGTTACCTATGTGATCTAAATTGCCTGAAAAGAAACAAAAATGCACACCAAATATGTGCAATCACACATACACATGCACATGCACATGCACATGCACAAAAACACACTCTGTCCTATTATTAATGGATAGTCCCTTGGGCAACACAATATTTTGTGATTTCTTGCAAAAATCAATATTTTGTAGGTGAGAGTATTGTGTGTCCTTCAAGGAGAAGTCTTGTGAAAGCTGTGATGACATTCACTTATTGCCGATGATTGTGAGCTAAGAGACGTAGAGAATTGTTTGTATAGTGATCTGATTGAAATATAACCTATTTCAAATTATTAGGAAGAAAGTATTAAGTTTCAGAGCCGATAATGAACTTCAGAAATATGATACATTAAAATCATCTTAACAAATTCCATGGAATTGTCTGCTACTGAAAACGATGAACAATTATTGTTTCCGGACTGACTTCCAGGAATGTTGAAATAGGTCTACAGGTTGCCTTGGTTACCATGGCCTTGGGCACCAACTTCCTGCTAAATGCCACGGTATGGATTGTGCAATGAGTTATATTTACTTGAGTGATGTTGTTTGAAAATCATAGCATCTGATGCCTACATTTGTGCATTCATATTAGTCTGTCATACAGACCCTGAAACAAATATATCCAATACAGCCCATGCAAGTCTATAATGTTTGGCAAGTCTAGATTACTGCAGTGTCAGGTATCTGAAAATGAAGAAAGTCTCTGGGCTCCTTTTTATTATATTTTATAACTATAATTTAACAACTGTTTTTTTCTGTAAAATATGTTCATTAAAGAGACTAGATGTTAGTCTACATTGATATCTGTACATTGATATCTGTTTAGGAGGACAAGGGTGGCCTAGTGGATAAACTGTCTTGGAAGGTCTGGGTTTGAATCCCGACACTGCACACAGAACTGATCTGATCAGAATCAGAAAACATAAGTGTTCTCAAATATGCTGTGTCATGAGTGTCCCTGTCTCCAAATATGATGCAATTTGCTGCACAGAGTTGCGTCCCTTTGTCATGACAGGAACCTACGACCATGGGTTTGAATCCCGTGTATGCCCTGATAATGATTCAGCACCGTGTTTGATGCTTTCACCAATGTGATGAGCATCTAAGATATGCATCCATCCAGAAATTAGAAAGCAACATAATCGTCTCCTCATGTCAACAATAAATGTGTGTGTTTAAGCACTGACCCAAGTGTCTCCGCCCCTGAGATTATCAAATTGTCGGACCCTAGTACAGTGTTGAAAGAAGGCGAATAACCGTTTGCGATAACTATTTCTAAAGCCCAAAGTATCTGTAACATTTCTGTAACAATGGCCCAGTGTTCTGAAAGCACCATTATTTTCAGTGCAGAGTCACTTCCCTTAGTTGTTACAGGATCTACAGAGTGTAGTTGGTATGAACAGGTGGTTAATCTTTACTGGGAGTTACCCCTTACATGAAGCTGAAATATTTCTGTTTGGGAATAGATACTACAGAAATGTAACCCAGGTAATTTCTTTTTTCATAAATGTATCCTAGTGTGGCAATATTAATGGCGGTGAAGTATTTGGGGGTTTCAAGGTTAACACAATTGCAGCATATTGCACACGTGACCGAGTTAAGCCAAACTCAAGCTGGTTTAATGCATTGTGAAAACAGACAGGGATGTTTATGTTCCTAATACAATACATTTGTGTATACAGAAAGGTACCTGGGGTACGGTTCTGTGGTTTCTTTGCCGACAATGACCCCGAGATAATAATAGAAAATGTTTTAAAGAAGTGTTCAACCAAATATACTCTGTCACAGTTTTAGCTGAACAGCTTTGACAATTTGCATGTATGCGAGTTCTTTACCAACATTATTTGTTTCAGGGTGGCGTGTTCTACGGACATTATGGCCGCCTGTCTGACTTGTTGACCTTCAAAGGTCAAGGTATCAACATCACAGGTCAAGTTTTGCTCCTTCGATTAGGCGTAACATCAGTTGCAGAAAAGGTAAAAATAAGTTGTGTAGAAAACAGTTTATCTAAAATATGTTGTGTTGAAAATGGTATATGTAAAATAAGTTGTGTAGTAGGGTTGGGACGAGTCCAAATTTTCTACCCGGGTACCCACACCCCTATTACCCGACCCTACCCGTGTACCCGCTGTTGGTGCAAGAGATAGGTACAAAATGTCCGATTGGGAATAGTTTGACAGAAGCCCTGGCAGAGTGTATTTAGATACAAGTAGAAAACAATGTGGTCATGCATACACTGAAGTTTTTTGTCATGAAACAGTTTATCACGTGACTAACCACAGGTCCGGGTAGTCCTGTGGGTACCCGAGTCCTACTCAGTACCCACCCGACCCGAGTACCCGAGTTACCTGTCCCAGCCCTGTTTTTCATGCTACATGTAATTTTCCCTACATAATATCTTGATCAAAAACCAATAAAAACTCTTGATCAAAGGTTATTCTTACTCAAACACAACAATTTGCATTGTATGTTTTAATTTTAAAAAAATCATATGCGCTGCTCCAGAGTCAATTACTGAGCTCAGATTCCAAGTGTTTGTTGTAAGTCAATCTCACAGCCGTGTCCTAATTGGAAGAGACAAGAGTCCCTTTAAGGAACAGATATCTCTTTCATACATCCCTCTTTAGTCCTGTCAGGCCTGACCGTCTACCAATTAGCTGTGGTGTGTAAATCTCGGTGATAGACACCTATCAACCGCCTGTTTTATGTAAAGCATGTAAATAGACCAGTGATTATCGTTGTAATCAGACAGCGACACAGAGAGGTTACACGCTGTGTCCCGCCTTAATGCCTTGGCTTCCCGACTTGCGCTCCTGGACTGCAATAGGTCCTTTGTTAGATGCTCCAGGTCTGCAATAGCTCCTTTGTTAAACGCTACAGGATGGCAATAGGTCCTTTGTCACAGGCTACAAGACAGGTAGGCTGGATGCTGAGGGTCATTACGTAGGAGCGAGGAGGTTTTATGGAGCGCTGACCCAGTTCGTTTCAAGTATAGTGAACATATGATATACACACACTGGCAAACAGTCAGGTCGAAAACCATTAACATGATCTGTCGGGCCGGCTAAAAAAAGTCCTGTAATCATGTGACTGAATGGAAGCACTTGAATGAAGATAACATGTCAAAACATGTTTTGTTTGAAGAAATAAATAACCAGTTTGATATTAAAAATGTAGAGGTTATCTGATGTCTTGAACTTTTTGGTCTTATAAGTTATATGATGTAGTTTATTTACCAATAAAATTTGTGACAAATTTATTCTGGATTTTTTGAGTCGGTGTTTATAAATAAACAATTTTCATGCAGGTTAAGTGTCTTTACAGGTCAATAACAGATGATTTTGGTTTTTCTTTGACATACATAAACAATCCTATTGGTATAAAACAAAAATAAAATTGTTTTTAAACATTTGACAGATTGCTTGATTGTATTGTGTTGGTGGTCGTAGAGGTTTGTCACAAGGGATAAAACGGGATTTGAGTGAACTCAGCATTGCAGCCCACTCTGGTATTTTAATTCATTACTGTATTCAACATAATAAGCGCCCACAGCAATATTTGCTAATATATTGGCTAGTGAACAATCCCAATTAGCACCCCTTCCGATTGATGAATGTACACAAGACTTATTTATTTGTGTATAATACGTGTGTTATATGCATCCTTGATTATGGGAAATTGAATTCTGGAAAAATATATCTGTTGTTTGTAAACATTTCAGGCTGTCAGCATAAACCACAAAATTTACGATCTTTTAAATCTGTTGTTTTTCACTAAAATAATATTCTAATAAGAGCCCCCCATTTCTAATTTTTAGAGCACCCTGGGCGCTTATTATGTTGAATACGGTATATTACTGATGAACTTGAAGCGTCAGAAAAGTGATTACTAGATATATCAGGAGGCACTAAAATAATACTCTAATAAGAGCCCCTCTATTTCTAATTTTGAGAGCGCCCTGGGCACTTATTATGTCGAATACGGTATATCACTGATGAATTTGAAGCGGCAGAAAAGTGACTACTAGATAATTATGTGTGTTATGGGTATCATAACTGTGATTAAGGAATCCACTTGTTACTCTAAAGGCGTGGGTTTGATGGCAAAGAACGGCGTTAAACCGAACTCACTGACTCAATATTCCTGAACTGAAGTCACTGAAGTACATTGTAAGAAGTAGGCTGGTAGCTGTGATCAGGGAGATTGGACTGGCTGTGTTATCTTTGAGTGTGTGGAGGTGACAACAGCCGTGTTGTGGCTGGATTGTAGACTTGTACATCGAGGGAGAAGGCATTGATAACTTCAGGGTGGCGTTGTTTAAACAGGCTTGGAGCTACGACTGTTGTAAGTCTATGTTAAAGTATGGGGGTTACGATCACCTTAGTGCTACGACTGTCGGAAGTCTAGGTTAAGGTATGGAGTTACGATCACCTCAACACTAAGAATATTGTAAGTCTACGTGTAGGTATGGGAGTTACGATCAACTTAGCTCTGCGACTGTTTTAAGTCTATGTTAAGGTATGGGAGTTACGATCACCTTAGTGCTACGACTGTCGGAAGTCTAGGTTAAGGTATGGAGTTACGATCACCTCAGCACTAAGAATATTGTAAGTCTACGTGTAGGTATGGGAGTTACGATCAACTTAGCTCTGCGACTGTTTTAGGTCTATGTTAAGGTATGGGAGTTACGATCACCTTAGTGCTACGACTGTCGGAAGTCTAGGTTAAGGTATGGAGTTACGATCACCTCAGCACTAAGAATATCATAAGTCTATGTTAAGGTATGCGAGTTATGATCAACATAGCACTACGACTGTCGTAAGTCTATGTTATGTTATGGGAGTTACGATCACCTCAGGACTAAGAATATCATAAGTCTATGCTAAGGTATGGGAGTTACGATCAACTTAGCACTACAACTGTCGTAAGTCTATGTTATGTTATGGGAGTTACGATCTCCTTAGCACTAAGAATATCGTAAGTCTACGTTGCTCTGTACAAGGGCACCCTGGTGTGTCCTGCCCTGCACAATGGAGAGTTGTTTCTGTTAATATTGACACTGAGAAATCATTTTTTACAAGAGATGTTTTTTATGTTTTGTTTGTGGTCATTGGTGAAAAAAGATCATTATAAATAAATGCATCAATTAGATATATATTAGGGGCAGTCGGGTAGCCTAGTCGGGTAGCCTTGTGGTTGAAGGGTTAGCTATTATTGAATTCTAATCAAGATATAGAAGATAACTATGTAATATGGCTTTGTGCTTCATTGATCTTGTTTATCACTTGCATGTATTTATTTAGATTTAACATTAATTATAACATTGTTCTGTTTGTCCCATAATAGTTCCCTGTGAACAATATACAAAAAAATACAGGAGTCGATGACGAGATCTTGTGGATCAGGCAGATCGTCTCCCCTAACCTTTTAAATCTGGATCTGCACATTTTGTCATAAATATTGTGTTTGTCATCGTACGTCAGTGACATGGATCACAGCTCATGCATTCTGTCCTGATTCGGATGGTCCAGATTTAATCAGTGTGTAAAATAATTTTTCCTCCCAACTAGCCAAGTGGGCTGGAGATTACTGTATTCAACGTAATAAGTGCCCCGCTCTAATAAGCGCCCACAGCGATATTTTCCAATATATTGGCTAGTGAACAATCCCAATTAGCACCCATCCGACTGATCAATGTACACAATTTGTGTACATTTATTCGTGTATAATACGCACTCGTGTGTTACATGCACCCTTAATTACGGGCAATTAAATTCTGGAAAAATAAATCTGTCGTGTATAATACGCACAGACTTTTCATTTGTATCATTTCAGGCTGACAGCAGAAACCATAAAATTTACAATCTTTCACCAAAATTATATTCTAATAAGATCCCCCTATTTCTAATTTCGAGAGCGCCCTGGGCGCTTATTACGTTGAATACGGTAAATGTAATTTTACAGTTTCAGGCATACCTTTGTAACTACTTGCTCGAGTAAACAATCATCATCATTTTCTCAGATTTATTTCACTCCATGTCTTTAACATTTTTGGTTTTATGATCACAAAGGTAGCTATTGTTCACAGGTAAACATGTCACATATCGCTGTTGAATTTAACCTTGTCAGTGTGGCAATGAATGCATTTTTTGACTGTTAGTAGGTAGGAATAAATTTACCCATCTGGACAGATATGTTACGAGACAGTGGTCAGGCAGCTATTTCGGACTCTGTATTGGTCACTCACTGTAATATTGACCAATCATGTTTTGTTCTTCCAGCTCCAGGTGGCCCAAGATGCTGGGGTGGCTGGGGTGCTGCTGTACTGGGACCCCCTGGACAAGGAATTGGCAGCCCCACATAATGCTTCCTTCATCCCCTATGCTTCAGCAGGATGTGGTGAGACAAACTTTTGATCATTTTATGTGACCACAAGTGACAGTTCACTATCGATTTCTTGAATTAATTTAAATTCATTGTCTTGTACAATAACCTCTACTCCTATTTAAGGAGTGACACTAGTGGCCCCCTTGTGAACACCGAGCTATTGGGTTCAAATCCCAGATCTGTGTTACCATTCTGTGTCTGTATCATGACTGTGCCATGGTTTTCACCAAAGTGTAGTTCTAAGGTGAGACATTAGTGGCCCTCCTGATTTGGACTTGTGAACTTTTGAACTGGTCCCTAAGCTATAATAAACTAACTCCAGTCCAATGTTGTTTAAAAGTAATGTTTTTACGATGTTCCAGATCGGTCCAGCTTGTTCACCGTACCCACCCAGACAATCTCAACCAACATGGCCGCCAAGTTTCTGAGAGAGCTGCGAGGAGCTTCAGTGCCTACGACATGGAAGGGAGGATTCAATACCACGTACAGATATGGAGCAGGTAAATAATCCAAGGTGTACACACTGGGACACTGTACGAAAGACCATGCGACATACAGTATTATCTTTTTAGGCTTTCACATTTTTTTGCTTTCTTTACGGACCCTCTGACCTCATAAATAGAAAATTCGGAAACAAATAAATAAGACTGACAAGGTTTTTTTTATACCATCGATCCTAAAGTTCACTTTGAAAATAAGGATTTTTATTTGACGAAAACTGAAATTTTGTCATGTTAATGTTAAACACTATCATCTGTCAGACAAGTTCATGGAACAGAAATGTCGTCAGATTTTAGATTTCTAATATTTATATCCCGTGTCAGCAGGCATCTCATTATCAGCTACTTGAAAGAAATTGGTCTATGATAAATTTTAAATATGTATGTGAATTATTAAATGCTTGTTTTAAAATTTGGTGTGATGCTATTATCAACTGACATTATTGAAGGCTCTGTCCAGGAGGTTAAAGTACCCTAAAATTATTGTGTGACACGTAATTCCTATCATAATCGATGTAACTATCATCAACCAGTGTTATAAGCCAACTCATTGCTGAGTATTTTTTAATATTGGCTAGTATTATGCACAACCACCAGTGGCTAAAGTGATGACGTAAATCCTGCTGGGGTATCATGCAGGAAGCCGAGGTACTGTCAGTCCCCATGGTCCCCAGCGAGGTGGCCTAGCTTTGGTTACTGGTGGCCTATAGCCCTTGTTTTAAAACTGTATATATAATATTGTTATGCTCATTATGTTTCATAAATTGTTTTTAAATTTAGTATGCTCAAATATGTTTCATAAATTGTTTTTAAAAATAACTTTGCATAAATGACTCACTTGTGAATATATTAACTTAGTCTCGTCACTATTTGGCTGAAATAATACCGATGCAACATTAAATTTCAACTCACTCACTCACTAATATTTATAAGGATCCACACTAGGCCTTTTTATTATATGACCTACCAAATCAAATAAAACTTTAAGATGATTAAAAAATCCTGTACGATGCACCATCTTTTTTTTGACCAACCGACTGAAATTTTTACCATCAGAATCTGTAAATATCTGGGCCCACTTGCACAAAATGATCTTAGTGCTAAGACTATTGTAAGCCTATGCTAAAGTATGGGAACTACGATCATCTTAGCGCTAAGATCGCTTTGTGCAAGTGGGCCCTGGCCTTAGTAACAGATTGAATTGGTTTCTATTATCTCTTCACACATGAAATTGGTAGTAGGATAATAAATCTCTCTCGACGCCAATTTGCACAACCCTGCAGGGATTCTCGGTTAATCTCCAGTTCTTGATCCAACTGACTGTGGTCGGCCTGTAATATTGCAGACTGTGTACAGTATAAAAGAACACTCACTTTTTCCAATAAAAGAAATTTCTATATTTCTTACTTGTCTTACTTGTACCTCATTGAAATCCACCTGTAAACCTTTCTTGTAGCCTATGTCAATATTGTGTACATATCTTTTACAAGTAGGCTCACTGTTTGACATTGAATTATGACATTTTCAAACTGCTGTTTTCGTAACTCTTTCTGTGGCGGGGGCAGAGTCGTCTAAGGCGCCGCGATTCATTGAGTTGTGTCCCTTGGGCACGCCAGAAACCTATGATTGTGGGTTCGAATCCCGGTTCGCCCCGATTATGTTTCTAGCTTTGTCAGCACCATACCTGTGCTCGTGGGTTTCACCGAAGTTGTAAACGTCTGACACCTGCATCACTTCGGGCTTTCCTCCCACATTAAGCTGACACACCTGATGTAACTAGAATACTGTTAAAAGCGGCGTTTAACCCAACTCACTCACTTTCTGTGTCAATTACTGTGTTTGCCTTAGTCTAGGGTTATCTCCCTTTAACTGAATGTAAATAATTATGAACCAACTATTTTTCAGCTTTCATTTTGATGATGCAATTTCTTCATACTTTTTCCCAGTATTTAATAACTACTGTTTATTTTTTACAGGCAACTTTACAGTGAAGATTACAACATTTAACAAGAGGAAAGAAGTGTTTATAAGGAATGTTGTCGGCAAACTTAGTGGATATTCAGAGCCTGGTAAGTCTTGAAAAACAACTCAAATGATCTTATACAACTCTCTTCTGTATTTTATGAACCAAAATATTTGTATTTTTAAAATGATATGATGCCATTATTTGAGCTTTGTCACAATTTGAGTCACTTTTCCAGGGAAAAAAGAAAAAGAAAAAAAAAGACCCTTGAAGATTCCGCGGTAGAATAGGTCTTCAGCAACCCATACTTGCCATAAAAGCCGACTATGCTTGTCGTAAAAGGCGACTAACGGGATCAGGTGGTCAGGCTCTCTGACTTGGTTGATGCATGTCATCGATCCCAATTGCGTGGATCGATGCTCGTGATATTAATCACTGGATTGTCTGGTCCAGACTCGATTATTTACAGACCGCCGTCATATAGCTGGAATATTGCTGAGTGCGGCATTAAACAACAAACCAACCAACCCACCAACCAGGAAAAAAAATGAATGATTTGTAAGTAGGCCAGGATTGGATTACTCTGGTCAACATTAATAATAAAGTTAATTGTTATATATTATTGTGATGTTTGTCAACACTGAAAATAATAATGAATAATGAATGAATATAACAATGTATTCATTAATGCTCACTCTCACTAGACAACTACGTGATTGTTGGAGCTCCCCGATCCTCCTTCCCAGGATCCTCTACTGATGCTCTCGTCTCCACGGCCCTGCTGCGGCAGATCGCGTGGAGCTTACAATACAAGAAGACCGACCAATGGAAACCAAGGCGTGGGATAAAGCTCATATCGTGGGGAGGGTCGGAATTCTCTAATGCTGGGATGAGAGAGTACATCAAGGTAGGATCAAGACTTTATCATGTTCCAGTCATATCTGTATTAAATATTTGTTCCCTAGCAACCTATGCTTGTTGTCCGCGTTGACCTTGTGAATTGGGTGGTCTGGATCAGCGACATGGTTCATTGCAGTTCATCGAACTGTGATGGTGTGGATTGATGCTCATTGTATCAATCACTGGTTATTATTTACAGGAAGTCATATGCTGGAATACTGCTTAGTGCGGCAATTAACAACAAACTTCACTCACTCACTTTCTGTTAGTAAATGTCATCACTTCGGGTTTTCCTCCAACATTGGAACGCTGTTATATAACTTGAATACTGTTCAAAGTGGCGTTAAACTGAACTCTCTTACTTATTTTACAGTAGGGGTTGTGACTCACTCACTCACTCACTCACTCACTCACTCACTCACTTACTGGCATACATGCAGGGGATATGGTCATCACTCACTCACTCACCCACCCAAACACCCACTCACTCACTCCTTCACTCACTCACTCACTGGCATATATGCAGGGGATATGTCATCACTCACTCACTCACTCACCCACCAAAACACCCACTCACTCACTCCTTCACTCACTCCTTCACTCCTTCACTCACTCACTCACTCACCCACCCACCCACCCACCCACCCACTCACTCACTTACTGGCATATATGCAGGGGTATAGACATCATCTGGTCTATCTGTTAAGCATAACTTGAAAACTGAGAAAGATAATTAACCAGGGGCTGAAGTGGTGCCTTTTGCTATTGTTGGGGCCGGGGGATTTGTCATCTTCTGATGACTCTTGTCTACAAGTGCTTTAAAGACACCTGAAGGATTCTGATGTTTTTGTTCCAGGCCAATGTGCACCTCCTTAGCAGGAGAGCTGTTGCCTATTTCGATCTAAGTGAACTCGCCACGGGGAACAAGACCATCATCGCCACAGTCACGCCAGCGTTGAGGAAGTTGCTCAACACCGCCGCTCACAGGGTAGGTCACACATCTCCCTTTGTTCCCCTCAGCTATTCCAGGACTGACTGGTTCTAGGCAACTGATCTTGTGCTCAAAGTCCAGAGCCCACTTGCATAAAGCGATCTTAGCGCTAAGATGATTGTAACTCCCATATTTTAACATAGGCTTACGATAGTCTTAGCACAAAGCTAAGATGATCGTAACTCCCATATTTTAATATAGGGTTACGATAGTCTTAGCACAAAGCTAAGATGATCGTAACTCCCATATTTTAACATAGGCTTATGATAGTCTTAGCACTAAGATGGCTTTGTGCATGTGGGCCCAGGTTAACTCTGATTAATAAGTCGGTCGGTACTCTTTTAATGTCTGCTGAATTTGAGTTGGTTGGATTTCCATAAATCAGTTTGTAGCTCCAGCTAACTACTCTTTTGCATCCGAAGGATAAACAGATGCTACATACAACATTTCATGTACAATCAATTAAAACTTCCAGCCTCCAGTCAGTTAAAGGGAGACAATCCAGCTCATGACTGCAGTCTTGTGAAGATTCTATGTTAGAATTGGGTGGTCAGGCTCGCTGACTTGGTTGATGCTTGTCATCGTGTCCCAATTGTGTAGATCGATGCTCATGATGTCAATCACTTGATTGTCTGATCCAGATTCAAATATTTACAATCCGGTGTCATATTGCTGAGTGCAGTGTTTAACAACAAATCATTTTTTATTTTATTTTTTATTTTCCCTTTTTATTCATCTCAGCAAGTACAGCATTTATATATACATGTCATGTCAATACAATTGTGGTACATGGTTTTCATAAAATGTACATCTTTCCAACAAACAAATCATGACTGCAACACCCATCACTCCGACATTTTCTGTTTAAAACAGAACGACTGAAGTGAAAAAATGTCAATTTGACGGAATTATTTTCAGTTGTAGTCATTTACTTATTTCTTCATGGGTTGGGGGCGGTCGGGTAGCCTAGTGGTTAAAGCGTTCGCACGTCACGCCGAAGACCCGGGTTTGATTCCCGACATGGGTACAATGTGTGAAGCCCATTTCTGGTGTCCCCCGCCGTGATATTGCTGGAATATTGCTAAAAGCGACGTAAAACCAAACTCACTCACTCACTCTTCATGGGTTGTCATTCCTGTGTACTGTGGGAAATAAATATCTGTTCAATGGAATTGCCTTCAATTTTCAATATACTTTTTTTTCTCCACAGGTTCCCAATCCCTTGAATCCAGAGACCATGATCCTTGAGGACTGGGACAGAAAGTCCGCTGAAAGCCCCTCACACTGGTCTCCGTTCAAACTGTACACACAGGATGCCACACGCCACCCCTTCCTTCATCTCGTGGGGGTCCCCGAGCTTCACCTCCAGTTTGTGGGAAGGAGCAGCGAGGTGAGCGTACTACTCAACGTTTGGTAGGGATACAGAGAGTCTCACCCAAGTGTGTTTTCATATCCAATATTAGGTGAAGGTGAAATTGGGTTAACGTCGCATCCAAGATTATTGCACTTATAAAGCGACGTGTGTGTGTGTGGTTGCTTGTACTAGTCCGGACTGATGCCGATTTATAGTGCTAGCTCACTGAGATACCATGGCGCAGTTTAGTATGAATACCCCACCCAGACACAGTATACTGACTCCGAGCCGACCAGTCCTTGTTTTAGCCCCTTAATGCCGAGCGCCAGACAGGGCAACAACAAGTACCAGTTTTTAACGTCTTTTGGAATGACGCGGCCGGGGATCGAACCCCAGACCTTCAGCTCTCCGGGCGGATGCTCTACCACTGGACCACGGAGTCGGTCATATCCAATATTAACACTAGTTGATAAAGGATTACAACCTCTTAGGCTTGTCGAGAAGTTTAACTTTTATCCTCAAGAGTTGGGTAGTTTATGTCCATGACACATGGGTGAAATTCTGTTTATCATGCAAACTCATTCCATAAACCTATTATTTACATAGCCGTGCAATGTATAAAATTCCCCCCATTTTCATTTAGACAATAACAATGTGCAAGAACAAACCTAATTCTAGAAGTTTAGTTAAAACCTACCTCCCTCTTTCCCTCCTTCCTTCCTTCCCTCACTCACTCACTCAATTGTTTTCAGACTCCTGGAAACATAGATGACATGAGAGAGCTTGATAGTCGCCACCACTTCAAATACCACATTGCCGTGAGCCGTGTTGTCACCATGGCGATGCTGAGGCTTGTTGACGACTACGTGCTGCCATACTCCATCAACGACTACGCACAGACTCTACACGTGGCAGTGTGGCAGACATCCGAGGCAATCAAGGAATGTTCCGATGAATTTAGAGATCTAGGTAATTTATTCACTCTAAAAAGCTGATCAAGAATCGGTTACAAATGCATTATTAAGTAGATCTATCTTTGGAATTAAAGATGCCTTGTCTGCTAGAGTCATCTGTAGGTTATTTATCATCAGCAGTCAGGTGTGGCAAGGACTAACCCAGGGCTTGTAGTGAGTGAGTTGGGTGTCACACCGCTTTTAACAGTATTTCAGTTATGTCGCGGCGTGTAAGCTTTATGTTGGAGGAAAGCCCTAAGTGATGCAGGTCTTAGACATTTACCACTTCGGTGAAACCCACGAGCACGGGTATGGTGCTGATTAACCAAGAAACATAATCAGGGTGAACCGGGATTCGAACCCACAATCATAGGTTTCTGGCCCAAGGGACGCAACTCTGCACAGCGAATCGCGGCACCTTAGACGACTAGGCCACCCGTGCCTGCCCCCCCAAGGGCTTGTAAATGGAATGCACTCTAGTGACTTATATACCACCATCTCTGCTCAGGTCCACGTGATGATATATGCTACTCAAAAGAAGTTGAGGGTCACAGAATCTATTGATATTTTGTTAAAATACAAAATTATAGTATCGTGGCAATTGCTGAGCCGGAAGATGCTTGAAGATGGTAATTGGCAAGGAGTCATTCAATCATAAATTGCAGAGTCTTGCATCATTTTAGGACATCCTCTCTCAGTAAGTTGAAGGGGCGGTAGGGTAGCCCTGTGGTTAAAGCGTTCCCTCGTCATGTCTCGTCAGAATTATAGTATTGTGGCAATTGCTGAGCCATACGATTCTGGCAGATGCTGGACGACGCTCACTGGCAGTCATTCAGTCATACATGTCCTCATCTCCTCATCCCTCAGTCAGCTGACGGGCCATCCTCGCTCAGTAAGCTGATGGGGCGGGAGGGTAGCCTAGTGGTTAAAGCGTTGGCTCATCACACCGAAGGCCCAGATTCGATTCCCTACATGGAGACCCGTGAAGACTCCGGTTTGAATAGGTCTTCAGCAACCCATGCTTGCCGTAAAAGGTGACTATGCTTGTCGTAAGAGGCGACTAACCGGATCGGGTGGTCAGGCTCGCTGACTTGGTTGATGCGTGTCATCAATCCCAATTGCATGGATTGATGCTCATGATATCAATTACTGGATTGTCTGGTCCAGACTCGATTATTTTACAGACAGCCGTCATATAGCTGGAATATTTCTGAGTGCAGCGTTAAACAACCAACCAACCAACCAACCCTACATGGGTATAATGTGTGAAGCCAATTTCTGGTGTCCCCCACCGTGATATTGCTGGAATATTGCTAAAAGCGGCCGAATACCATACTCACTCACTCAGTAAGCTGACAAGCCGTGATTAACTGGAATACTGTTCAAATGGGCGTTAAACCCACCTCACTCACTCACTGAATAATTCGTTCATACTTCCAGCACCTGAGCTGACCGTCACAGACCTTCTGACAGAGACAACCACAGCGTTCGAGGACCTCATCCAGATCTACCGCAAAAACCAGGACATCCTCGGGGTGAAATCAGTCAACGAAGTTAAGATGTTGTTTGAGCGAATATTTGTAACCGATTACTCAGGAAAACGGTAAGAAAGACCACGTAGACAGGTGTTTTCAACACAGCAATAATAATCCTTCAATATCATTGTTACTGGGACAATTTTTATTTTATTTTTGTGTTTCTCTTTGCTTGATCATTTTTTGTTTCTGTCCACTCCAAGTAAAGTTATTCTCTCCAAATTTTATTTTTGTGAGTTAAAGTAGAATCCTGAATAGAATCTTATGTGTATGTTTGTCTTCTGTGTGAACAACAAATTGAAATTGCCCTTATGGAAAAAAAGACAAGTGAATTGAAACGTATATGTTTATTATATTTTTTTCACATTTATTTCAATAGTCGTTTTATCAATTGGGGGATGGCTGGCCCAGTCGTGTAAGGCACTGCAATTAGCTGTGCAGAGTTGCCTCCCTTGGGCAAGCCAGAAACCTATGATTTTGGGTTCAAATCCTGGTTCGCCATGGTTATGTTTCTAGGTTTGTCAGCATCATACCCGTGCCCGTGGGTTTCACCGAAGTGGTAAAGGTCTGAGACCTGCATCACTTCAGGCTTTTCTCCCACATTAAGCTGACACGCCGTGATATACGCAAATCCTGTTAAAAGTGGCATAAACCCAACTCATTCACTCAGTGATATAATTTGTTTATTTCTGATTTCAGGTTTTCAACCCATCACGTCTTGTATCCAGCTCTTCACGACGACAGCAGTATTGAACATGCTCAAGAATTATGTCGAGTTGCCAAGGAGACTAATAAGTGGGATAAAGTGGATAAATTTCAACAAAAACTCTACAGGGTCTTACACGAAGCCCTCAGAAGTTTGCGAATGAATGAGTGAAAGTATTTCATCTGCATGTCGCGCATGCATGGGATAGTGCAATTACCTCCCTTGGCAGGAGCTCTTCTGCAATGAAGTTACTATTATCAGTCAATATCTGATCAGAGAAGAAGCTGTCAAGCAGACGATCTGATTGGAAGGAGTTATTTATATACCGGTAACCAGACCAGTGAACGTATTTGCACGTGATATGTGGATACTGTTGGTATGAACGTGGTATTCTTCAACAAGGATTATTTACCCAGAAATATTCATGATGGAATGATGGAATATTAAGATGACAATCAGTTTTACAATGTCTCAAGGAGGACTCCATCTTGTACTGTTTACCCAACAGCTGATAATAACTTACTGCGACAAGACTTGCAAGGAATCTCTCATTTAATCTCATTCTTGGACCTGGAAAGGAAGACTGCACCCTGGACGGATATTGGATCTGTATTGTTGAATGACAAAAGTGCGAATCTGTTAGTGCGCATATTTTCATGGTTATCCTATAGAGAGAATAGAATGCCTACTCAGCCATGGTTAAATGAATGGTTATTTAGATTAGGGGAAAGACCTTCGTGTGCCTCTTTGTGAAGGAGTATCATGGCCCGTTCAAACCCTGTGGAGTTGGGTTCAAACCCAGACTAAGAGCGAACACATGAACCTTTGGGATACTCCCTCTGGCCTGCTAAAAGTGACTGGTCACAACTGTAATTGACAGGACACAGTTTTCCTGTATTTTTTTAATGTCTTCTGTCTCATGTGACACCGTGTTTATCGACTCCATGTGTATATATTCATGTGAAGAAGGTGCTAATCCCTCGGGGTCCACACATGTCAAAACAATTTTGACGGAGTGTTCATCTTCACATTTTGAACTACATGCCATAATTGTGTTGTACAAATGATTATTACATCCTTCAGTCTGTTGTCCTTTCATGTCCGTCATTTACCCCGCTTAGCTTCCTGCTGTTTCACAATACAGACAAAGGCACTGACCTCACCCTAACTAGATCCCAGACTAACCAGATTCCACCCTTACCCCACCCTAACCAGATCACGTCCCTACCAGATCCCAGACTAGCCAGACCCCACCCTTACCCGACCCTAACCAGATCGCGTCCCTACCAGATCCCAGACTAGCCAGACCCCACCCTAACCCCACCCTAACCAGATCGCGTCCCTAGCAGATCCCAGGCTAACCAGACCCCACCCTAACCAGATCGCATCCCTACCAGATCCCAGACTAACCAGATTCCACCCTTACCCCACCCTAACTAGAACATGTCCAACCAGATCCCAGACTAACCAGACACCGCCCTCACCCCACCCTAACCAGATCCTAAACTAACCAGACCACACCCAGCCCAAATCTTGATCTCAACACTTACCGTGACTCTAACCTAACCATTATCTCAAACCTCACTGTGATCCCTGACCCTGACCTTGGACCCTAACCATATCCACTTTGATGTTTTTGACACCGACCTTGCAGTGACATGGGCTCCAACCTCCAGCCATAACACCAACCACAACCACAACCACAACCACAACCACAACCACAACCAAATCAAATCAAATCCCGAGCAATATCCTACCATCCAAATCATGCATCTCCTTGCCCCATAATTCTGTCAATACTGAAAATGCTACATTTATTTTGAAAACCTTGTATTGAGATGAGAGTACTATTTTCCTGTAGTAGACTCCATGGTTCTAATGGTTCACCACTGAGCCTTAATGGGATGGTTCTTAGCCTGGGGGATAATTTTGAAGCTTATTAATCTGCTTCCTCCTCTTATCATCCTGACTGCCTCCGTGGTCTGGTGGTAGACATCTGCCCAGAGAGAAGGTCTGGGGGTTTGATCCCCTGCCACGTCATTTTTGTTACCCTTCCTGGTGCTCGGTATTAAGGGGCTAAAACAAGGACTGGTCAGCTCCGAGTCAGTATACTGTGTCTGAGTGGTGTATTCTTGTTAAACTGCAGTATGGTATCTCAGTGGGTTAGCACTTTAAGTCGGCATCAGTCTGGACTAGTACAAGCAGCCACACACACACATTCGCACAGAGCCAACCACACACACATTCACACACATATGCATGCACGTTGCTATATAAGTGCAATGATCTTGAATGCGATGTTAAACCCTATTTCTCCTCACCTTATCATCCAATAGTGGGACTATACTCTACCAAACTGGCTGATTAAGAAGTTTAAACCCCACTTTGTCTTTTGACTAAGTTTCTGATGTATGTACGGATACAGTAAATATACTACACATGCCATGACAGATTAGAGTTGTATGAAATAATCAGATGGTCCCTCTGAGTAATATATGATCACCCTTGTTACAAAATGAAAATGTCTGAATTTCACACATGACAAAACAATCTGGGCTGAAAACATGACCTAAGTGTTGGCTTGACAGGGGATATTTATATCCAGAGGATAAACACTCATCCACTTGTTGCTTTGGTTGCTGGTGGGACATAATGTTTTCCAATTATTACACAACATTCTTACATTTGTACATATGTAAATCTCTAAGTTAATACCTCCAGGTATTTGTGATGTAATATGACCTCTATGTGACCTTCTGCTATGCCTGTAGTATGTTGTGTAGTGAAAGCTTACAAAGACCTGTCCTGTGCGGATTTGGGTCACAATGGTTCACTAGGTCTTCAGCAACCCGTGCTTGCTGTAAGAGTCGACTATGCTTGTCGTAAGAGGCGACTATCGGAATCGGGTGGTCAGGCTCGCTGATATTGTTAATGCACGTCATCGATCCCAATTGCGTGGATCGCTGCTCATGATGTCAATTACTGGATTGTCTGGTCCAGACTCGATTATTTACAGACCGCCGTCATATAGCTGGAATATTGCTGAGTCCGGTGTTAAACAACAAACAAACAAAATTACACAACATTCTTACATATGTACATATATTAATCTCTAAGTTAATACCTCCAGGTATTTGTGATGTAATATGACCTCTATGTGACCTGCTATGCCTGTAGTATGATGTGTAGTGAAAGCTTTCAAAGACCTCTCCTGTGCGGATTTGGGTCACAATAGACAGTACTTATGCTTATCAACGAAAGTGGGGATTGGTTGTCAAACTGCTCTATGTGACTGATTGCTTATTGGACATCCTATGCTTGTTGTTAGAGGCGACTAATGGGATCGGGTGGTCAGACTTGTCGACTTGGTTGATGCATATCATCGTATCCTAATGCTCATGATGTCAATCACAGGATTGTCTGGTCCAGCTTTGATTATTTACAGACCACTGTCATATAGCTAGAATATTGCTGAGTACAGAGTTAAAACTAAAAAACAAACAAACAAACAAACAAACAAATATCATCGACTATCAACAACTGGATTTCCTGGTCATAAAGCAACAAACCAACGAAGGACACAGATCAGTCAGATCTAAACTGTTTCACTCTGTGTACGCTGGAGTGGAGTCAAAGGAGTAGCCTGTTACTCATATTTAGGGACCAAGCTGGCTCCTTGTTTCATTAGGGGTGGTCGGGTAGCCTAGTGGTCAAAGCGTTCGCTTGTCATGCCGAAGACCCGGCTTTGATTCCCGACTTGGGTACAATGTGTGAAGCCCATTTCTGATGTCCCCCCACCTGGATATTGCTGGAATATTGCTAAAAGCGACGTAAAACCATACTCAATCCTTGTTTAATAAATGATCATACCCTTATGAAAAGAGCAATCCTCTTAGCTTATGCACTATGCGATCATGTTGCTACGACTGTCACTAATCTATGTTAAAGTATGCGAGTAATGATCATCTTAGCGCTCCGATGCCCTGTGGAACATGGCACAGATTATAGTATGCTCAGCTCAAACACTTTTAGTTGTCACGAGTTTTAGAATTAACCTGATGCTGTAGAAATCAAACGAAGCAATTTACAAGTGACAATATACACCTTCCATACACATTGATGACAAAGAAATGAGAACTGAAATATTGAGTATAAACCTAAGTATTTTCTTAGTGCGAGTCGATGTTTGTGACAGAAGAGCATCCATTAAATATATGCCAACAATATACACACATTGCCAGGGTTCTCCAACATAGATGGCGGGTTTAATAAATAATCTACCAACCTGCTCTGTTTTGACAAAAGTAAACTTACGTATGAATTGACCACACATAATCAGCTGAGTTCAAATCCCAAATTTGCGTTGATTTACTTTGTTTGTTTTCAGCACCAATCACATCTAGGACCTTGCTATAAGTAAAATGCTGTTCAGAGCGGTGTTGTTTAACACTGTGCTTGGCAATATTCTAGCTATAACAGGGTGGTCTGTAAATAAGACCATGACAGTGTACGAGACAATGACACGAGATTCCTTCACAACACAGCAAACGGGCACAATTGAATACGTTTCAGCCTATTCAGATATTTGAGCTTTTCTGGAAAAATACGAATATATGTGTATGCAGGTATTGATACTAAAACGTCACTTCAATTGTAATGAAGCAGCTGTTTATCTTGAGAAGAAACTTGTCTTTGATTGACGTTATTTGTTTATCAGAAATGTACATGATATCTTGAATGTGGTTACTAGATGTTTATTTGTCTAATGATTGTACAGTCATGTGCGCTGAAGCTGTATAACATACTGCTTGCCCATTGCATCATTGTTTTGTACCGAAGGTATTCATCAGATCACTTTATAAAAGATGCACAAACTGACCTTGTCTGTGTTGTTTATGAAAGGTGTTCATCCAAAAACATTCAAGTACAAATTGTCTCAGGTCGTCATCAGATCCAACAGACACACCAAACCACTGATGGTGTTTTGTGCAGGAAGTCATCAGATCAGGTAAAAGATGAACCAACATCACTGACTGTTTTGTAAAGGTGTCAGTCATCAGATCACGTAAAAGATGAACCAACATCACTGACTGTGCTTTGTAAAGGTGCCAGTCATCAGATCACGTAAAATATGAACCAACATCACTGACTGTGTTTTGTAAAGGTGCCAGTCATCAGATCACGTAAAAGATGAACCAACATCACTGACTGTGTTTTGTAAAGGTGTCAGTCATCAGATCATGTAAAAGATGAACCAACATCACTGACTGTGCTTTGTAAAGGTGCCAGTCATCAGATCACGTAAAAGATGAACCAACACCACTGACTGTGTTTTGTAAAGGTGTCAGTCATCAGATCACGTAAAAGATGAACCAACATCACTGACTGTGCTTTGTAAAGGTGCCAGTCATCAGATCACGTAAAAGATGAACCAACACCACTGACTGTGCTTTGTAAAGGTGCCAGTCATCAGATCACGTAAAAGATGAACCAACATCACTGACTGTGTTTTGTACAGGTGCCAGTCATCAGATCACGTAAAAGATGAACCAACATCACTGACTGTGTTTTGTACAGGTGTCAGTCATCAGATCACGTAAAAGATGAACCAACATCACTGACTGTGCTTTGTAAAGGTGTCAGTCATCAGATCACGTAAAAGATGAAGCAACATCACTGACTGTGTTTTGTAAAGGTGCCAGTCATCAGATCACGTAAAAGATGAACCAACATCACTGACTGTGCTTTGTAAAGGTGTCAGTCATCAGATCACGTAAAAGATGAAGCAACATCACTGACTGTGCTTTGTAAAGGTGCCAGTCATCAGATCATGTAAAA
This sequence comes from Haliotis rufescens, assembly GCF_023055435.1. Classification (NCBI taxonomy): domain Eukaryota; kingdom Metazoa; phylum Mollusca; class Gastropoda; order Lepetellida; family Haliotidae; genus Haliotis; species Haliotis rufescens. Next base: position 182,205 of record NW_025963792.1, read on the forward strand.
GATGAACCAACATCGCTGACTTTGCTTTGTAAAGGTGCCAGTCATCAGATCACGTAAAAGATGAACCAACACCATTGACTGTTTTGTAAAGGTGTCAGTCATCAGATCACGTAAAAGATGAACCAACATCACTGACTGTTTTGTAAAGGTTTCAGTCATCAGATCACGTAAAAGATGAACCAACATCACTGACTGTTTTGTATAGGTGCCAGTCATCAGATCACGTAAAAGATGAACCAACATCACTGACTGTGTTTTGTAAAGGTGTCAGTCATCAGATCATGTAAAATATGAACCAACATCACTGACTGTTTTGTAAAGGTGCCAGTCATCAGATCACGTAAAAGATGAACCAACATCACTGACTGTGTTTTGTAAAGGTGTCAGTCATCAGATCACGTAAAAGATGAACCAACACCACTGACTGTGCTTTGTAAAGGTGCCAGTCATCAGATCACGTAAAAGATGAACCAACATCACTGACTGTGTTTTGTAAAGGTGCCAGGCATCAGATCACGTAAAAGATGAACCAACATCGCTGACTTTGTTTTGTAAAGGTGCCAGTCATCAGATCACGTAAAAGATGAACCAACACCACTGACTGTGCTTTGTAAAGGTGCCAGTCATCAGATCACGTAAAAGATGAACCAACATCACTGACTGTGTTTTGTAAAGGTGTCAGTCATCAGATCATGTAAAAGATGAACCAACATCACTGACTGTGTTTTGTAAAGGTGTCAGTCATCAGATCACGTAAACGATGAACCAACATCGCTGACTGTGTTTTGTAAAGGTGTCAGTCATCAGATCACGTAAAATATGAACCAACATCACTGACTGTTTTGTACAGGTGTCAGTCATCAGATCACGTAAAAGATGAACCAACACCACTGACTGTGTTTTGTAAAGTTGCCAGTCATCAGATCATGTAAAAGATGAACCAACATCACTGACTGTGTTTTGTAAAGGTGTCAGTCATCAGATCACGTAAAAGATGAACCAACATCACTGACTGTGTTTTGTAAAGGTGTCAGTCATCAGATCACGTAAAAGATGAACCAACATCACTGACTGTGTTTTGTAAAGGTGTCAGTCATCAGATCACGTAAAAGATGAACCAACATCACTGACTGTTTTGTACAGGTGTCAGTCATCAGATCACGTAAAAGATGAACCAACACCACTGACTGTGTTTTGTAAAGTTGCCAGTCATCAGATCATGTAAAAGATGAACCAACATCACTGACTGTTTTGTACAGGTGTCAGTCATCAGATCACGTAAAAGATGAACCAACACCACTGACTGTGTTTTGTAAAGTTGCCAGTCATCAGATCATGTAAAAGATGAACCAACATCACTGACTGTGCTTTGTAAAGGTGCCAGTCATCAGATCACGTAAAAGATGAACCAACATCACTGACTGTTTTGTAAAGGTTTCAGTCATCAGATCACGTAAAAGATGAACCAACATCACTGACTGTTTTGTAAAGGTGCCCGTCATCAGATCACGTAAAAGATGAACCAACATCACTGACTGTGTTTTGTAAAGGTGTCAGTCATCAGATCATGTAAAATATGAACCAACATCACTGACTGTTTTGTAAAGGTGCCAGTCATCAGATCACGTAAAAGATGAACCAACATCACTGACTGTGTTTTGTAAAGGTGTCAGTCATCAGATCACGTAAAAGATGAACCAACACCACTGACTGTGCTTTGTAAAGGTGCCAGTCATCAGATCACGTAAAAGATGAACCAACATCACTGACTGTGTTTTGTAAAGGTGCCAGGCATCAGATCACGTAAAAGATGAACCAACATCGCTGACTTTGTTTTGTAAAGGTGCCAGTCATCAGATCACGTAAAAGATGAACCAACACCACTGACTGTGCTTTGTAAAGGTGCCAGTCATCAGATCACGTAAAAGATGAACCAACATCACTGACTGTGTTTTGTAAAGGTGTCAGTCATCAGATCATGTAAAAGATGAACCAACATCACTGACTGTGTTTTGTAAAGGTGTCAGTCATCAGATCACGTAAACGATGAACCAACATCGCTGACTGTGTTTTGTAAAGGTGTCAGTCATCAGATCACGTAAAAGATGAACCAACATCACTGACTGTTTTGTACAGGTGTCAGTCATCAGATCACGTAAAAGATGAACCAACACCACTGACTGTGTTTTGTAAAGTTGCCAGTCATCAGATCATGTAAAAGATGAACCAACATCACTGACTGTGTTTTGTAAAGGTGTCAGTCATCAGATCACGTAAAAGATGAACCAACATCACTGACTGTGTTTTGTAAAGGTGTCAGTCATCAGATCACGTAAAAGATGAACCAACATCACTGACTGTGTTTTGTAAAGGTGTCAGTCATCAGATCACGTAAAAGATGAACCAACATCACTGACTGTTTTGTACAGGTGTCAGTCATCAGATCACGTAAAAGATGAACCAACACCACTGACTGTGTTTTGTAAAGTTGCCAGTCATCAGATCATGTAAAAGATGAACCAACATCACTGACTGTTTTGTACAGGTGTCAGTCATCAGATCACGTAAAAGATGAACCAACACCACTGACTGTGTTTTGTAAAGTTGCCAGTCATCAGATCATGTAAAAGATGAACCAACATCACTGACTGTGTTTTGTAAAGGTGCCAGTCATCAGATCACGTAAAAGATGAACCAACATCGCTGACTGTGTTTTGTAAAGGTGTCAGTCATCAGATCACGTAAAAGATGAACCAACATCACTGACTGTGTTTTGTAAAGGTGCCAGTCATCAGATCACGTAAAAGATGAAGCAACATCACTGACTGTGTTTTGTAAAGGTGCCAGTCATCAGATCACGTAAAAGATGAACCAACATCACTGACTGTGTTTTGTAAAGGTGTCAGTCATCAGATCACGTAAAAGATGAACCAACACCACTGACTGTGTTTTGTAAAGGTGTCAGTCATCAGATCACGTAAAAGATGAACCAACATCACTGACTGTGCTTTGTAAAGGTGTCAGTCATCAGATCACGTAAAAGATGAACCAACATCACTGACTGTGCTTTGTAAAGGTGTCAGTCATCAGATCACGTAAAAGATGAACCAACATCACTGACTGTGCTTTGTAAAGGTGTCAGTCATCAGATCACGTAAAAGATGAAGCAACATCACTGACTGTGCTTTGTAAAGGTGTCAGTCATCAGATCACTTTATAAAAGATGCACAAACTGACCTTGTCTGTGTTGTTTATGAAAGGTGTTCATCCAAAAACGTTCAAGTACAAATTGTCTCAGGTCGTCATCAGATCCAACAGACACACCAAACCACTGATGGTGTTTTGTGCAGGAAGTCATCAGATCACGTAAAAGATGAACCAACACCATTGACTGTTTTGTAAAGGTGTCAGTCATCAGATCACGTAAAAGATGAACCAACATCACTGACTGTGCTTTGTAAAGGTGCCAGTCATTAGATCACGTAAAAGATGAACCAACATCACTGACTGTGTTTTGTAAAGGTGTCAGTCATCAGATCACGTAAAATATGAACCAACATCACTGACTGTGCTTTGTAAAGGTGTCATTCATCAGAGCACGTAAAAGATGAACCAACATCACTGACTGTGTTTTGTAAAGGTGTCAGTCATCAGATCACGTAAACGATGAACCAACATCGCTGACTGTGTTTTGTAAAGGTGTCAGTCATCAGATCACGTAAAAGATGAACCAACATCACTGACTGTGCTTTGTAAAGGTGCCAGTCATTAGATCATGTAAAAGATGAACCAACATCACTGACTGTGTTTTGTAAAGGTGTCAGTCATCAGATCACGTAAAAGATGAACCAACATCACTGACTGTGCTTTGTAAAGGTGTCAGTCATCAGATCACGTAAAAGATGAACCAACATCACTGACCTCTGTTTTGTAAAAGTGTCAGTCATCAGATCACGTAAAAGATGAACCAACATCACTGACTGTTTTGTAAAGGTGTCAGTCATCAGATCATGTAAAAGATGAACCAACGTCGCTGACTGTGCTTTGTAAAGGTGTCAGTCATCAGATCACGTAAAAGATGAACCAACATCACTGACTGTGTTTTGTAAAGGTGTCAGTCATCAGATCATGTAAAAGATGAACCAACGTCGCTGACTGTGTTTTGTAAAGGTGTCAGTCATCAGATCACGTAAAAGATGAACCAACATCACTGACTGTGTTTTGTAAAGGTGTCAGTCATCAGATCACGTAAAAGATGAACCAACATCACTGACTGTGTTTTGTAAAGGTGTCAGTCATCAGATCATGTAAAAGATGAACCAACATCACTGACTGTTTTGTAAAGGTGTCAGTCATCAGATCATGTAAAAGATGAACCAACATCGCTGACTGTGCTTTGTAAAGGTGTCAGTCATCAGATCACGTAAAAGATGAACCAACATCACTGACTGTGTTTTGTAAAGGTGTCAGTCATCAGATCACGTAAAAGATGAACCAACATCACTGACTGTGTTTTGTAAAGGTGTCAGTCATCAGATCACGTAAAAGATGAACCAACATCACTGACTGTGCTTTGTAAAGGTGTCAGTCATCAGATCACGTAAAAGATGAACCAACATCACTGACTGTGTTTTGTAAAAGTGTCAGTCATCAGATCACGTAAAAGATGAACCAACATCACTGACTGTGTTTTGTAAAGGTGTCAGTCATCAGATCACGTAAAAGATGAACCAACATCACTGACTGTTTTGTAAAGGTGTCAGTCATCAGATCACATAAAAGATGAACCAACGTCGCTGACTGTGCTTTGTAAAGGTGTCAGTCATCAGATCACGTAAAAGATGAACCAACATCACTGACTGTGTTTTGTAAAGGTGTCAGTCATCAGATCACGTAAAAGATGAACCAACATCACTGACTGTGTTTTGTAAAGGTGTCAGTCATCAGATCACGTAAAAGATGAACCAACATCACTGACTGTGTTTTGTAAAGGTGTCAGTCATCAGATCACGTAAAAGATGAACCAACATCACTGACTGTGCTTTGTAAAGGTGTCAGTCATCAGATCACGTAAAAGATGAACCAACATCACTGACTGTGCTTTGTAAAGGTGCCAGTCATCAGATCACGTAAAAGATGAACCAACATCACTGACTGTGTTTTGTAAAGGTGTCAGTCATCAGATCATGTAAAAGATGAACCAACATCACTGACTGTTTTGTAAAGGTGCCAGTCATCAGATCACGTAAAATATGAACCAACATCACTGACTGTTTTGTAAAGGTGTCAGTCATCAGATCACGTAAAAGATGAACCAACATCACTGACTGTTTTGTAAAGGTGTCAGTCATCAGATCACGTAAAAGATGAACCAACATCACTGACTGTGCTTTGTAAAGGTGTCAGTCATCAGATCACGTAAAAGATGAACGAACATCACTGACTGTGTTTTGTAAAAGTGTCAGTCATCAGATCACGTAAAAGATGAACCAACATCACTGACTGTGTTTTGTAAAGGTGTCAGTCATCAGATCACGTAAAAGATGAACCAACATCACTGACTGTTTTGTAAAGGTGTCAGTCATCAGATCATGTAAAAGATGAACCATCGTCGCTGACTGTGCTTTGTAAAGGTGTCAGTCATCAGATCACGTAAAAGATGAACCAACATCACTGACTGTGTTTTGTAAAGGTGTCAGTCATCAGATCACGTAAAAGATGAACCAACATCACTGACTGTGTTTTGTAAAGGTGTCAGTCATCAGATCACGTAAAAGATGAACCAACATCACTGACTGTGTTTTGTAAAGGTGTCAGTCATCAGATCATGTAAAAGATGAACCAACATCACTGACTGTTTTGTAAAGGTGCCAGTCATCAGATCACGTAAAATATGAACCAACATCACTGACTGTTTTGTAAAGGTGTCAGTCATCAGATCACGTAAAAGATGAACCAACATCACTGACTGTTTTGTAAAGGTGTCAGTCATCAGATCACGTAAAAGATGAACCAACATCACTGACTGTGTTTTGTAAAAGTGTCAGTCATCAGATCACGTAAAAGATGAACCAACATCACTGACTGTGTTTTGTAAAGGTGTCAGTCATCAGATCACGTAAAAGATGAACCAACATCACTGACTGTTTTGTAAAGGTGTCAGTCATCAGATCACATAAAAGATGAACCAACGTCGCTGACTGTGCTTTGTAAAGGTGTCAGTCATCAGATCACGTAAAAGATGAACCAACATCACTGACTGTGTTTTGTAAAGGTGTCAGTCATCAGATCACGTAAAAGATGAACCAACATCACTGACTGTGTTTTGTAAAGGTGTCAGTCATCAGATCACGTAAAAGATGAACCAACATCACTGACTGTGTTTTGTAAAGGTGTCAGTCATCAGATCACGTAAAAGATGAACCAACATCACTGACTGTGCTTTGTAAAGGTGTCAGTCATCAGATCACGTAAAAGATGAACCAACATCAATGACTGTGCTTTGTAAAGGTGCCAGTCATCAGATCACGTAAAAGATGAACCAACATCACTGACTGTGTTTTGTAAAGGTGTCAGTCATCAGATCATGTAAAAGATGAACCAACATCACTGACTGTTTTGTAAAGGTGCCAGTCATCAGATCACGTAAAATATGAACCAACATCACTGACTGTTTTGTAAAGGTGTCAGTCATCAGATCACGTAAAAGATGAACCAACATCACTGACTGTTTTGTAAAGGTGTCAGTCATCAGATCACGTAAAAGATGAACCAACATCACTGACTGTGCTTTGTAAAGGTGTCAGTCATCAGATCACGTAAAAGATGAACGAACATCACTGACTGTGTTTTGTAAAAGTGTCAGTCATCAGATCACGTAAAAGATGAACCAACATCACTGACTCTGTTTTGTAAAGGTGTCAGTCATCAGATCACGTAAAAGATGAACCAACATCACTGACTGTTTTGTAAAGGTGTCAGTCATCAGATCATGTAAAAGATGAACCATCGTCGCTGACTGTGCTTTGTAAAGGTGTCAGTCATCAGATCACGTAAAAGATGAACCAACATCACTGACTGTGTTTTGTAAAGGTGTCAGTCATCAGATCACGTAAAAGATGAACCAACATCACTGACTGTGTTTTGTAAAGGTGTCAGTCATCAGATCACGTAAAAGATGAACCAACATCACTGACTGTGCTTTGTAAAGGTGTCAGTCATCAGATCACTTTATAAAAGATGCACAAACTGACCTTGTCTGTGTTGTTTATGAAAGGTGTTCATCCAAAAACATTCAAGTACAAATTGTCTCAGGTCGTCATCAGATCCAACAGACACACCAAACCACTGATGGTGTTTTGTGCAGGAAGTCATCAGATCACGTAAAAGATGAACCAACACCATTGACTGTTTTGTAAAGGTGTCAGTCATCAGATCACGTAAAAGATGAACCAACATCACTGACTGTGCTTTGTAAAGGTGCCAGTCATTAGATCACGTAAAAGATGAACCAACATCACTGACTGTGTTTTGTAAAGGTGTCAGTCATCAGATCACGTAAAATATGAACCAACATCACTGACTGTGCTTTGTAAAGGTGTCATTCATCAGATCACGTAAAAGATGAACCAACATCACTGACTGTGTTTTGTAAAGGTGTCAGTCATCAGATCACGTAAACGATGAACCAACATCGCTGACTGTGTTTTGTAAAGGTGTCAGTCATCAGATCACGTAAAAGATGAACCAACATCACTGACTGTGCTTTGTAAAGGTGCCAGTCATTAGATCATGTAAAAGATGAACCAACATCACTGACTGTGTTTTGTAAAGGTGTCAGTCATCAGATCACGTAAAAGATGAACCAACATCACTGACTGTTTTGTACAGGTGTCAGTCATCAGATCACGTAAAAGATGAACCAACACCACTGACTGGGTTTTGTAAAGGTGCCAGTCATCAGATCACGTAAAAGATGAACCAACATCACTGACTGTGTTTTGTAAAGGTGTCAGTCATCAGATCACGTAAAAGATGAACCAACATCACTGACTGTGTTTTGTAAAGGTGTCAGTCATCAGATCACGTAAAAGATGAACCAACATCACTGACTGTGTTTTGTAAAGGTGTCAGTCATCAGATCACGTAAAAGATGAACCAACATCACTGACTGTTTTGTACAGGTGTCAGTCATCAGATCACGTAAAAGATGAACCAACACCACTGACTGTGTTTTGTAAAGTTGCCAGTCATCAGATCATGTAAAAGATGAACCAACATCACTGACTGTTTTGTACAGGTGTCAGTCATCAGATCACGTAAAAGATGAACCAACACCACTGACTGTGTTTTGTAAAGTTGCCAGTCATCAGATCATGTAAAAGATGAACCAACATCACTGACTGTGTTTTGTAAAGGTGCCAGTCATCAGATCACGTAAAAGATGAACCAACATCGCTGACTGTGTTTTGTAAAGGTGTCAGTCATCAGATCACGTAAAAGATGAACCAACATCACTGACTGTGTTTTGTAAAGGTGCCAGTCATCAGATCACGTAAAAGATGAAGCAACATCACTGACTGTGTTTTGTAAAGGTGCCAGTCATCAGATCACGTAAAAGATGAACCAACATCACTGACTGTGTTTTGTAAAGGTGTCAGTCATCAGATCACGTAAAAGATGAACCAACACCACTGACTGTGTTTTGTAAAGGTGTCAGTCATCAGATCACGTAAAAGATGAACCAACATCACTGACTGTGCTTTGTAAAGGTGTCAGTCATCAGATCACGTAAAAGATGAACCAACATCACTGACTGTGCTTTGTAAAGGTGTCAGTCATCAGATCACGTAAAAGATGAACCAACATCACTGACTGTGCTTTGTAAAGGTGTCAGTCATCAGATCACGTAAAAGATGAAGCAACATCACTGACTGTGCTTTGTAAAGGTGTCAGTCATCAGATCACTTTATAAAAGATGCACAAACTGACCTTGTCTGTGTTGTTTATGAAAGGTGTTCATCCAAAAACATTCAAGTACAAATTGTCTCAGGTCGTCATCAGATCCAACAGACACACCAAACCACTGATGGTGTTTTGTGCAGGAAGTCATCAGATCACGTAAAAGATGAACCAACACCATTGACTGTTTTGTAAAGGTGTCAGTCATCAGATCACGTAAAAGATGAACCAACATCACTGACTGTGCTTTGTAAAGGTGCCAGTCATTAGATCACGTAAAAGATGAACCAACATCACTGACTGTGTTTTGTAAAGGTGTCAGTCATCAGATCACGTAAAATATGAACCAACATCACTGACTGTGCTTTGTAAAGGTGTCATTCATCAGATCACGTAAAAGATGAACCAACATCACTGACTGTGTTTTGTAAAGGTGTCAGTCATCAGATCACGTAAACGATGAACCAACATCGCTGACTGTGTTTTGTAAAGGTGTCAGTCATCAGATCACGTAAAAGATGAACCAACATCACTGACTGTTTTGTACAGGTGTCAGTCATCAGATCACGTAAAAGATGAACCAACACCACTGACTGTGTTTTGTAAAGTTGCCAGTCATCAGATCATGTAAAAGATGAACCAACATCACTGACTGTGTTTTGTAAAGGTGTCAGTCATCAGATCACGTAAAAGATGAACCAACATCACTGACTGTGTTTTGTAAAGGTGTCAGTCATCAGATCACGTAAAAGATGAACCAACATCACTGACTGTGTTTTGTAAAGGTGTCAGTCATCAGATCACGTAAAAGATGAACCAACATCACTGACTGTTTTGTACAGGTGTCAGTCATCAGATCACGTAAAAGATGAACCAACACCACTGACTGTGTTTTGTAAAGTTGCCAGTCATCAGATCATGTAAAAGATGAACCAACATCACTGACTGTTTTGTACAGGTGTCAGTCATCAGATCACGTAAAAGATGAACCAACACCACTGACTGTGTTTTGTAAAGTTGCCAGTCATCAGATCACGTAAAAGATGAACCAACATCACTGACTGTGTTTTGTAAAGGTGCCAGTCATCAGATCATGTAAAAGATGAACCAACATCGCTGACTGTGTTTTGTAAAGGTGTCAGTCATCAGATCACGTAAAAGATGAACCAACATCACTGACTGTGTTTTGTAAAGTTGCCAGTCATCAGATCACGTAAAAGATGAAGCAACATCACTGACTGTGTTTTGTAAAGGTGCCAGTCATCAGATCACGTAAAAGATGAACCAACATCACTGACTGTGTTTTGTAAAGGTGTCAGTCATCAGATCACGTAAAAGATGAACCAACACCACTGACTGTGTTTTGTAAAGGTGTCAGTCATCAGATCACGTAAAAGATGAACCAACATCACTGACTGTGCTTTGTAAAGGTGTCAGTCATCAGATCACGTAAAAGATGAACCAACATCACTGACTGTGCTTTGTAAAGGTGTCAGTCATCAGATCACGTAAAAGATGAACCAACATCACTGACTGTGCTTTGTAAAGGTGTCAGTCATCAGATCACGTAAAAGATGAAGCAACATCACTGACTGTGCTTTGTAAAGGTGTCAGTCATCAGATCACTTTATAAAAGATGCACAAACTGACCTTGTCTGTGTTGTTTATGAAAGGTGTTCATCCAAAAACATTCAAGTACAAATTGTCTCAGGTCGTCATCAGATCCAACAGACACACCAAACCACTGATGGTGTTTTGTGCAGGAAGTCATCAGATCACGTAAAAGATGAACCAACACCATTGACTGTTTTGTAAAGGTGTCAGTCATCAGATCACGTAAAAGATGAACCAACATCACTGACTGTGCTTTGTAAAGGTGCCAGTCATTAGATCACGTAAAAGATGAACCAACATCACTGACTGTGTTTTGTAAAGGTGTCAGTCATCAGATCACGTAAAATATGAACCAACATCACTGACTGTGCTTTGTAAAGGTGTCATTCATCAGATCACGTAAAAGATGAACCAACATCACTGACTGTGTTTTGTAAAGGTGTCAGTCATCAGATCACGTAAACGATGAACCAACATCGCTGACTGTGTTTTGTAAAGGTGTCAGTCATCAGATCACGTAAAAGATGAACCAACATCACTGACTGTGCTTTGTAAAGGTGCCAGTCATTAGATCATGTAAAAGATGAACCAACATCACTGACTGTGTTTTGTAAAGGTGTCAGTCATCAGATCACGTAAAAGATGAACCAACATCACTGACTGTGCTTTGTAAAGGTGTCAGTCATCAGATCACGTAAAAGATGAACCAACATCACTGACCTCTGTTTTGTAAAAGTGTCAGTCATCAGATCACGTAAAAGATGAACCAACATCACTGACTGTTTTGTAAAGGTGTCAGTCATCAGATCATGTAAAAGATGAACCAACGTCGCTGACTGTGCTTTGTAAAGGTGTCAGTCATCAGATCACGTAAAAGATGAACCAACATCACTGACTGTGTTTTGTAAAGGTGTCAGTCATCAGATCACGTAAAAGATGAACCAACGTCGCTGACTGTGCTTTGTAAAGGTGTCAGTCATCAGATCACGTAAAAGATGAACCAACATCACTGACTGTGTTTTGTAAAGGTGTCAGTCATCAGATCACGTAAAAGATGAACCAACATCACTGACTGTGTTTTGTAAAGGTGTCAGTCATCAGATCATGTAAAAGATGAACCAACATCACTGACTGTTTTGTAAAGGTGTCAGTCATCAGATCATGTAAAAGATGAACCAACATCGCTGACTGTGCTTTGTAAAGGTGTCAGTCATCAGATCACGTAAAAGATGAACCAACATCACTGACTGTGTTTTGTAAAGGTGTCAGTCATCAGATCACGTAAAAGATGAACCAACATCACTGACTGTGTTTTGTAAAGGTGTCAGTCATCAGATCACGTAAAAGATGAACCAACATCACTGACTGTGCTTTGTAAAGGTGTCAGTCATCAGATCACGTAAAAGATGAACCAACATCACTGACTGTGTTTTGTAAAAGTGTCAGTCATCAGATCACGTAAAAGATGAACCAACATCACTGACTGTGTTTTGTAAAGGTGTCAGTCATCAGATCACGTAAAAGATGAACCAACATCACTGACTGTTTTGTAAAGGTGTCAGTCATCAGATCACATAAAAGATGAACCAACGTCGCTGACTGTGCTTTGTAAAGGTGTCAGTCATCAGATCACGTAAAAGATGAACCAACATCACTGACTGTGTTTTGTAAAGGTGTCAGTCATCAGATCACGTAAAAGATGAACCAACATCACTGACTGTGTTTTGTAAAGGTGTCAGTCATCAGATCACGTAAAAGATGAACCAACATCACTGACTGTGTTTTGTAAAGGTGTCAGTCATCAGATCACGTAAAAGATGAACCAACATCACTGACTGTGCTTTGTAAAGGTGTCAGTCATCAGATCACGTAAAAGATGAACCAACATCACTGACTGTGCTTTGTAAAGGTGCCAGTCATCAGATCACGTAAAAGATGAACCAACATCACTGACTGTGTTTTGTAAAGGTGTCAGTCATCAGATCATGTAAAAGATGAACCAACATCACTGACTGTTTTGTAAAGGTGTCAGTCATCAGATCACGTAAAAGATGAACCAACATCACTGACTGTTTTGTAAAGGTGTCAGTCATCAGATCACGTAAAAGATGAACCAACATCACTGACTGTGCTTTGTAAAGGTGTCAGTCATCAGATCACGTAAAAGATGAACGAACATCACTGACTGTGTTTTGTAAAAGTGTCAGTCATCAGATCACGTAAAAGATGAACCAACATCACTGACTGTGTTTTGTAAAGGTGTCAGTCATCAGATCACGTAAAAGATGAACCAACATCACTGACTGTTTTGTAAAGGTGTCAGTCATCAGATCATGTAAAAGATGAACCATCGTCGCTGACTGTGCTTTGTAAAGGTGTCAGTCATCAGATCACGTAAAAGATGAACCAACATCACTGACTGTGTTTTGTAAAGGTGTCAGTCATCAGATCACGTAAAAGATGAACCAACATCACTGACTGTGTTTTGTAAAGGTGTCAGTCATCAGATCACGTAAAAGATGAACCAACATCACTGACTGTGCTTTGTAAAGGTGTCAGTCATCAGATCACTTTATAAAAGATGCACAAACTGACCTTGTCTGTGTTGTTTATGAAAGGTGTTCATCCAAAAACATTCAAGTACAAATTGTCTCAGGTCGTCATCAGATCCAACAGACACACCAAACCACTGATGGTGTTTTGTGCAGGAAGTCATCAGATCACGTAAAAGATGAACCAACACCATTGACTGTTTTGTAAAGGTGTCAGTCATCAGATCACGTAAAAGATGAACCAACATCACTGACTGTGCTTTGTAAAGGTGCCAGTCATTAGATCACGTAAAAGATGAACCAACATCACTGACTGTGTTTTGTAAAGGTGTCAGTCATCAGATCACGTAAAATATGAACCAACATCACTGACTGTGCTTTGTAAAGGTGTCATTCATCAGATCACGTAAAAGATGAACCAACATCACTGACTGTGTTTTGTAAAGGTGTCAGTCATCAGATCACGTAAACGATGAACCAACATCGCTGACTGTGTTTTGTAAAGGTGTCAGTCATCAGATCACGTAAAAGATGAACCAACATCACTGACTGTGCTTTGTAAAGGTGCCAGTCATTAGATCATGTAAAAGATGAACCAACATCACTGACTGTGTTTTGTAAAGGTGTCAGTCATCAGATCACGTAAAAGATGAACCAACATCACTGACTGTGCTTTGTAAAGGTGTCAGTCATCAGATCACGTAAAAGATGAACCAACATCACTGACCTCTGTTTTGTAAAAGTGTCAGTCATCAGATCACGTAAAAGATGAACCAACATCACTGACTGTTTTGTAAAGGTGTCAGTCATCAGATCATGTAAAAGATGAACCAACGTCGCTGACTGTGCTTTGTAAAGGTGTCAGTCATCAGATCACGTAAAAGATGAACCAACATCACTGACTGTGTTTTGTAAAGGTGTCAGTCATCAGATCACGTAAAAGATGAACCAACGTCGCTGACTGTGCTTTGTAAAGGTGTCAGTCATCAGATCACGTAAAAGATGAACCAACATCGCTGACTGTGTTTTGTAAAGGTGTCAGTCATCAGATCACGTAAAAGATGAACCAACATCACTGACTGTTTTGTAAAGGTGTCAGTCATCAGATCATGTAAAAGATGAACCAACATCGCTGACTGTGCTTTGTAAAGGTGTCAGTCATCAGATCACGTAAAAGATGAACCAACATCACTGACTGTGTTTTGTAAAGGTGTCAGTCATCAGATCACGTAAAAGATGAACCAACATCACTGACTGTGTTTTGTAAAGGTGTCAGTCATCAGATCACGTAAAAGATGAACCAACATCACTGACTGTGTTTTGTAAAAGTGTCAGTCATCAGATCACGTAAAAGATGAACCAACATCACTGACTGTGTTTTGTAAAGGTGTCAGTCATCAGATCACGTAAAAGATGAACCAACATCACTGACTGTTTTGTAAAGGTGTCAGTCATCAGATCACATAAAAGATGAACCAACGTCGCTGACTGTGCTTTGTAAAGGTGTCAGTCATCAGATCACGTAAAAGATGAACCAACATCACTGACTGTGTTTTGTAAAGGTGTCAGTCATCAGATCACGTAAAAGATGAACCAACATCACTGACTGTGTTTTGTAAAGGTGTCAGTCATCAGATCACGTAAAAGATGAACCAACATCACTGACTGTGTTTTGTAAAGGTGTCAGTCATCAGATCACGTAAAAGATGAACCAACATCACTGACTGTGCTTTGTAAAGGTGTCAGTCATCAGATCACGTAAAAGATGAACCAACATCACTGACTGTGCTTTGTAAAGGTGCCAGTCATCAGATCACGTAAAAGATGAACCAACATCACTGACTGTGTTTTGTAAAGGTGTCAGTCATCAGATCATGTAAAAGATGAACCAACATCACTGACTGTTTTGTAAAGGTGCCAGTCATCAGATCACGTAAAATATGAACCAACATCACTGACTGTTTTGTAAAGGTGTCAGTCATCAGATCACGTAAAAGATGAACCAACATCACTGACTGTTTTGTAAAGGTGTCAGTCATCAGATCACATAAAAGATGAACCAACGTCGCTGACTGTGCTTTGTAAAGGTGTCAGTCATCAGATCACGTAAAAGATGAACCAACATCACTGACTGTGTTTTGTAAAGGTGTCAGTCATCAGATCACGTAAAAGATGAACCAACATCACTGACTGTGTTTTGTAAAGGTGTCAGTCATCAGATCACGTAAAAGATGAACCAACATCACTGACTGTGTTTTGTAAAGGTGTCAGTCATCAGATCACGTAAAAGATGAACCAACATCACTGACTGTGCTTTGTAAAGGTGTCAGTCATCAGATCACGTAAAAGATGAACCAACATCACTGACTGTGCTTTGTAAAGGTGCCAGTCATCAGATCACGTAAAAGATGAACCAACATCACTGACTGTGTTTTGTAAAGGTGCCAGTCATCAGATCATGTAAAAGATGAACCAACATCACTGACTGTTTTGTAAAGGTGCCAGTCATCAGATCACGTAAAATATGAACCAACATCACTGACTGTTTTGTAAAGGTGTCAGTCATCAGATCACGTAAAAGATGAACCAACATCACTGACTGTTTTGTAAAGGTGTCAGTCATCAGATCACGTAAAAGATGAACCAACATCACTGACTGTGCTTTGTAAAGGTGTCAGTCATCAGATCACGTAAAAGATGAACGAACATCACTGACTGTGTTTTGTAAAAGTGTCAGTCATCAGATCACGTAAAAGATGAACCAACATCACTGACTGTGTTTTGTAAAGGTGTCAGTCATCAGATCACGTAAAAGATGAACCAACATCACTGACTGTTTTGTAAAGGTGTCAGTCATCAGATCATGTAAAAGATGAACCATCGTCGCTGACTGTGCTTTGTAAAGGTGTCAGTCATCAGATCACGTAAAAGATGAACCAACATCACTGACTGTGTTTTGTAAAGGTGTCAGTCATCAGATCACGTAAAAGATGAACCAACATCACTGACTGTGTTTTGTAAAGGTGTCAGTCATCAGATCACGTAAAAGATGAACCAACATCACTGACTGTGTTTTGTAAAGGTGTCAGTCATCAGATCACGTAAAAGATGAACCAACATCACTAACTGTGTTTTGTAAAGGTGTCAGTCATCAGATCACGTAAAAGATGAACCAACATCACTGACTGTGCTTTGTAAAGGTGCCAGTCATCAGATCACGTAAAAGATGAACCAACATCACTGACTGTGTTTTGTAAAGGTGTCAGTCATCAGATCATGTAAAAGATGAACCAACATCAATGACTGTTTTGTAAAGGTGCCAGTCATCAGATCACGTAAAATATGAACCAACATCACTGACTGTTTTGTAAAGGTGTCAGTCATCAGATCACGTAAAAGGTGAACCAACATCACTGACTGTGTTTTGTAAAGGTGTCAGTCATCAGATCACGTAAAAGGTGAACCAACATCACTGACTGTGTTTTGTAAAGGTGTCAGTCATCAGATCACGTAAAAGATGAACCAACATCACTGACTGTTTTGTAAAGGTGTCAGTCATCAGATCACATAAAAGATGACCCAACACTACTGACTGTGTTTTGTAAAGAATTCGAGCCGAGAAGATCCGGGTTAAAATAGTTCTTTAGCAACCCATGCTTGTCGTAAGAGGCCAGTAATGGATTGATGCATATCATCGTATATCAATTGCGTGAATCGATGCTCAAGATGTCAATCACTGGACTCGATCAGATCTCGCAAGAGAGGCACCAACGCCACTGACTGTGTTTTGTAAAGATGGCAGGCATTCCCTGAAGTGTTTTGGTCGTGAATAGCTTCCATCTTCCTCATGTTGCGTTAAGAAATAACACATTCACACTTTTCTGCTGAATCAAAGCGACCCCCACCACCCCCTATATCTATTATCATAAGAAATCCCTTCTAAAAGCAGAGTCCGTTGTTCGATTCCGACTATATTATAAGCATGTGTTTATGAATCACTATCAAAAAGACATGATACGTGTTCGCGAAAAGGTGAGCGTATCCTGCCCCACCGTTGGCACCTGTCACAAACACATGCAAAGGCAAATCTGGAACATCACGAGAACCTATGGCACAAGTCAAAATAGGGATATCATTTTCGTCATTGATGCGTCCATTTTGGAAATGTCCCGTACATGTCTTAACCTTGATCCAACAACTTTTCAGCAAGAGTTGGATGACGCTATCTTAAATCGTCATAGAAAGAGCATGCTCGATTTTATCTCAAAAGTTGTGTAATGTTGGAAGCCGTTTTTTTCCGCAGAAAAAATCACAAGATGTTATGAAATCGTACTACATAAAAAAACATAATGTAATAGAAAAAGAGATGGCCTTATAAGCAAGCATTGACCTGATTAGTCTTATCATTAGTCTTATCATCCAATGTATGATGTCATGACTTGTTTTATGTCTTTTTCACATCGGAGAAAGTCGACATTGGTGTATTGATTAATATAAGATAGCTACGCGATAAATAGCAAAGAACAATGAAGAACGAAGCGTGGTTTATTTCACGATTAAACATTGTTCTATCATGACGTCATTTCCGGAGATTCGAACATGCTCACAACTTGATGACGTCGTATTTATGACGACGTTATTTTTTAGGAGGGGGTGTTTAGTTAGTTGTTCCCCATAGATGTAGCCGGCCAACGCAGATAAACACGATGGCCGAACGATCACATCCCTAAGAGGTGATCCCCGTCATCAGCAGCCGTAGAATGTTGGTTGGTTGGTTGGTTGGTTGGTTTGTTGTTTAACGCCGCACTCAGCAATATAACAGCTATATGACGGCGGTCTGTAAATAATCGAGTCTGGACCAGACAATCCAGTGATTGATATCATGAGCATCGATCCACGCAATTTGAATCGATGACATGTGTCTACCAAGTCAGAGAGCCTGACCACCCGATCCCGTTAGTCGCCTTTTACGACAAGCATAGTCGCCTTTTACGGCAAGCGTGGGTTGCTGAAGACCTATTCTACCCCGGAATCTTCACGGGGCAGCCGTAGTATGTCTCAAACACACACCCAAAGTTCACAGAACGTTGATATCAATCCATTTCAGCTTCAGTCGGGTCTGGATTTCTTTCCAACGCTAACTTTACTTGATGCAACTTTTATTTCAAGTGAATGACATCACGACGTCACGACTCTCCGCGTTCATATAGTTCGCTTTAAATAATTAAAGTTTGATGTTTGATGGATTGTTTTGTTATGATTTATGTATCTGTCAAAATAAGGATTGAAGTTGTATTTGTTGATGTTCATCAGCTGATGAAGACAGTGCCTCACGTGAGCAAATTTACCATGAACTCACTCATGAAGTGAGATGTGTTTAACGCCGTTCTTAACAGTATTTCAATCATATCACGGGGTGTCAGTCTTCATCAGTTGATGAACGTCAACAAATACAACTTCAATCCTTAAATAAATCCGGGTAAATATTGTAAAGCTTGTACAATTTAATGTCATCCTCAAAGAGGCTGTACATAATGATGATTTCTCATAAATAAATAAATGCACCCCTCATGGTGTATTTTCCCTGCAGTGTTTTATTGTTCGATACACAAGAGAAATACGTATTTGTTGCAGTTACATTTACATATCATCGGAGACTATCAAAGGTTTTATATATTGTGTGGCCTATATCTTCGTATGATATGATGTTGAACAATTTTTTTTAAATTTGAAGTTTACACGATATTCGGCTTTCCAAGGGAGAGAGGCCGGTCACATGACCGCGTAACTGTTCAGAGGTGTATGAACGTCACATATCACAAATTGACGTTCATACGTTTTTCACGAGACTGTTCTTGAAATGACGTAAACACTGACGGACAGCTTTCACATTCCTGGGGAACCCCTGGGATTTCCCTGGCACGAATAAATACAGAAGTGTTTCTGATCATTGCCTTTAACCTTGAACTCAGCACACATTGATAAACCGAGAGTTTGATCGTTCACGAATATCCTCGCTACGACCCATCCCAGTAAACGAAACGTAGAAAGGCACATCACCTATCGTAGTATCAAGTCACAAGTTCCAACGTTTCAACAGAGTGGCCCTCACTCTATGAAGGTTCATGCTCCAATAGGGGCGGTCGGGTAGCCTGGTGGTTAAAGCGTTCGCTTGTCAAGCCGAAGACCCGGGTTCGATTCCCGACATGGGTACAATGTGTGAAGCCCATTTCTGGTGTCCCCCGCCGTGATATTGCCGGAATATTGCTAAAAGCGGCGTAAATCCATACTCACCCACTCACTCATGCTCCAATAATCTCACACAAAGTAAAGTCAATTCTTAACTAATAAATATTCATAGTGCAATTCAATGCGAGAAAAATATGTAAAAGATACGCAAAATCTACATCCTGATTGAAAACTTCAGCAGTAGAATACAGTAAACTACGGATATAACGAACTCAAAGGGACCACTAATTTTAGTTCGTTATAACCGTAGTTCGTTATAAGCATATATACAGCACAACTACAACAAATAGTCGGGACAAAAAAGCAAGTTCGCTATATCCGTCAGTTCGTTAAAAGCGTGTTCGTTATAAACGTAGTTTACTGTAGATGATCGTGAGTTCTTTTATGCACCCGACCTTCATCTCAAAGAAATGATAAAAAAATATGTTATTTTTGTTTTTTAATAAACAAAATATCCGATTCTTAGATTTCAAAATATATACGAAATAACGCCATGAGTAGTTATTTAGTAATATGTCAAATATCGCGATTTTGACGATGCATCTATTTTTCAGACGTTGTTTTCAATAATTTAGCCTTCTCAGTGACAGCGGATGATATCAATGAACAGAGTGTTACCCGCAGAATTCACAACTGTGGAGTGTATTTTTGTGTGTGATGAATTTTGAGTATTCAATTTCAAAGTGAGATTTGAATAGGAGAGACATAATGCATCTATTTTTAATCCCGGGATGCGACAGGGGTGTATATGATACAGAATTGATTGTTACTTGGTCACAAGCTCCGACACGTATTTTAGATAGAATATTTAACCCGTGAAGATCCGGGTAGAATGGTCTTCAGCAAGCAATGCTTGTGGTAAGAGGCGACTAACGGGATCGGGTGGTCAGGCTCGCTTGACTTGGTTGATTGCATGCCATCGTATCCCAATTGCAAAACATACCTTCTAATAAACGTTGTTCAATCAGTTCTGTGCTCTAATGGTTAGGACCGCCTCCGTGGTTTTAGTGGTAGAGCGTCCGCCCGGAGAGCGGAAGGTCCGGGGTTCGATCCCCGGCCGCGTCATACCAAAAGACGTTAAAAGATGGTACTTGTTGTTACCCTGTCTGGCGCTCGGCATTAAGGGGCTAAAACAAGGACTGGTCGGCTCGGAGTCAGTATACTGTGTCTGAGTTGGGTATTCATGTTAAACTGCGTCATGGTATCTCAGTGAGATAGCACTATAAATCGGCATCAGTCCGGACTAGTACAAGCAGACACACGCACGCACACACACACACACACACACACACACACACACACACACACACACACACACACACACACACACACACACACACACACACACACACACACACACACACACACACACACACACACACACACACACACACACACACACACACACGCGCGCGCGTGCATGCACGTCGCTATATAAGTGCAATAATCTTGGACGCGACGTTAAAGCCCATTTCGGGCGGTCGGGTAGCCTAGTGGTTAAAGCGTTCGCTCGTCACGTCGAAGACCCGGGTTCGATTTCCGATATGGGTACAATGTGTGAAGCCTATTTCTGGTGACCCCCGCCGTGATATTGCTGGAATATTGCTCAAAAGCGGCGTAAAACCAAACTTACTCACTCACTAAACCCAATTTCACCTCACCTCTAATGGTTAGATTGCCTGTCTACTGACCAGGAGGTTGTGGGTTCGATTCCCCTCATCCATGAAAAGGTTTCAATTCTTGTATTCGATTTAAGAAAATTCGACGTTTGCAACATTCATAAGGTACCGATGTTACTAAGAAAACGTAAAACCTCATACCCTGGATATATCTTACTCATCTTTTGGAGTGCCATGCTTTTAATGTGAAGGAAACAAACACAAGGCAAGACAAAATTATTTATGTTTTAATTGTTAAAAGAGTAAGTGAGGTGTGTTTAACGCCGTTCTTAACAGTTTTCAAGGTCCCGTTAAGAAAAGGATGTCGTCACTAAAACTTTATAGATAACAATACAGAAAATTTATAAACTTTTAATAGAACTCTTATAAATATACCGTGCAACAATCTTTTTATTGACAGCTTTGGGTAAAATGTGAGCGAATAAAATATTTGAAATGTATCATTTTTCTGAGTTTTAGATTTGGCATATATGTGTCTTGTCAGCATATGAAGGGTTAAGCAACCCGCAGAAAATATGCAAAATAACTCTGAAACAAACAGGTAAATATCAGCAATATTTCCTGTATTCAGAAAGTGCTGACAGTGTTTATGTGTTCAGTATCTGATTCCGTAACGTAGATTACAACATCTGCCACTTAATGGTATTTTTTAACCATATCAGGCTCGTTCATTAATGTTAATAGTTGTGTAACGTTCCATTTATAACCGCTGAAGACACTGCGCGTCAAGAACTCCCGCAGGTGTGTAACAACAAGCGTTAATGTATTAAGTGCTAAGAATTTCAAGCTACGATTGATCGTTTGCACCTGGACTGATTGCTAGTTACGTTACAATAGAGTAAGATACACAGACATGGCTGAGGTGTCGACCTGACATTAATTTAGCTAAATGACTCAAGGGCGACATGGTGATGACAATGTCGTACATCCCCTAAAGATGGTGATGGCACTATCGGTCTATACCGTACATCCCCTAAACATGGTGATGCCACTATCGATCTATATGGTACATCCCGTATAGATAGGGATGCCAGTATCGATCTGTGTCGTACATCCTTTTACAGCTGGGGATGCCAGTATCGATCTGTGTCGTACATCCTTTTACAGCTGGGGATGCCAGTATCGATCCGTGTCGTACATCCTTTTACAGCTGGGGATGCCAGTATCGATCTGTGTCATACATCCTTTTACAGCTCGGGATGCCAGTGTCGATCTGTGTCGTACATCCACTAAACATGGTGATGACACTATCGATCGATGTCGTACATCCCCTAAACATAGTGATGACACTATCGATCTATGTCGTTCATCCCCTAAACATGGTGATGACATTATCGATCTATGTCGTACATCCCCTAAACATGGTGATGACATTATCGATCTATGTCGTACATCCCCTAAACACGGTGATGACACTATCGATCTATATCGTACATCCCCTACAGATGGGGATGACACTATCGATCTATGTCGTACATCCCCTAAACATGGTGACGACACTATCAATTTATGTCGTACATCCCTTACAGCTGGGGAAGCCAGTATCGATCTGTGTCATACATCCCCTACAGCTGGGGATGCCAGTATCGATCTGTGTCGTACATCCTTTTACAGCTGGGAAAGCCAGTATCAATCTGTGTCATACATCCCCTACAGCTGGGGATGCCGGTATCGATCTGTGTCGTACATCCCTTACAGCTGGGGAAGCCAGTATCGATCTGTGTCATACATCCCCTACAGCTGGGGATGCCAGTATCGATCTTTGTCGTACATCCCCTACAGCTGGGGATGCCAGTATCGATCTTTGTCGTACATCCCCTGCAGCTGGGGATGCAAGTATCGATGTGTGTCGTACATCCCTTACAGCTTGGGAAGCCAGTATCGATCTGTGTCATACATCCCCTACAGCTGGGGATGCCGGTATAGATCTTTGTCTTACATCCCCTACAGATTGGGCTGCCAGTATCGATCTGTGTCGTACATCCCCTACAGCGCGGGATGCCATTATCAATCTGTGTCATACATCCCCTACAGCTGGGGATGCCGGTATCGATCTGTGTCGTACATCCCTTACAGCTGGGGAAGCCAGTATCGATCTGTGTCATACATCCCCTACAGCTGGGGATGCCGGTATCGATCTTTGTCGTACATCCACTACAGATGGGGCTGCCAGTATCGATCTTTGTCGTACATCCCCTACAGCTGGGGATGCCAGTGTCGATCTGTGTCATACATCCCCTACAGCTGGGGATGCCAGTGTCGATCTGTGTCATACATCCCCTGCAGCTGGGGATGCCAGTATCGATGTGTGTCATACATCCCCTACAGCTGGGGATGCCAGAATCGATCTGTTACGTACATCCCCTACAGCTGGGGATGCCAGTGTCGATCTGTGTCATACATTCCCTACAGCTGGGGATGCCAGTGTCGATCTGTGTCATACATCCCCTGCAGCTGGGGATGCCAGTATCGATGTGTGTCATACATCCCCTACAGCTGGGGATGCCAGAATCGATCTGTTACGTACATCCCCTACAGCTGGGGATGCCAGTGTCGATCTGTGTCATACATCCCCTGCAGCTGGGGATGCCAGTATCGATGTGTGTCATACATCCCCTACAGCTGGGGATGCCAGAATCGATCTGTTACGTACATCTCCTACAGCTGGGGATGCCAGTATCGATCTGTGTCATACATCCCCTACAGCTGGGGATGCTAGTATCGATCTGTGTCATACATCCCCTACAGCATGGGATGCCAGTATCGATCTGTGTCGCACATCCCCTACATCTGGGGATGCCATTATCGATCTGTGTCGTACATCCACTACAGCTGGGGAAGCCAGTATCGATCTGTGTCGTACATCCCCTACAGCTGGGGATGCCAGTGTCGATCTGTGTCGTACATCCCCTACAGCTGGGGATGCCATTATCGATCTGTGTCATACATCCTCTACAGCATGGGATGCCAGTATCGATCTGTGTCGCACATTCCCTACATCTTGGGATGCCATTATCGATCTGTGTCGTACATCCACTACAGCTGGGGAAGCCAGTATCGATCTGTGTCGTACATCCCCTACAGCTGGGGATGCCAGTGTCGATCTGTGTCGTACATCCCCTACAGCTGGGGATGCCATTATCGATCTGTGTCATACATCCCCTACAGCTGGGGATGCCAGTATCGATCTGTGTCATACATCCCCTATAGCTGGGGATGCCAGTATCGATCTGTGTCGTACATCCCCTACAGCTGGGGATGCCAGTATAGATCTGTGTCATACATCCCCTACAGCTGGGGATGCTAGTATCGATCTGTGTCATACATCCCCTACAGCATGGGATGCCAGTATCGATCTATGTCGTACATCCCCTACAACTGGGGATGCCGGTATCGATCTGTGTCATACATCCCCTATAGCTGGGGATGCCAGTATCGATCTGTGTCATACATCCCCTACAGCTGGGGATGCCAGTATCGATCTGTGTCGTACATCCCCTACAGCTGGGGATGCCAGTATCGATCTGTGTCATACATCCCCTACAGCTGGGGATACCAGTACCGATCTGTGTCATACATCCCCTACAGTTTGGGATGCCAGGATCGATCTGTGTCGTACATCCCCTACATCTGGGGATGCCAGTATCGATCTGTGTCGTACATCCCCTACAGCTGGGGATACCAGTACCGATCTGTGTCATACATCCCCTACAGTTTGGGATGCCAGTATCGATCTATGTCATACATCCCCTACAGCTGGGGATGCCAGTATCGATCTGTGTCGTACATCCTCTACAGCTGGGGATGCCAGTATCGATCTGTGTCGTACATCCCCTACAGCTGGGGATACCAGGAAGGCCACGTGTATGTTCCATGCGTGGAGATTCTTTTGTCTGCGATTATTAAAGATGTCCTGTCCACGCCACATTTTACTGAAACTCCCCTTAATAATCTCGAAATGACCACAGAAAGGGGCAAACGTTAATCCTTAATCGTTAAGTTCCAGCCGTCCGTCTAACGCATCAATAGATCAACAGGGGGCACGGGTGGCCCAGTCGTCTAAGGCGCCGCGATTCGCTGTGCAGAGTTGCGTCCCTTGGGCACGCCAGAAACCTATGATTGTGGGTTCGAATCCCGGTTTACCCCGATTATGTTTCTAGGTTTTTCAGCACCATACCCGTGCTCGTGGGTTTCAACAAAGTGGTAAACGTCTGAGACCTGCATCACTTCGGGTTTTCCTCCCACATTAAGCTGACACGCCGTGATATAACTGGAATACTGTTAAAAGCGGCGTGAAACCCAACTCACTCACTCACTCACTCAATAGATCAACGGGGTATGGGCTGCGCAGGATCGTTATACTCTTGTCACCTGTTCACAGGACAGGGTTGATATTTAACACACCATCGTTAGGATCACGATGGAAATGGTTGAATAAAACATGAGAAGTGAAATATCCCTGTTTTATAGGTTTAATTACTGACTTCATTGTGATGTTGTGTAATTCAAAAAGATAATACATCATGTCTTTGCTAAAAAAATATGTAAACTGACACCCTAAAGAAAATTTATCGAGCTTGTTTTTAATGTTATTGATAACAGAACGATTTTTTTTTCTATTTAACCATCACTCATTCCTGCAACAGTTCGTTAAACGTGTTCTGTGACTAGGTTATTTTGTGTAAGACCGCCTCCGTGGTCTAATGGTAGAGCGTCCGCCCGGAGAGCGGAAGGTCCGGGGTTCGATCCCCAGCCACTTCATACAAAAGACGTTAAAAGATGGTACTTGTTGTTACCCTGTCTGGCGCTCGGCATTAAGGGGCTAAAACAAGGACTGGTCGGATCGGAGTCAGTATACTGTGTCTGAGTGGGGTATTCATGTTAAACTGCGGCATGGTATCTCAGTGAGCTAGCACTATAAATCGGCATCAGTCCGGACAAGTACAAGCAGCCACACATGCACACACACGTACATGCACGTCGCTATATAAGTGCAATAATCTTGGACGCGACGTTAAACCCCATTTCACCTCACCTATTTTGTGTAAAAATAAATTTGTTCAATGAAGACTGGGGTAAGAAATGAATGCAACCGCTTGACCCCTACCATGTTTGAAATGTTGTAAACCTGTGCCGAATGTTTCAAATTGATTTTCAAAGAAAAAATGTCTACGATACCCATCAGCAGTCGTGCATTTTGCGAATTCCTTTTTTAAGCTTTTAAAGTTTTAAATCAAATTATATAAAAGCATGTAGAAGTATTCTGACTAAGAGCCAGTACAGTAAGTGTTTGGATATAATATCGCTAACTAAAGATATTATTTTCAATTGATAATCAAACATAAGATACAATCAACTCAGAGGTTTAGTTTAATTTTATACTTGCGCTTGCAAAGCAACAGACCTATGAAGATCCGGGCTAGAATAGGTCTTCAGCAACCCATGCTTGCCGTAAAAGGCGACTATGCTTGTCGTAAGAGGCTACTAACGGGATCATGTGGTCAGACTCGCTGACTTGGTTGATGCATGTCATTGTATCCCAATTGCGTAGATCGATGTTCATGATGTCAATCACTAGATTGTCTGGTCCATACTCGATTATTTACAGACCGCCGTCATATAGCTGGAATATTGCTGAGTGCGGCGCTACACAACAAACAAACAAACAAACAAACAAACAATCAAGCATACAAAACAACATGAAAGTTAAAATACAAACCCAATGTATATCCAGCAATGCATTTTACAGATGTTCTTATCGTTTTACTCCAGTCAAACTGTAGTCTGGGGTGAACAGCCTTAAACATAATAGGTTGTTTATATGCTAACACGATGCAAAGTGTTTTGTTTCCATTTAAACATTTATGACATGTTGTGCCTCAAATCGGTGAGGCAACTCGAACGTCTCTTTATCGCCCATGCAGGGACGTTTAGTGTTCTCCCGTGCCAATAGAGGGAAAAGGTTGACGCGGTACAAGACACTTAAAAGTAACCAGACAGTTCAGACGTGTGTCAATATTTTAACGGAACTACAAGAACTACACAAGTACCTTGATACGGTGGCCCATAAGGGACATGGAGTCTGTTTTTCCATATTTTGATATTTCATTTACTTTTATCGTAACCTTTTGCAAATCAACACAATTGTCTTAAAAATATGTGATAAATCATGTGTAAAGAAGATATTGAATCGCTGAAAAGTGAAACGAAAATGTCAAAAACTAAAATGAAAATGTCAAAAACTCAAATGAAAATACAGAAAACTATTTCCACCGCGGTGAAGACTATTTACACCGCGGTGGAAATAGTTTTCCGTGGTTTCATTTTAGTTTTTGACATTTTCGCTTTTGTTTTTGTCATATTCATTTTAGCTTTTGACCTTTTCGTTTTGGTTTTTGACATTTTCATTTTAGTTTTTGACATTTTCGTTTCACTTTTCAGCGATTCAATATCTTCTTTACCCTTGGGCACACCAAAAACCTATAATTGTGGGTTCGAATCCCGGTTCGACCCGATTATGTTTCTAGGTTTGTCAGCACCATACCCGTGCTCGTGGGTTTCACCGAAGTGGTAAACGTCAAAGACCTGCATCACTTCGGGCTTTCCTCCCACATTAAGCTGACACGCCGTGATATAACTGGAATACTGTTAAAAGCGGCGTTAAACCCAACTCACTCACTCACTCAAACATGGGAACAAGGACATCTCCTATAGTCCCCGCGTGTATGGGTTTAGAATTTAATGTCGGTGTTCACTTCCCTAGTTTACCGTATTTCCTGTGCAAAGTGCGCGCTTTCCCCTTAAAACAGCTGTACAGAGGGGTCAGCATAATACACGCCTGCATTGAGCTTTTTTGTTTATCCCAGCACCAAAACACTACTACAAGCACGTATTATCGGAAATACCATGTCAACAAAATTAATACTTACTGAAGGTCGCAAGTTAATCCGGTTATTGCACTATCTGGTTATGGAAAGTGATTAGTGCACTATTGACTATTGATTATTTGACTCTATCAACATATAGTTTCGTCAAACTGGTCACACGTAAAGAATATCCGGGAATATAAACGCAAATACATATTGAAGTCAATTCTTATAAATAAATACGTCAAAAATAATAAATTCAGGCTGCTTATTTCATGTTGTGTTTTGGACCGTAGGTTTGCAGTGTTTTGGGCGATTGTTTTCAGCCCAGTAACTTTTTGACACTTTGTATTTTGGGGGGGTCAAATCTAAATTTCTAAGTGTTGGCTTTCGTGCCCGACAATGTGATATTATACTTTGTGTGTTTAGAATCTATACGGTAGTTTCTACACCCCTGTTGCTTTACTTTTGAGACCATTTTCGTCAGTGATCGGGCAACTATTGAGAATCAAACGGGTTATACACTAACATGACTTCGTCAAGTGTGAGGAGAGGTGAAATTGGGCTTTAACGTCGCGTTCAAGATTACTGGGCTCATATAGCGACGCTTGCGTGGCTGATTGTGCTAGTCCTTACTAATGCCGATTTATAGTGCTAGCCCACTGAGATACCGCAGTTTAACATGAATACCCCACTCAGACACAGTATACTGACTCCGAGCCGACCAGTCCTTGTTTTAGCACCTTAATGCTGAGCGTCAGACAGGGTGACAACAAGTACCATCTTTTAACGTCTTTTGGTATGACGCGGCCGGGGATCGAACGCCGGACCTTCCGCTCTCCGGGCAGACGCTCTACCCACTAGACCACAGGGCGGGCCATTTCAAAATACAAATATTTATCAATAAATATAAACTGTTCTTATTTCAAAATTTACGATTTCCATTAAGATGTGATAAGGTGATTGCTGGTAATGACTGTAGTTTCTCATGTAGTAAGCTGGATAATTTTCTAAATGTTAATATTTCAATATCCATCACCAAATTGGTCCAACTTATGAACCGTCTAAATGCAAGAAATACCAGAAAGAAATGAGAAAGAAATCAAAATACTTTATACTGAAACAATACAGAGTGTCGCGGTATAAAAGGAATTCGACCAAAGCGTGCGAGATGACGACCACATGCAGCATGGACTAGCTGGAGTCATGACATGATCAATTGAACAGCCTCTCATCACCTGCCTCGGTAGGAAAACAGTGGATTACAAAACTTAACGCGATATGTGAGGTTGCAGGTTCGATTCACGTCACTGTATTCTTATGTAGAAAAAAAAGTGACTTTTAACCAATCATCAAACACAATTGTGTTATATCAAGAGGCAAGTTCATAAAATTGTCAAACCTTGGTATTTCATTTGAAATGTAAAACCTCAAAGCAGGTTTAGAAATGACCCAATTGGAGCATGAGCTGGTTACTAGGTTTACATAGTAGGTTTACCCGAGATTGTCAGGGACCTAATGCGATATTGGGTAATACGATGAAAGGTTTATAACTGCAATTAAACACCGTTGTGTCGAACTCTGGTGTATCGAATTCTCGGATTTGTCGAACTGATTGATTTTGATTAGTTGACAGAATAACACCTGTTATGGTTGGCCTGGCACTGAAAGAAAAGTCCTCGTTTTCTCAAGTTAGTTTCCATGAAATGAATCGATACACGTAAACATTTCAACAGATCAGTGAACAACAACAAACGAACGCTTTAAACCTTGTTGCACTCGACACATAACGAGACTAATGCCCTACGGGACCTGTCAGCTTAATATATATAATATATATTTATTGACATCATAAGCATCGATCTACGCAAATGGGATACAATGCCATGCATCAACCAAGTCAGCGCGCCTGACCACCCGGTCCAGTTTGTCGCCTTTCGCGACAAGAATAGTCGCCTTTTACGGCAAGCATGGCATGGGTCAATGTGTGTGAATTTGTGTTTGTATGTGAGCGTGAAAATGTGGCAGTTTGTGAGTGAGTGTGCGTGTGTGTGTGTGTGTGTGTGTGTGTGTGTGTGTGAGAGAGAGAGAGAGAGAGAGAGAAACAGTGCGCGCGTGCCCGAGCATACGCCCGAGCGAGTGTGTGTGAGTGAGTGAGTGTGTGTGTGTGTGTGTGTGTGTGTGTGTGTGAGTGTGTGTGTGTGAGAGAGAAACAGTGCGTGCGTGCCCGAGCATACGCCCGAGCGAGTGTGTGTGTATGTGTGTGTGTGAGTGAGTGAGGGTGTGTGTGTGTGTGTGTGTGTGTGTGAGTGTGTGAGAGAAACAGTGCGTGCGTGCCCGAGCATACGCCCGAGCGAGTGTGTGTGAGTGAGTGAGTTTGTGTGTGTGTGTGTGAGTGTGTGTGTGTGTGAGAGAGAAACAGTGCGTGCGTGCCCGAGCATACGCCCGAGCGAGTGTGTGTGTATGTGTGTGTGTGAGTGAGTGAGTGAGGGTGTGTGTGTGTGTGTGTGTGTGTGTGAGTGAGTGAGTGAGTGTGAGTGTGTGTGTGTGTGTGTGTGTGTGTGAGAGAGAGAGAAACAGTGCGTGCGTGCCCGAACATACGCCCGAGCGAGTGTGTGTGTATGTGTGTGTGCGAGTGCGAGAGCAAATGTATGTTGTTCGACAACGCGCTAAGCAATATTCCAGCTGTATGCCAGCGGCCCGCACATAATCGAATCTGGACCACATAATCCAGTATTGTGATCAATGATCCACCCCGCCGGGGTACGATGACACGCCAACAACCAAGTCACCGAGCCTGACCACCCGATCCATTCAGTCGCCTCTTAACGATCGGCATATGGACCCTAGGGCGCATTATAGAGTTTCACAAACCAACGATCATCAATTAGCGAACATGGGGTTTGACTCTTTCGACTGATGCATAGTAACAGTACAATATTCCATGGTCACGTGACGCTTTACCTGTGCCAGGATCCGCTGACCGTGGGATTTTAGCCAAATTTCGCTCTGATTATGATCTTTGCTTCGTCAGCACCATACCAGAGCTCTTGTCTAAAGTTGAACTGAGTTTAAGCGTCCGAAAACCCATAAGGCGGCGATGTCTGACGCCATGTTGTCTCACCATTAACTGCTGACAAGACAGGGATCCTGTTAAAATGGCACAAATTACGTCATAATATAAGGGGGATAACTTGGCCTGTTCAGATCCATTCGTCACCACTCGCCCCTTTCCGTAATCTGCTATTCGGCTTGTCCCGGGATAACACGAGTTGGACACGATTGGTTCAGATCGGAAACGAAAGCCTCATGATGGCATAACATTTTCACACTATTTTAAGCTTCCTACTTTAAATGTGAGAAAATGAGTGTATAATTTCAAACATTGATATTAACTATTTTTAAAATTGCATTTTGTTTCAAATAACTAAAAAAGCGATTATTGTGTGTACGTTTCCCTTTTAAGATCGGCACCCATAGGGTTCTATTCCGCAT
Source organism: Haliotis rufescens (assembly GCF_023055435.1). Classification (NCBI taxonomy): domain Eukaryota; kingdom Metazoa; phylum Mollusca; class Gastropoda; order Lepetellida; family Haliotidae; genus Haliotis; species Haliotis rufescens. The sequence continues at coordinate 213,621 of NW_025963792.1, forward strand.
CTTGTCCTCATACTCAGTGGGGGGCGGTCGGGTAACCTAGTGGTTAAAGCGTTCGCTCGTCACGCCGAAGACCCGGCTTCGATTCCCGACATGGGTACAATGTGTGAAGCCCATTTCTGGTGTCCCCCGCCGTGATATTGGTGGAATATTGCTAAAAGCGGCTTAAAACCATACTCACTCACTCACTGTCCTCAGTGACGTCAACCGAACTCACCAATCCACTGTCTCAGCTTCATCAGTAAACAGAGTTAACATCTGATGCTGCGAGTTACTTTAGAAACCGTTGCCTTCAATCTATTCTATTTTATGCCTCAAAGCAAATACATACAATTTAACATTGACTAAGTTCTTTGTCTTTAAGCAAATCGTTGGAAGGTTTGACGTTCTATTAGTGTCATAAATATATCATAAGCCGCCTATTAGATAGACCAGCTATTGATACTGAACACAACTAGTAATTATTATTTGGAACAATATTGTTGAAAGGATCGACTATTTTTAAGTTTGTTGTCAATTATCCATGATCCACTATCTGGAACACACATTTCAATCATCCGCTGTCAATGAACGGAATGTTTGTTCTCCCAAGTAGATGATTTCAACTCTTCGAATCTTCATCGATTAAATCGAGTGAGTGTAACAGTCGATCTCGGAAATTAACGATTAGATATTTTCAAATAATTGTATAGTCCTTAAATACTTGTGAAATATTAATTATGCATACTACTACTACTACTACTACTACTACTACTACTACTACTGCTGCTGCTGCTGCTGCTGCTGCTGCTACTGCTGCTGCTACTACTACTACTACTACTTCTACTACTACTGCTACTACTACTACTACTACTACTACTACTAATTGACACATAGGTCCATCCATGGTACGACCCGGAATATTTAGAGGGCGTCATACAAAATTCTTTGGAATAGGCCCGTTTACAGCCTCAGTCGTACCCAGCCCAACAAACCTGATCTTGTCCTTTTTGATAAATCCAATGAAACAATTTGTATCATTGAATTTTCTGTTCCTTTTGACACTAATGTGATTGACAAGATTCAGGACAAACATGGCAAATAAACGGGCTTCGCTTTCGAAATGTCACGCTTGCATCCAACGTTGTTCGACTCCCCATTGTTCTTGGTGCCTTAGGTTTGGTACCTCCCAATCTGTTGACTGACTTTGGGAGAGTACTCGGGTTTGCTACCAGGAATACAGCCCTTCTGACAACCTTGTTAATGCAGAAGGCTGCAGTGTTGGGGAGTCTTCACAAAAAAGTCTTCCGAAAAGTTCTCGGTGGGTTCGACTAGGGAGAAGTCCCATTTCGCTGTCTCGGCTGGGTGTAGAGGGGGCAAGGGCCCTGAGCTGACTGTGCAAGGATCACCCAAACCCTCGTTACTGCATTTTTTATTTTAATCTGTAAATAATAATAATAATAATAATGATAATAATAATAATAATAAAAATAAAAATAAATAATAATAAATAATAATAAATAAAAATATAAAGAAAATAAATAAAAAATAAAAATAAAAATAATAATAATAATGATAAAAAAATTAAAATAATAATGATAAAAAAATAAATTATTATTATTATTATTACTACTACTACTACTACTAATCATCATAATCATAATCATAATCATAATCATAATCTAACAAACAGGAAACATAGCTCAACTCGAGACGTTGTCTCACACACGCTCAGTAGCACGTTCCAGCTGCAGACAAGACGCGTTCTTGTTTTTCAAATATTTTCCACAAAAAGAATCTAAAGTTTAAACGTAGAGATGTGTTTTAAGTTTGAGAAAGTAAAAATGTGTTTTAGGTTGGAAAAAACAGTCAGGGAAAAAATAAATTTCTCCTCGTTGATGCCCCCCAAAACTAATTTGTCCTCAGGTTTACCCTGAAATCGCGGTAGATGTTCTGTTAAATAAAAGTGGATTGAAAACAAATTGTTTGGTTCCTTTCAGAGAAAATACGTGTGTGTCGTCAAGTGCTGACTTAACAAATACATAAAAAAGAGTTCACTAATTAAGAGTTTATTAAGCTACTTAAAATAATATTCATGTCAATATAAAGAGATGAGTCACCAAAGGTGCTTTAGTTTAGTTTAGTTTAGTTTAGTTAAGTTCTTAGTTTACACATAATGTCTATCGTCAGTGACTGTAATTTGATTGGAAGGTTATTTTTTGCATCATGCCGTTTGGATTTGTCTTAAGACGAAGTAGCGAATGAGCCCATGGTATTATAATAGAAGAGGTATATAAAACACTCGATACTAGTAATCTAGGGCGGGCACACACCCTCTAACTAACTCTACCAATATATTACTCACACATCCCTCCAGTGCACACATATTCACTAACTCACCCACCAACCCACTCACACATCCCTCCAGTGCACACGTATTTACTAACTCACCCACCACCCCACTCACACACCCCTCCAGTGCACACGTATTCACTAACTCACCCACCAATCCACTCACACACCCCTCCAGTGCACACACATTCACTAACTCACCCACCACCCTACTAACACACCCCTCCAGTGCACACGTATTTACTAACTCACCCACCAATCGAATCACACACCCCTCCAGTGCACACATATTCACTAACTCACCCACCACGTCACTAACACATCCCTCCAGTGCACACATATTCACTAACTCACCCACCACCCCACTAACACATCCCTCCAGTGCACACGTATTTACTAACTCACCCACCAACCCACTCACACATCCCTCCAGTGCACACATATTCACTAACTCACCCACCAACCAACTCACACATCCCTCCAGTGCACACGTATTTACTCACTCACCCACCACCCCACTCACACATCCCTCCAGTGCACACATATTCACTAACTCACCCACCAACCCACTCACACATCCCTCCAGTGCACACATATTCACTAACTCACCCACCAACCCACTCACACATCCCTCCAGTGCACACGTATTTACTAACTCACCCACCAACCCACTCACACATCCCTCCAGCACACACTCGTCCACTAACTCACCCACCAACTCACTCACACATCCCTCCAGCACACACTCGTCCTCTAACTCACCCACCAACCCACTCACACATCCCTCCAGCACACACTCGTCCACTAACTCACCCACCAACTCACTCACACACCCGTCCAGCACCCACTCATCCTCTAACTCACCCACCAACTCACTCACCACCTCAGTCACACATCACTGCAGCAGCCACTCATCCATCTTGTATTTTGCTTCGTCGGTACACAATAGAAAGACATTTAACCCCTCCGAGAGTGGTGTGGATAAGTCCATGTTAAATAGTCTATCCCACCACAACCATTAACCAATCTGGCCATTGTTTTTCGTATTTAAAAACGACAAAGCCATTTCCATATTCATAAAAAATCTCTGACGGTAATTCTCATAAGATAAAACATGCGACACTGAAGCGTGACTCGAGGTTTTTTAAGTATAGCATGTTCATGTTTCCATCGAGTTTCAAAAGACTGGAGAATGGAAAGTTTGTCATGACTTTTTACTGGTAAATTGACTCACTGAAGCACATGAACGTTAGTGGTGTATTCCCCAGTAATGAGCTAGAGACGGGTGTTAGCCCGATTGGGACTAACTGAAGCTGATATCATCAGGTACTAGCATCGTTCCTGGACCATCACGTTGTAAGAATACAATTGAAGAAGAAGTTGAATTCTGATTCGAACCATCCGTAGTACATTGATAAACCTATACAACAAATTCAAATAGTGTTTTCAATTTGTAGTTGATTTGCGGTATTTATTGTAAGCTTTACTGCCCAAGCAAAACAAAATTATTGTCAATAAAGTATTGCCTGTCAAGCCTTCTCATGTATCTTTCAAGCATTCATTATTCCTTGAACATTACAACATGGCTACACCTCACCATCTGTATGTTATTAGTTAATGAAATACACCTTGACTTCTAGTGGAGATAAAAAACGTCAATACGACGGTTACTTATTCCATTAGTGTCGACACACTCCACTGAGTTAAAGTCAAAAACACCCGTGGCGCATCAAGGGAATAATAGCTGGTAAACGTCATGAAGCCCTGTTCCTTTGGGGCAGCTGGCGAAAACCATTTCACTCGCTGGAACCGATGTAGTTGCAGATGTTCGTTGGACTGCTGAAGACGCGATTGAGTAGTGTGAATCTCATTGCAAGGTAAGGGCTATTGTTGTGCCATGCATTTTGTCAACAATGAGTTACGTGTCATAGGGTGAAATTTAAAGTTGAAATACTTTCATCTTTCGAGTGTATGAGTGAGGACATTTGGTTAAGCACCCTGCTTTGAACATTATTACTAGAACGATAACGCTATTTTTCAGGGCATTATCATTTGCAGAAGCCCGAGGTCTTCCATTAACTGCCCGACGAAGGAGGGCAGTTGAAAAAGCCGAGTGTTTCTGCAAATGATAATGCCCTGAAAAATAACGTTACCGTTATTATAGCTAAAATGGCTGGAGTTTGTTATCAAATAAAAAGAAACATTAATATCGGTGTGGAAACATTTACTGCAATCAACACGAATGCCACTGACCCACTTTTACAAATGTGGAAACGTCATAGAACAAACCAGATGACGTCACTATTCAACGTGACGTCACCTATCCCTACCCCACGACGTCACCTAACAACGGGCGTAATAATGGCCCGTCGTCAAGCAGCAAGAGGCATTATCAAGTTACAGTGGCTCGCTGATTTTTGATAACATGCGGGCGGTTTAATGATAATTCTATCCATTTTAGCTATAAAGTTACACACACACACCAAGCACACAGGGAGAATATGCGATTCTAACCAACAATGATGGGGTTGTGCAACTCTGCACGGTAAATTGATGCCGCCTTGGACGACGCCACAGTTACGAACTTCACGACAGGACGAATCATTCGCGAGATTTAAACTTTGAAGAGAGCTAAGCAATGACAAGAAGTAAACATTCACGAGAACTAAGGCATTGACGAGAAGTGATCATTCACGAGAACTAAGCATTCACCAGAGCTAGGCACACTCGAGAACTGAGCTTTCACGAGAACTAAGCATTGACCAGAGCTTAGCTGACACGAGAACTAAGCACTCACCAGAGCTAAGCAGGCACGAGAACTAAGCACTCACCAGAGCTAAGCACTCACCAGAACTAAGCACTCACCAGAGCTAAGCAGACACGAGAACTAAGCACTCACCAGAGCTAAGCACTCACCAGAACTAAGCACTCACCAGAGCTAAGCAGACACGAGAACTAAGCACTCACCAGAGCTAAGCACTCACCAGAACTAAGCACTCACCAGAGCTAAGCAGGCACGTGATCTAAGCACTCACCAGAGCTAAGCAGACGCGAGAACTAAGCACTCACCAGAGATAAGCAGGCACGAGAACTAAGCACTCACCAGAGCCAAGCACTCACCAGAACTAAGCACTCACCAGAGCTAAGCAGACACGAGAACTAAGCACTCACCAGAGCTAAGCACTCACCAGAACTAAGCACTCACCAGAGCTAAGCAGGCACGTGATCTAAGCACTCACCAGAGCTAAGCAGACGCGAGAACTAAGCACTCACCAGAGCTAAGCAGACACGAGAACTAAGCACTCACCAGAGCTAAGCAGACACGAGAACTAAGCACTCACCAGAGCTAAGCAGACGCGAGAACTAAGCACTCACCAGAGCTAAGCAGACACCACAACTAAGCACTCACCAGAGCTAAGCACTCACCAGAGCTAAGCAGGCACGAGAACTAAGCATTGACCAGAGCTTAGCTGACATCAGAACTAAGCACTCACCAGAGCTAAGGAGGCACCAGAACTAAGCACTCCCCAGAGCTAAACAGACGCGAGAACTGATCTTTCACGAGAACTAAGCATTGACCAGAGCTTAGCTGACACCAGAGCTAAGCACTCACCAGAGCTAAGCAGGCACGAGAAATAAGCATTGACCAGAGCTTAGCTGACACCAGAACTAAGCACTCACCAGAGCTAAGGAGGCACGTGATCTAAGCACTCACCAGAGCTAAGCAAACGCGAGAACTAAGTACTCACCAGAGCTAAGCAGACGCGAGAACTAAGCACTCACCAGAGCTAAGCAGGCATGAGAACTAAGCATTGACCAGAGCTTAGCTGACACCAGAACTAAGCACTCACCAGAGCTAAGCAGGCATGAGAACTAGGCATTGACCAGAGCTTAGCTGACACCAGAACTAAGCACTCACCAGAGCTAAGGAGGCACGTGATCTAAGCACTCACCAGAACTAAGCTGACACGAGAACTAAGCACTCACCAGAGCTAAGCACTCACGAGAACTAAGCTGACACGAGAACTAAGCACTCACCAGAGCTAAGCAGGCACGTGATCTAAGTACTCACCAGAGCTAAGCACTCACGAGAACTAAGCTGACACGAGAACTAAGCACTCACGAGAGCTAAGCTGACACGAGAACTAAGCACTCACCAGAGCTAAGCACTCACCAGAGCTAAGCTGACACGAGAACTAAGCACTCACCAGAGCTAAGCAGGCACGTGATCTAAGCACTCACCAGAACTAAGCAGACACGAGAACTAAGCTCTCACCAGAACTAAGCAGACGCGAGAACTAAGCACTCACCAGAGCTAAGCAGGCACGTGATCTAAGCACTCACCAGAACTAAGCAGACACGAGAACTAAGCACTCACCAGATCTAAGCACTCACCAGAACTAAGCACTCACCAGAGCTAAGCAGACACGAGAACTAAGCACTCACCAGAGCTAAGCACTCACCAGAACTAAGCACTCACCAGAGCTAAGCAGGCACGTGATCTAAGCACTCACCAGAGCTAAGCAGACGCGAGAACTAAGTACTCACCAGAGCTAAGCACTCGCGAGAACTAAGCACTCACCAGAGCTAAGCAGACACGAGAACTAAGCACTCACCAGAGCTAAGCAGACGCGAGAACTAAGCACTCACCAGAGCTAAGCAGACACCACAACTAAGCACTCACCAGAGCTAAGCAGGCACGAGAACTAAGCATTGACCAGAGCTTAGCTGACACCAGAAATAAAGCACTCACCAGAGCTAAGGAGGCACGTGATCTAAGCACTCACCAGAGCTAAGCAAACGCGAGAACTAAGTACTCACCAGAGCTAAGCAGACGCGAGAACTAAGCACTCACCAGAGCTAAGCAGGCATGAGAACTAAGCATTGACCAGAGCTTAGCTGACACCAGAACTAAGCACTCACGAGAACTAAGCTGACACGAGAACTAAGCACTCACCAGAGTTAAGCAGACGCGAGAACTAAGCACTCACCAGTAAACATTGAAAAGAGCTATGCATTGAGGAAACCTGAACCTTCAGATAAGAAGAGCGTATAAGTAACTGTCGGTTCGTGAATAATATAATAATCTTTTGTATTGTCTCGATCTTGAAACACATCCCTCCCTTCTCAAACATGAAATACATAGTTTTAGACAAGACATTCTTTTTTTGAATTCGTTTGAAAAATAAATAAGAAATCTCCCTTGTATGTATGTATGCTACGGTGGCCCCTTAGGGACATGGAGTCTGTTTTTCAATATTTTGATATTTCACTTACTGTTATCTTAACCTTTTGCAAATTGACACGATTTGTCTTACAAATATGTGATAAATCATGTATAAAGTAGCTACTGAATCGCTGAAAAGTGAAGCGAAAATGTCAAAAACTAAAATAAAAAGGTCAAAAACAAAAACGAAAATGTCAAAAACAAAAGCGAAAATGTCAAAAACTAAAATGAAAATACAGAAAAGTATTTCCGGTCGCGGTTTTGTTTTTGACATTTTCGTTTTTGTTTTTGACATTTTCGCTTCACATCTGAGCGATTCAATAGCTGCTTGAAAGTACATTTTCCATGATTTCGGTAGTTTTTATACATGATTTATCACACATTTGTATGACAAATTGGGTTAATTTGTAAAAGGTTACAATAAAAGTAAGTGGAATATCAAAATATTGAAAAACAGACTCCATGTCCCTTATGGGCCACCGTAGTATGCAATGTGAGTCGCCCTTTCGTGATGCACCTGGATGTATACCCCGCTGTCAATCTTTACAATCCATGACACAAGCCTCTTTCCAATGCCGTGAGATCCTAAACGAGTGGTATTTCAATTGATTCGACGTTGTGATATCTCAAGAGTGTACTTTAATTGAGATGTGGATTAAACAATCTACGCATGAATATTTGACAACCAACAATCCATAAAGTAATTTGATGTCTCCTATAAGTTTTAACGAGAACAAAACATTCACATTCAAGCATGGAACAATAGGGTTGGAATACACGCTGTTGCCACGAGTAATAACAGCTTGTCATTATCTATTAAGTAACAGGGAGCACGGGTGGCCCAGTCGTCTGAGGCGCCCCGATTCGCTGTGCAGAGTTGTGTCCCTTGGGCACGCCAGAAACCTATGCTTGTGGGTTCGAATCCCGGTTCGCCTCAATTATGTTTCTAGGTTTGTCAGCACCATACCCGTGCTCGTGGGTTTCACTGAAGTGGTAAACGTCTGAGACCTGCACCACTTCGGGCTTTCCTTCCACATTAAGCTGACACGCCGTGATATAACTGGAATACTGTTAAAAGCGGCGTTAAACCCAACTCACTCACTTAAGTAACAGCTTCTCTGAGACATTGCTGGTATCACTATATATAATTATCTCACATAATTGTCCATTTCTAATTAAAATAGTTCTTGGGAGAGAAAACAACACTCGTCAATTTATAAACTATATCATTTATGCACCTGGATGTGTTTTCGTGCATCAACAAATATTAGGCTTTTGTTGTCAATAAACATGTTTATCTAAACAAGCCACCTGACAAAATGGACATTTCATAGCAAAGGTAAATATAAATTTGGATTACCAAATGCACAAATACACATGACATTTTGTATATACGATGATATAATAACCAACCTAGTATTACTGCATCTCTGCTCTATAGAAGGGTTTGGTTTGGTACCTACAAACCCAAGCCAATATCAAAATGGGTTGTAAATATATTACTCAAAAGAAATTGAAAAACACCTGATTTTTGCATATTAATATAGTTAATCGGCGGGAATGACCCGCGTACCAAAGCATCATATAATTTCAAGTATTTTGATAAGCTTCATACTTTACCAAAATAATTTTATCGCAATGAGTGTTTGGTTTAATTCTGCTAAAAAGTGTATTTCCTTTACATGTATATTGCGGTGTCTCGTCGAAAACAACTACAAGCGGTTACCTCTTCTTTAAAAAAGCTCTAATTGTGCTTTTGGAAACGAAAAAAAGATCAAACATGGAAATATATAAAGATGTTTTACTTGGAAACCATGAAGACCATTGAAACCCGTGAAGATCCGGGGGAGAATCGGTCTTCAGCAACCCATGCTTGCCGTAAAAGACGACTAACGGGATCGGGTGGTCAGGCTCGCTGACTTCGTATCCCATTTGCGTGGGTCGATCCTCATGCTATCAATCACTGGATTGTCTGGTCCAGACAACACGTTCTCTAGAAAGCTGTCTCTTTGTGCTATTTATCGTACCCCCACGGCGCGTGTCCATCACGTAGCTGGAATATTGCTGAGTGTGGCGTTAAACAACAATCAAAACAAAACTTAAGCTACTACTACTACTACTACTACTACTACTGCTACTACTACTACTACTACCACTACTACTACTACCACTTCTACTACTAGTACCACCACCACCACCACTACTACTACTGCTACTACTACTTCTGCTAATACTACTACTACTACTACTTCTGCTACTACTACTACTACTACTGCTACTACTACCACTACTACTACTACCACTACTACTACTAGTATCACCACCACCACCACCACCACTACTACTACTCGTACTAGTACTACTACTACTACTACCACTGCTACTACTACCACTACTACTACTACTTCTGCTACTACTACTACTACTACTTCTGCTACTACTACTACTACTACTACTACTAACTACTACTACTACTTCTACTACTAGTACTACCACCACCACTACTACTACTACTTCTGCAACTACTACTACTACTACTTCTGCTACTACTACTACTACTACTACTACTACCACTACTACTACTACTTCTGCTAGTAGTGGAGGCGGTGGAGTAGTCCCTTGTGGTCACAGCGTTCGCTCGTCACGCTGAAGCCCCGGGTAAAATGTGTGTAGCCTTTTTCTAGCGCAACAATCAAAACAAAACTTAAGCTACTACTACTACTACTACTACTACTACTGCTGCTGCTACAACTACTACTACTACTGCTACAACTACTACTACTACTACTACTACTAGTACCACCACCACCACCACCACCACTACTACTACTACTACTACTTCTGCTACTACTACTACTTCTACTACTTCTGGTACTACTACTACTACTACTACTGCTACTACTACCACTACTACTACTACCACTACTACTACTAGTACCACCACCACCACCACCACTACTACTACTCGTACTACTACTACTACTTCTACCACTGCTACTACTACCACTACTACTACTACTTCTGCTACTACTACTACTACTACTTCTGCTACTACTACTACTACTACTACTAACTACTACCACTACTTCTACTACTAGTACCACCACCACCACTACTACTACTACTACTTCTGCTACTACTACTACTACTACTACTACTACATCTGCTACTAGTAGTGGAGGCGGTGGAGTAGCCCCTTGTGGTCACAGCGTTCGCTCGTCACGCTGAAGCCCCGGGTTCGATTCCCACATGGGTAAAATGTGTGGAGCCTTTTTCTAGCGCCCCCCCCCCCCCCCCGCCGTGATATTGCCGTAATCTTATTATATATCTACTGACGAGACACCCCTAGCACCAGAATGCAATCTGTGTGTGAATTGTGGCACAGCTTCGCCTTCTGCGCTTGGTTTTGAGATGAAACAGTTTTTTGCGTTGAAATGACACCTAACGACTTCAAAAGCAAAATGATTATTTGATGAATATGTTTTCAGAAGCCAAAAGGTTCAGAAAGTTGAAACTTGTTTGAATGATGATACTTAAATAGATATTTTCAGTGCAACGACTTTAAAAGCATATGATTATTTAATGATTATGTTTTCAAAAGTCAAAAGGTTAAAAAATTTCGCTCTTCTGTGAAGTGATCAAGTGTCATTTCAGGCAAAGCAAAATTACTGAAAGTGACCTCTGAAAATAAAGTACATCGTAAATCATTTTTTCTTAATCACCATTCACGGCGATATTAACAGTGTGTTTAGAAATCTAAATATTGGATATTTACTCAAAGAATTTAATTTCAAAAATAGCATATTAGTAATAACAGGTATCTGTTTTTCATCAAATCACTAATGATAATTCTGAAAGGTTGCCGATAAGCTTAGAATCGATAAGAATGTTTGGGAAAATAAGCACACACGATCGCCGAAGTGTACGTTTCGCCATATCCGATAGTGTTTACAAAATCACGTTTCACGAATACCGGTTCATCTTCCTGAGGCAAGGGAGTTAACTGACTATAAAAGTCCAGTTTCAACCCTTGCCGAACTAGGATGGAATTATGGAGTTATATTTTGGCTGGACTAACGAGTCTGTGCATAGTCCAATCAAAATCGCGTAACGAAATCAACATACAGTTCGTATACCGCCGTGCAGATTTCGGTCGATTTCAAGATTTGCAAAGAATGTGTACCGTCAACTTAGCGTCAAAAGAAATTTTCCAAATCTTTTCATGTTTTTAATGAAGGTCATTTGATGCACTTCGGGAAGTATGACCTGTTTTATTACAATATTGATATTGATTATCAATCAGATCGTCTTGACCGGGCGCCGCCATTTTGTTTGAAGCAAATGCAACTGATATCAGAGTTGAAATCTGATTGGCCAATAGGATGGATTATTTATGTACTACAGTAAAGTACGGTTATTACGAACTCAAAGGGACTACTAATTTTATAACCGTAGTTCGTTATAAGCATATATACAGCATAACTACAGCAAATAGTCGGTACCAAAAAAGTAAGTTCGTTATATCCGTCAGTTCGGTATAAGCGTGTTCGTTATAACCGTAGTTTACTGTATCATATATAATAAAATATACTAAATTTGAAGGTGATAGGAATAATTATACAGTTAATTTGAATCTAATTGTTGTTGTTTGTTGTTTAACGCACTCAGCAATATTCCAGCTATATGACGGCGGTCTGTAAATAATCAAGTCTGGACCAGACAATCCAGTGATTGACATCATGAGCATCGATCCAAGCAATTGAGATCGATGACATGCATCAACCAAGTCAGCGAACCTGACCACCCTATCCCATTAGTGGCCTCTTACGACAAGCATAGTCACCTTTTAATGGCAAGCATGGGTTGCTGAAGACTTGAATATAATATCTTAAGTTAGCGATATTATATCCAACCATTAACTGTACTCGCGCTTAGTCAGAATACTTCTACATGATTTTATATAATTTGATTTAAAGAGTATTGATACAAGGTGTTGAAATACGGGCAATATAAACATATTTCTTTATCATTTCTGATCATTTCTGATTGTATATTTCTGATTATAGTCACGGTACCACGTTTGTTTCTAAAACGCTCGATATATTGCACATAATCTACACGACATACATTTCGCTTTATTTTGATTATATAGGACTAAGCCTAGTTTACCTTCAATAGTAGTAAGTGAGTGAGTTGGGTTAAGCGCCGCTTTTAACAGTATTCCAGTTATATCACGGCGTGTCAGCTTAATGTGGGAGGAAAGCCCGAAGTGATGCAGGTCTCAGACGTTTACCACTTCGGTGAAACCCACGAGCACGGGTATGGTGCTGACAAACCTAGAAACATAATAGGGGCGAACCGGGATTCGAACCCACAATCATAGGTTTCTGGCGTGCCCAAGGGACACAGCTCTGCACAGCGAATCGCGGCGCCTCAGGCGACTGGGCCACCCGTCCCCTTCTTTAATTAGTAACAATTAGGAACAACCAAAGTTCCTGAGAATATCCGCAATGTATACACAAATGTGAATACGTCACTGGAATGAGTGAGAACCACATTTGGAATGGAACTCGAGTCTGTGGCATGCTCAGCGAACACTTTTACTGCAAGAACATCCTCGGCAACAACAACAGCGCCACTGATTCCAAAAGTTTGTTGTTTGAGACATCCAACGGACATGACCGTTGATACATGTCATCGATCCCAATTGCGTGGATCGATGATCATGATATTAATCACTGGATTGTCTGGTCCAGATTCGATTATTTTACAGACCGCCGTCATATAGCTGGAATATTGCTGAGTGCGGCGTTAAACAACAAATCAATCAAATCAACTAAAATGCACTGGAGTGTAGCGTAAGTCATATAACGATTCTCGTTGTTAATGGGCCACTGTGGTTTGGCTTCACAAAAGTATTCCAGATGAATAAATTATATCGTCAACTTGAACGTTGATATGCAGTGAACAAACAATACCACTTACATTACAGTAAAAAAGTTAAAAAAATATTTTGTTGTGACAACGATTGTCTCAAGGTTCGTTGGTGTATGTTACGTTTCAACTGTATACACATTTCATAATATTGACTGTGAATAACAATGAACACAACACCGGAAAATATCATGAAATAATTATTATACATGACTTAAGTGCTTTACTGTACAAGGGACGGTTGGGTAGCCTAGTGGTTAAAGCGTTCGCTCGTCACGCCGAAGACCTGGGTTCGATTCCCGACATTGGCACAATGTGTGAAGCCCATTTCTGGTGTCCCCCGCTGTGATATTGCTGGAATATTGCTAAAAACGGCGTAAAACCATATTCACTCACACACTTTACTGTACAGATCTTATTAAACCACAGCATGAAGTCATCGCCTCCAGTCAGTTTAATTATACTTTGAATAAATGGGAGTTAAGTATTGGAATGCTTCTTACTCTCAATATTACAGTTGACAGTTGATATGGAGTTAGATTCCACCAACGTCAGGACACGATGAGTAATGCTACGTTTGTTATTTGCCCCAATGTTTTCATGAGGCTATAGGGCGGTCGGGTAGCCTAGTGGTTAAAGCGTTTCCTCGTCACGCCGAAGACCCAGGTTCGATTCCCGACATGGGTACAATGTGTGAAGCCCATTTCTGGTGTCCCCCGCCGTGATATTGCTGGAATATTGCCAAAAGCGGCGTAAAACCATACTCACTCACTCATGAGGCTATACTTGTAGCGTGTTCGCTAGTACATACGTGAATCAGTGGAATAAAACTTAAGCATGTTATTTCCATGTAGGCAGAGTCTAATAAATGGAAGTATATTAATCTTATCCTTACTTAAGTATATATCATCTGTCAAAGTTACAAAGATGTTTCAGAACAGGGAGGGGGAAAAGTCCCATATAAACCTTATACCCCCCCCCCCCCCCCCCCCCCCCAAAAAAAATAAAAATAAAAAAATAAAATAAAATAAAAACAACACCCCCCACCCAAAAACAAAACAACCCCAAAAAACCCTCAAATGTTCAGCGCGTGTGTTTTCTGCATTAAAACATTTTGGACAGTGTGCAGCTCCCAAAACTGTCAGTAAAAAAAGTCAGATAGCTTTGACTACCATACATGACTTATTCTTACGGAAAATGAGCCTTAGTAAATACAGGAAAAGAAGGTCTACAATTGCTACCAATGCTGAAACCAACAGTTCATTTAGAAGTTAATGAGATTCTAGCTCACTGACTTGTGACCAAGGAAGTCGGGGTCTAGGCAAGAGACAACACGATTCCAAGTCTTAACGAAACCTATCTGACAAACAAGTGCTGGCTCGTTAATAGGACTATAAACTGCATTATTCCAACAGAGATTTGAAAGCCATCAACCGTTATCAGCTCCATTTGTGTTTAATGAAGGAGAAACAGATCTTTGTTTACTGAATAAACATATTGATCAATGTTCTGGAATATAAATAAACAAGATAATGAAGCTACATTGCCGCCCATTGCGTCCAGGAAATATCAGGTCTCTCTCTCTCTCTCTCTCTCTCTCTCTCTCTCTCTCTCTCTCTCTCTCTCTCTCTCTGTTTCTATCTATTCCTCTTTCTCTATCTCTCTCTCTCACTCTGTTTAGAATTTATATTTTTTCTATTTCCATGGCGACAAGTTTGATTTTGACTCTGTTCATATTTTAGTGTACCTGACATAGAAATGCAATGCTCTGAATCCCAATTCCATGGTATTGTTTTGATAGCTCAATAACTACTCATGTATATGGACAGACAGATTGGATAGAAATTATCTCATCAAGTTGGACTTAAAGTAACAGTCAGAATAATTGTTCTTTCGAATATGTGGGGGTAGGGGGTTGTCATCTTCTGATGACTCTTGTTTATTAATGTAGCAAGAGGCGTCGGACTTTGTTTTTCAGCTGTACAGTGTTCCAAAACATGAATTAATATAATTCATGCGGAAATTGGGTAGCCTAGTGGTTAAAGTGATCTGGTTCGATTCCCGATATGGGTACAATGTGTCAACTTCTGGTGTCCCCTGCCTGATATTGCTGGAATATTGCTAAAATAGGCGTAAAACAATACTCTCTCTCTCTCTCTCTCTCTCTCTCTCTCTCTCCACACAGTGTTGTGCTTAATATATGCTGGTGTGTTGCTTCCTCTTGGTGTGGGGCGGTCGGGTAGCCTAGTGGTTAAAGCGTTCGGTCGTCACGCCGAAGACCCGGGTTCGATTCCTGACATGGGTACAATGTGTGAAGCCCATTTCTGGTGTCCCCCGCCGTGATATTGGTGGAATATTGCTAAAAGCGGCGTAAAATCATACTCACTCACTCACTCACTCCTCTTGGTGTATCTTTAATAATGCACTTGGACAAACTAGATGTGTGACGAGTGATCCATGACTAAACGGGTGTGTTAGTGAACCCCGATCACAATACATTCGTCTATATATACTGTATATGTATCCGCGTCACACACCACAACTCAGAGGCATTGTATTTGTGCAAAAACAGTAGTCACAAGTATGGAGATGAAGGGTCAGCAGGATTAACATAATCCCTTCAGGTGTTGGCGATTATTGACAAATTTAGCCATATTAAAAGAACACATATTCTGCGATTGAAAACGTGGAAGTAATAAATATATTGTTAATGGCGTGGTCTTACTACCATCTCAGGGGGACAATCCTTTCACACTACATCAACACCCTTCGAGGGTACAGCCACTAACAATTAATCATCGTTATCGAATTAATTCAACCAATATTGAAAATATAATTTATTAATTACAAAATACATGTTTCTAATTTTATTTAACAATTCTATTTCTTTTAAAAGAAAAGAATAAAATGAGAGCTGATATTGTTAAGAAATCCTTAAGCGATGAAATAGTTATCCCTTTGTGATGGAAACATCAATGCAGTCAAGCTAGACATGCTTGACCATGATTCATTCA
This sequence comes from Haliotis rufescens, assembly GCF_023055435.1. Classification (NCBI taxonomy): domain Eukaryota; kingdom Metazoa; phylum Mollusca; class Gastropoda; order Lepetellida; family Haliotidae; genus Haliotis; species Haliotis rufescens. The sequence goes on from NW_025963792.1 coordinate 230,124, forward strand.
TCATACTGGATGCAGAACAGGATCCTCACCTTTTGATAAATATTCATGAGTATATTGAGAACGGCCATTACGACATCGTCTTCATATGACCTCTTCAAATCTGGACTGACAACCCAAGTAGGTGTCACCGATATTTGCTTTTATTGCATGTAATACGTTTATACCCACTTGGGTGTCCCACTTCTTCTGCATTGGATCTCTGATGTAACATCAAATTACAGGTCGATAGTCACTTTATGGGATAAGAAGTGGTGTCACAGATTTGTTGAGTGCTGCCTTAACAGCCGCATCAGCGATTGTGTTACCCAACATGGCTTGGTAACGAATAAAAGATGATGTCGTTTTGGCCAGTAGCAAGATTATTATGTAATTCTATTATGTCAAGTAAAACTGGATACTGACACGAAGTATTTTTTTATTGCCTGAAGACAGGACTGCGAGTCTGAAAAAATAATGAATTCCTTATGTTTCGACTGGTTATTTATATATTCTAGAGCAGTTAAAATGGCCTTTGATTCAGCTGTAAAAATTGAAGAGGTATCTCGTAATCTAGTTGATATTGTTCTGGATCCAATGATAGTGGCGCTGGCGGCAGCACCACCATCCTTGGATCCATCTTTAAATATAGATTTGTATTCGTTTCTTAACTGATTATATTCTTGTTGATATTGAAGTTGATTCGTTTCAGATTTCTAGAGCTTAGATAAGGTAAGATCCACCTGTGGATCAAGGAGGAGATTGACTATTGAAGAAAGCAGTCGGATATTTTCGAGTTCCATATTTGCAGCAGAAATAAAAGGTTTAATTCTGATTCCTAGGGGTGGAGTAAGTGATGACTTCTTATTGAAAAAACATCCTCATTAAGGGGATTAAAACGCAGTTGAAAGCGCGATTTGACTCATTTGAATATAATTTGGTTATGTATTGTAAAGATAATTTTATATGGCGCTTTTGAAGAGATTGCTCATCGGCCTCATTGTACAAACTGTCAATTGGGGAGGTTCGAAAAGATCCATGACAGAGTCTAAGACCTTGATAGTGGATAGAATAAGGTTGCTTTTACAGGCTCTACTATAGATGATGGGGCCATAGTCAAGTTTAGAACGAATTAGTGATCTGTACAAGTGGAGAAGGGTTGACTGGTACCCTCCCCACTTGGAATTGGAAACAACTTTTAATAAATCCAGTGCCTTTAAGCATTTAGCTTTAAGATATTTTATATGTCGCAAAAAAGTAGGATGCTGATAAAATTATACCCAAGAATTAGGTTTCTTTCACTATTTTAAAGGGAGTGCCTGCTAGATGGAGGTCTGGGTTTCTATGTGTTTGTTTTATTTACGACAGAAATAGATGCAATTAGTTTTAGATTTAGAAAACTGAAAGCCGTTACGTTGAGACCATTCATTTTTTTATTGAGACAAAGCCGTTCTGCTCTGCCCAAACAGTTAATTAATTCAGACGACTGAGAGACAGTTGCAACCTCGACATGATATATTTAACTCATCAACAAATAACGACCAATCAACAATCATTCAAAACCTTAGATAAACTATTAACCTTCACACTATACAAGGTCACTGATAAGATGCTACCTTGATGGACACCCTGGTCTTGATCGTAAAAATCAGACAAGGTGGATCCCACACGTACCTGGAAATGTCTATCTGTTAAAAACTGTGATATAAAATTAGGCAAGCGGCCTTTCACCACCTTCTCATGAAGATCCTTTAAAATTATAGATACAGTGTGTTGTTTATTGATTATAGCATTTTTCACAATTGATTCTAATCTAACCAAATGGTCAATGGTACTTCTTTTTTTCTTTCATGGTCTTACAAACACAGCTAGTATGTGGGCCTATAATGTGAGGGATCAGTGTTATCCCATTTGGTATTGTAATGATAGCAGCATTCCACCACGATGAAGGGAAATGTTACGTTTGTCCAGATATTATCAAATATATGTAGCAGCGTTTCTGAACAGGAGTCAGATTTAAGTAACATTAGTTAGTGGATATTATCAGCACCCGTAGCAGGTTAATGAGCTTGCCTAAAGGCAGTATTTAGCTCATGAATCGAAAAGACTTCATTATAATCTTAACCATTTTCATAGTTTGTCTTTCTTTCTTGTTTGTCTTTAAATTTCTGAAATGTTCGTACATGATTAGATGATGAAGAATGTTTGGCTAAAGTTTCTCTTAGTTTATTTGCTATATCTGATTTATGAGTTAATACTGTACTTGAAATGATGAACGCTGGAGTTGGAACCTTTACGTTTTCCCCTTTGCACCATATTCAAAACATTAGGTTTTCGGGAATTTATGTAAAAAAATATGGACGGATTGGTGGCAGCGGAAACATTTCTCTGCCCTTTTCCTAGCTTTCCAAGCTTTTTTACATATAAGATTTGACTTTCACTTTGTATGAGTTCATCGGAGTAGGAACCTTCATAGAGTGAGGGCCAAAGTTGAGGTCTGAGCTTGTGACAATGTTTGGCCCTCACTCTATGAAGGTTCATGCTCCAATGAACTCACACTAAGTGAAAATCAATTCTTATAATTTTTTATATCACTTTGTTTACCTCAAAGGATGTAGACCTTCATCTGTACACAATTATATTGAGTACCATTCGCCACCACTCACCCCTTTCCGTAACGTGCAAGAAGACTCGTCCCCCGATCGGTGAATGTTATGTGCGAAAATACGGCAAACCTATCTTCTTCAAAGAATCCCTCAGAATCTTTTTTGGATTTTACATATGTCTTGCATCTTAAAATATACCCAAGACACAGTTACATGTGTTCAATCATACTGTATAATCCCGCATGTCCCAATGTGCTTTAAATTGCATTTGAAATATATATAATATATTGAGAAATGTATGTGAACCTTTACGCAACGAGTTGACAATTATTTTAGGTATGCCCGTTTGCGCTAAGACAGAACCCGGTCGCCAAAATGGCCACGAGAGGGGCACGAGTCGCTATTCGACTTGTCCCGGAATAACACGAGTTGGTTACGAATGATTGAGTACGCGTGACTTCATGTTTACACTGACAGCAATACAACAACCAGCTATATCGGGAAATAAAACAGTTCCTTAACGAGAGGTGACATGAGCTTATGCATGCTCGACATGCTCAACAGGGGCAACTTTTGTAGTTTCTTTAAACAAATGTACTCAAATAATATCCTCATTAGATGAGGAAGGTCTGTTAACAACTACACCAATAAGTCAGTCACAATGACATCGCGTCGTAAAACATTTACATCAAGTTAAAGACGTCAAAATGTTGATAATCAACTTGTGTCGGTTACACGTTTTAGTCATCATTGATCAACTGGCCGATCATTGAAAGGTGATTAAAGATGTGTCAACTAGGCTGGTACTGTCAGCCTAGACACGGGTCGAGTCGATACCACGATAATTTGTAAGTGCATTTCTTCGTTTTGTTCATTAGGATAAGTCATAGCGAGGATATTCGTGAACAATCATGCAGTCAAACTCTCTGACGTTTCTCAATGTATACTAAAACGCTGAGTTTAAGATTAAAGGTTCTAAATGATCAGAAAGAACGCTTCTGTGTGTATTCGTGCTAAGGAATTCCCAGGGGTTTCCCCAGAAATGTGGAAATAGTCCGTCAGTGTTTACGTCATTCCAAGCAACAGTCTCGTGAAAAACGTATAAACGTCTAATTGTGTCGTACATACACTTGTGGCCATTTAGATCACCCATGATTACATACTAGGGTTTGAGTGGTTCATCATAGAGAGCTTGAAGGTCTGACAGACTGGGAGCTGATGAAGGCGGAATATACAGTGAACACATAGTAAACGCAACGTGCAATGTAAATGGAACTGCAACGGCAGTAGGACACCGTATCAGTCGACGCACGTTGCTACGACGTCTACGTGACGCAGGTATTGGAGCTCACCGTCCCTTCCGTGGAATGGCATTGACCTGGGAACATCGACGTCGAAGACTGCAATTGGTCAGGACAGTAGGACGTTGGCATGTCCGTGATTGGCAGAGAGTGCTTTTCTCTGACGAAAGCAGGTTTCAGCTGTTTCACAATGATGGTCAAGCTCGAGTTTACCGTCGCAGGGGGAACGTATGGTGCCTGGCTGTATTCAAGAAGTTCATCCCTATGGTGGAGGTGGTGTGATGGTTTTTGGCGGAATTTGTCGCGAGACTTGACATCTTCCGTGGCAACCTCAACGGCCAGCGATACAGAGAGGATGTTCTTCAACCCGTGGCACTTTCATTCCTCCGCCAGCAGGAACAGGGAACACGCCTCCAGCATGTCAACGCTAGACCACACTCTGCAAGGCTCGTCCAGGACTTCTTGAATACGAACGTCAACGTTCTTCCCTGGCCAGCATTCTCACCTGACTTGAACCCAATTGAACTCTTGTGGAATCATCTGAAGCATCAGATCCGAAGACGTCCAGCAAACCAGCAACAGCTTGCCAACGCTTTAAAAACTGAATGGAATCAGATTCCCGATTACGTCATCAGGCGGCTGACAACATCAATTAGGCGGCAAGTCTGGGGGTGCATTGGTGCTCACAGTGGTCATACTCGTTACTGAGCGAACCAGGTATCCGTCAAAGACCACAAAATTATCAAGACAGTACGTGGTTGACTCTGATCATTCCTGTGAACTGTGATCTGCCTACCCCCATGTTCATGTAAACGTCATGTACACGTCACCTGTTTTGAGTTTCGCACTGAAATTGTCATGGACTATCGCATGTGGCCCTGTTAGCGTTTGTTTGTTTGTTCAAAGCCGCACTCAGCAATATTCCAGCTATATGACGGCGGTCTGTAAAATAATCGAGTCTGGACCAGACAATCCAGTGATTGACATCATGAGCTTCGATCCACGCATTTGGGATCGATGACATGTATCAACCAAGTCAGCGACCCTGACCACCCGATCCCGTTAGTCGCCTTTTACGACAACCATAGTCGTCTTTTACGGCAAGTATGGGTTGCTGAAGACCTATTAGCGAAGACCCTGTTAGCGAATACACCATCATTGAATAACATTCTCTTGTTTGTGTTCATTTTATTGACCATCAGGCATGGGTGTATATTTCCTTTTGCCAACTAGTTTAGTTTGATTTCATTTTCTGACCCTTTCAGGCTCTGTCCCTTTGATATTTTTTGGAAGATTCTGACTGTGGTTTGCTTTTGCTTCTAGCAATTTGTTTGACATTTGTTTCTGAGTGATGCTGTGGAACCGACTGAGATGCTGATTGTACTTGTGTTACAGATCATTCCTGATCCAGAAGATGATTGAATTTGAGACGTGTTGGGAAGAGGCTCTGTGTTGATTGTTCAGGTGAAAACAACTGTTGAATATCAGTTTTCACCAATCTCATTAAAATCAGATCTTAGTTCTCGCTATGCTAAACAAAGATCTGAGGACATCCCATTAAGGGTCACGTCAGAACGACCTTTCATCCAACCAATCAGATCCTTACCAGATCATGAAAGTGACAGTCGGAATGTGTTTTCTAATCATGCAACCACGCAATATTTAACACGGGGTATTCTGAACGACAGTTACGGGTTTATTATTATATCCATACAATCTAGTCCATCTATAAGCCATTCCAGAATGTTCTTCTTCTCAGTTTTATTTTTTTTAATCGAGAGTACGTCAGAATATGTTTGGAAGCGTAGTCGCCAGTTTCGTAAACTAGTGTCGTAAACTTGTCAGTCATTTCATTGGTCGGTCAAAATTCGCGAAAGGTCGTTCTGACGTGACCCGTCATGGGATGTCCTCAGATCTTTGTTTAGCAGTAGCGAAAACTAAGATCTGATTTTAATGAGATTGCAGTTTTGACCTAAGTGAGATCTGTTTGGCAGTTCATTGAGTATGTGGTGACTTGCGAAGTGAGGATTTTTAGGGTGGTTTCAGATGGTGTTCTGGTGTTCTGTTTGGAAAAGTTTTGTAGCATCAGCAAAACTGACATTTCCAGTGAATTCAATTTTGTTTAGTTCCATCTGGTGTTTCATACGGGACAACCCTTCGAGAAAGAAGACTGGCTTCCTGAGCAGTTGGTGCATTTTTTTATAGTTACTGTCACAATCTTACATGTGACTTCTCACCACAGCGAGCACATGTAACAGTATGTGCAAGTATTGACACCATGACCATACTTTGGGCTTGTAAAGCATCTGAGAGGATTTGAAATATAGACTCCAACATTGACGTTGCAATATCCTGCCATTATTGATTTTGGAGCAGTAGGAGATAAAATGGAGAACAGGTACGTATTTGTTTGAGAGGTTTCGTTGGTTTTATGGGCTGGGAAGCGTTTGACATAAAGAAAACCTTGGTCTTTCATTTTTTGAGACGACATCAAAACCATGTCAGCAAACAATTGATCTTGGTCCCTCACGATTCCTTTACTGGTATTAAGTGTTCGGTGAGCAGAAACCGAAACCGGGACGCCTATAAAAGATTCAGTTGGCATGAGCTTTGTTGCTTGCTGCCTTTCTCAACACTTAATTAAACAGTGCACCTGACAGCAAGTGTTGATTTTTTTCTGACGCCACCTGCAATGCCAATACTGCAAAAGGGTTCAACTTTAAAGTGTTTTATCTAAAGTCTCGATCACCGTGAAACGTGGCCAGTCATCAATGGATTTGGACGGTCACTGTTCATCATCAATTTCAAGTGGACGTTTTTTTGGGGGGGAGGGTGTTTTCGTAATCCATGTTTAATTTATATTGTTTCATCATCCGAGCTCTCCACCCACCATGGAGTGTCATAAAGACGATGCTAATAACAAGTGGATCTCCAACGTGCAGCACCAATGATACCCGGATGATATACTCAAGCAGAAAAATTTAAAGATTAACTTTTCCGCCAGATTGGCCCATAAACCACCGCCTTCTCGGCATAGGACTCTAGGCAAATTACATACTTGAAAGTATACATTTCAAATTCAACTTATGTAACATTTAGCCAAGACAAAAAACAAATCATTACAATATTTTGACAAATCATTTCAATAGTTTACACATATTATGCAACACAATATTAATCCACAGGGTTTGGCATGGCCAGCCGATTGATAGAACCGGGCAAATACTACCACCCGTCTAGGCGGAGTAAGGGTCAAAGTAGTGTGTTGGGCAAAAGGAACACTGTTCTTGGAACCAGTACCCTCAACCACCAGACTCCCGTCCACCACACGACACAGGGGCGCAACCCACGGCAAACGGGTTGCCCACTTCGGTCGCCTCTTACGACCAGCAATGGGGTGCTGGGGACACACTCTACCCCGGGTCCCCACGGCGTAATCGAAAAGAGGGGACGCTTGATTACCCTTCTGGTTGGTTGGTTTGTTGTTTAACGCCGCACTCAGCAATATTCCACTTATATGGCGGCTGTCTGTAAATAATTGAGTCTGAACCAGACAATCCAGTGATTGATCTTCTTCAACCATGATGAGCATCGAACTACGCAATCGGGATCGATGACATGCATCAACCAAGTCAGCGAGCCTGACCACCGATCCTGTTAGTCGCCATTTACGACAAGCGTAGTGCCTTTTCGGCAAGCATGGGTTGCTGAAGACCTATTCTACCCCGGATCGACAACAACTGTAGTTTATTTTATGATATCAACAACTAACATTCAGATGGTGGAGTTGTTTGTTGTTGTTAGAGACAGTTTCGGTCACTGCTTCAAGACAATCAATTTAATTTGTGTAAGCGCGCTTGACGTTAATTTTGTATTTCACAACACGTTTTTTTCGCCACAGCAGGTCCGACCAACAAATAAAACTTGAGGGAAATAGAGGTTTTCTAGTTTTTTGGGTACAATGTCTGAAGCATATTTCTGGTGTACCCCGCTGTGATATCGATGGTTGGTTGGTTTGTCGTTTTACGCCGCACTAAGAAAGTGGGTTCTGGTCCAGTGGTTGATATTATGGGCAACCTCGTGATACGATGATATGTTGTTGTTGTTGTTTGTTGTTTAACGTCGCACTCAGCAATATTCCAGCCATATGACGGCGGTCTGTAAATAATCGAGTCTGGACCAGACAATCCAGTGATTGATATCATGAGCATCGATCCCGTTAGTCGCCTTTTACGGCAAGCATGGGTTGCTGAAGACCTATTCTACCCAGGATCTTCACGGGTCGATATGGAATGTTGCTAAAATTAAAGCGGCGTAAAACCATATTCACTAACTCACTCACTTGGAGACTATTTGTTTCAGATAATGTTCCTGCTGCCACACCTGATCCAACTCCTGCTCGGTACCATCGCTGTGTCTACAACTGCAAACGGCCAGGCAATACAGTCGAGTAACTACGAGTCATTTGATGGATGCAAGAAGGGGTGGGTGTTACCGAAACGGCCTTTCCTCGTTGTCACCACCTTGTCCCTTTTGAACTGCGCAGAAACATGCTCACGAACTTCCGGTTGCTACTCAATCAACGCCTGCAGACAGCAAGACTCATCCATGCGATGCATACTGATAGCTGATTTCTCCAGGACCGGTTGTGCTGGACTCGAGGCAATGAGTAACTGCCGCCATTTGCAAAACAGTCAGGCTGTCGCAATGGTAAGATATCTACAATACACCTTCCAGTGCCGTGCCCGTGAAGATCCGGGGGAGAATAAGTCTTCAGCAACCCATGCTTGCCGTAAATGGCGACTATGATTGTCGTAAAAGGCGACTAACGCGATCGGGTGGTCAGGCTCGCTGACTTGGTTGATGCATGTCATCGATCCCAATTGCTCACCAGATTATGAAAGTGACAGTCGGAATATGATTTCTATTCATGCAATCGAAATCTTTATTCCGAACGATAGTTACGGGTTTAACGACTGAATCCATACAATCTAGCTCATCTATTAGCCATTCCAGAATGTTCTTTTGTTCAGGTTTCAAATTTGTAATCGAGAATTTGTCAAAATATGTTCGAAGCGTAGTCGCCAATTTGAAAGTGCCGTAAAGCACGAGAAGGCTGCCTTCTGATTGGTCATTCCATTGGTCGGTCAAAGTTCGCACTAGGTCGGTCTGACGTGACCCGTAATGGGATGTCCTCAGATGTTTGTTTAGCGGTCTGATCTGATTTTAATGAGATGGGTCTTCAGCAACCTATGCTTGCCGCAAAGGCGACTATGCTTGTCGTTTGCTTGTTTGTAGTTTTTAGCCGCACTCAGCAATATTCCAGCTGTATGACGGCGGTCTATATGACATACTTGTCGTAAGAGGCGACTAACGGGATCGGGTGGTCAGGATCGCTGACTTTCTTGATGCATGTCATCGTATCCCAATTGCGTGGATCGATGTTCATGATATCACTCACTGGATTGTCTGGTCCAGACTCGATTATTTATTTTCTTTGTATGTTTCAGATGGCAGCTAATCCTTGCTTCAACGGGGGGTCGTATATCAACAGCGCGTGTTCGTGTGTGTGGGGTTTCGCTGGGGCAACATGTGAACGAATAGTTAGAGGTAAGTGAACGAGTTCAGGCTACCTAATTCTGCACACCGTACCAGAAATATAATTGCCAGTTATTAGTAGAAAAAGCCCGCGACGCTAACAAATAGCTCGATAATTTAAGCCTCGTTTGGGAATTAAGCAGCGCGTGGAATGAGTGCTCGATGAATACCTTTAAATTACTTTTTAGGTCACTTTGAATTATTTCAGAAAAACGTCGTTCCTATTTAACTGTTTTATATATGACTACTTAGGACTACGGGTAAACATGGGAGTCGTACAAAACAACCTTAGCCGTACGACAGTCGTTAGTCTATGTTAAAGTATGGGAGTTAGGATCACCTTAGCGCAGCGTGAAGATCCGGGGTAGAATAGGTCTTCAGCAACCCAAAAAGCGACTAACGGGATCGGGTGGTCATGCCACTGACTTGGTTGATGCATGTCATCGATCCCAATTGCGTGGAGCGGTGCTCATGATATCAGTCACTGGATTGTCGGGTCCAGACTCGATCATTTACAGACCGCCGTCATATAGTTGGAGTCATTATATTGAAACACTCAAGTTTCGGATTTAAATCACAAAGGGCAATACGAAGAGTAAAATATGTGGCAGTATTCCAGTTAAACATCTTGTGGCGTGTCAGCTTAATGTGGGAGGAAAACCCGAAGTGATGCAGGTCACCATCTTCCTGAGGCAAGGGAGTTAACTGACTATAAAAGTCCAGTTTCCACCCTTGCCGAACTAGGCTGTCATTACGGAGTTACATTTTGGCTGGACTAACGAGTCTATGCATAGTCCATTCAAAATCGCGCAACGAAATCGAAATCCGGTTCGTAAACTGTCATGCAGATTTCGGTCGATTGCAGGACTTGCAAAGCATGTGCACCGCCAACTCGTTGTTGGGAGATATTTTCCAACTCTTTTCATTTTTTTAATCAAGGTGCTCACGTGATTGGATGCATTTCGCGATGTAAGACCCTCGTAAGATTACGATCTAGCCCAGTAACTCCAGCCTAGTTCGGCAAGGGTGGAAACTAGACTTTTAAAGTCCGTTAACTCTCTTGCCTTGGGAAGATGGCAGGTCTCAGACGTTTACCACCTCGGTGAAACCGACGAGCACGGGTATGGTGTTGACAAACCTAGAAACATAATCGGGGCGAACCGGGATTCGAACCCACAGTCATAGGTTTCTGGCGTCCCCAAGGGACGCAACTCTGCAAAGCGAATCGCGGTGCCTTTGACGACTGGGCCACCCGTGCCCACGGTTTAAATCACAAAGGGCAATCAACAACATCAATAACAGACCTAACATAGATTTCAGTGCACTCACGAATGTTGGGAATTTGTCACTGTCGAACGTCCTGAACGTGGTACCTGCTCCGCTCTTGAATCCTGTAACAGTGTTGGAAGCTGGTAGAGAGTCTATGTTTTCCATTGGTTCCCTGTCCGGACCACGCAAGTCAGATCGTGGAAGACCTCGAATCGTCCTCGTGTGGCTCTCAGATAGCTACAGCCAGCCTCCTACAAACTCTCACCTCACGATACTTCGTAAATGATGTAGTCTGACCAGATGTTGACATATAAAGTCGGATACCGCTTAAGTTCTCTGATTGCTGCAGACCACTGAAATAATTAGTCACATTGTACGAGCGCTTCATGCATTTGCTGCCACTAACAATAATCTGATAACACATAATATATTGTGTCTTCTCATAACCTCCAAATACCTATACTTTATTTAATCGAAAACGGGGGTGGCCATCTTGGCCTAAATACACCTTAACCGGGTTTTATTTTCAATCTTGAATCTTAATTCAAGCTTGACGTATTTGGAGGCAGCAATTAAGATAAAAGATAGTATGCATAATATTATTTAAAACATTTTCCCCCAGTCCGAGCAAAATAAATCATGGGATATATATATATATATATATATATATATATATATATATATATATATGGTATTACTTATAAAGTTAAATTATATTAAGTTATATTATATATATATATATATATATATATATATATATATATATATATATATATATATGGTATTACTTATTAAGTTAAATTATCTGATGCTATTATATTTTTTATTGACTATTCAACGAAAAGTAATCATGCAATTATCATCTCATTGATTGAAATCTCGATAAATCAACCCTGTACCTTTCGGTCTAAAGCATCATTATTATTTTTTTGTTGAAGCTACGGTGGCTGAGTGGGTTACATCGCTGACTTTGTGTTGTGGCGATGAGGTGCCTCACTCTGGCAGTGTGGGTTCGAATCCCGGAGGGGACTCAACCCAAAAAAGTACGAGAACCTGTACTTTACATAGAAAGTGTTATCCGAAATATAACATTTGTTACATTTGACCACTTTCTAAATGGCATTGTGTTTTCAAAGCTTTCGGCCATGGGAGTCGTGCCAATTTACTACTGTGAGAGGGGTACACAAAGTACGTGATCTACACTACCAGTTGTCGGACTTTCATATTGTGGAAGCCTCGGCGGCTGAGCAGGTTAGATCGCTGACTTTGTGTGCTGGCGATGAGGTGCCTCACTCTGGCAGTGTGGGTTCGAATCCCAGACGGGACTCAACCCAAAAAAGTACGAGAATCTGTACTTTACATAGAAAGTGTTATCCCACACAACATTAGTTACATTATTATTATTATTATTATTATTACAGGCTGCAGAGAGGCCTACTTGCTTGGCGTACGTGGAATGGGCTTCTATGAAATCCAACCATTCGGCTCCCCAATTTCATACATCGTCTACTGTAATTGCATGTGGGTCGGCACCGTCTACGCCTTCAAGAGAATAATCCCCCCTCCTCCATCATGTCAACCCATAAGCTACAACCGAACGTGGGAGGAGTACAAGACAGGCTTCGGGGACATCAACTGTGAGTACTTCCTCGGCCTGGAGACCATCTACCAACTGAACACGTACGAAAAGTTCCAATGGAACATATACAACATGGTGGACGGAAAGGCGTTTCCGGCAGCTAGCATCTACCTGGAGAGCACAGTCCTCCAATCAGAGGCAACTGATTATAAAATTGATTTTGTTCGAATTTTCACCAGATCTTATGAACATGGAGATGACGCCTTTGACCAAAGCGAGAAGCCGAGAAAGTTTTGTACCTTTGACCGGGACTGTGGGGGGTGTGCGGGTAAGGAAGGAGGGGCGTGGTGGTTCACAACCAGCTGTTCGGGAGGAGCAATCACTGCTGCAGCAGATAAGATGTATTGGCCCGTCAATGGAGTTGACAAGGTCATCAACGAGACGTATATACAGCTGGATCATATGCTCTACTACTAAGACCACATTCATTTCAGTCTATGTGGTTTGGTACGGTGGCCCATACCCGCCACTAGTGAGATCATTTTTCACTGTATGCCTCTATATTTTATCTGGCGGCCGCAAGATACCTCCACTGGTGAGATAAAATATAGAGGCATACAGTGGAAAATGATCTCACCAGTGGCGGGTATGGGCCACCGTAGTTTGGAGATGTGTAATAGAATATTAGTAGGTAGCATACAGAAATTTTGAATTTTTTTAGGGATGGGTCGGGGTGAGGAGCTAAATACGAGGGGTGGTTAATAAGTTCTGATCCCATTGAAAGACTTTCCCTTTCGTTGATGTTTAACGCCGCACTCAGCGATATTCCAGCTGCATGACGACGGTTGACATAATGAGCATCGATCCACGCAATTGGATTGATTGATTGAATATTGTTTTATGCCGCTTTTAGCAATATTCCAGCAATATCACGGTGGGGATTCGAACCCGGGCCTTTAGGTGACGAGCGAACGCTTTAACCACCAGTCTACCCCACCGCCCCCCACGCATTTGGAATACGATGACATCCTTTAACCAAGTCAGCGAGCCTGACCACCCGGTCCCGTTAGTCGCCTCTTTCGACAAGCATAGTCGCCTTTTACAGCACGAATGGGTTGCAGAAGACCTATTCTACCCCGGATCTTCAAAGACATTAAGACATTAAAATAATATATTTTTCAAAATAATCACCTTCCTCATTACTGAACATTTGCTAACGGTGTTGGGGGATTTTAACCCACTCCTTTTCTTGGCTGTCCAAATTGTGTGGATCGATGCTCATGATGTCAATCAGTGGATTGACCCGAATATTTGTAGACCGCCATCATATAGCAGGAATATTGCTGAGTGCGACAAACAAACTAAACTTACTACGTTCTTTTTTACTGCTATGACGTCATCGTTCCAGTCGAGGGTTCTGGTTAGGTCTTTCTTCGTGTTTGGGAACAGATGGAAGTCTTATTGAGCCAGATCAGGGCCCGCTTGCACAAAGCGATCTTAGTGCTAAGATGTTGTTAACTCCCATACTTTAACATAGGCTTACAATAGTCTTAGCGCTAAGTAGACCGCCTCCGTGGTCTTGTGGTAGAGCGTCCGCCCGGATAGCGGAAGGTCCAGGGTTCGATCCCGGGCCGCGTCATACCAAAAGACGTTAAAAGATGGTACTTGTTGTTACCCTGTCTGGCGCTCGGCATTAAGGGGCTAAAACAAGTACTGGTCGGCTCGGAGTCAGTATACTGTGTCTGATTTGGGTACTCATGTTAAACTGCGGCATGGTATCTCAGTGAGCTAGCACTATAAACACGTGCATGCACGTCGCTATATAAGTGCAATAATCTTGGACGCGACGTTAAACCCAATTTCACCTCACCTCACCTTAGCGCTAAGTTCGTTTTGTGCAAGTGCGTCCAGGGGAATAACGTGGATGCTGAAGGAGTTCATCAAAGCCAAACACGTGGACTATAGCCATGGTCATGACTGATTTGTGATTTGTGCAATGGCGCATCGTCTTGGTGGAAGAGCACACATCTTCACTGCTCCCACGGTTCTTATTTCATCACGTAGTTGACTCACACGTGCAGCATATGCTCCATTTAATGTCTCGCCTAAAAGCGGAGGCCAGAGTCTTTTCAGCTGATGGCGCAGCCGAATGTCAAATATTTCAACGGTTTTGATTGTTTTTTTTTGTTTGCAAAGTGGTCAACCAATTGTTTCATCAATTGTCAGAAATCGCTGCAAGAACCTTTCTGGATCAGCTTTAAACAGCTAGATTATGATATTCTTTCCTGGAAAATGCATACTGAAATAGCAATATGACCCTCAGTCATTTCCCAGTCCGTCAGTGTCATATCATTTTGGTCTTGCTGACGTCACAGCCCTTCCAGGACGAGGGTCGTTTTCAAAACTCTCCTTGCCACGTAAAAACTCGTTATTGGTCAGTAAATAAAAATATATACCCCCTATATGTTTGCAGAGAAAAGGAGTGTCACTCGCCATCTTCCTGGTTTGTTAACATTCGATATCAAGGTCGGTTTCTTGATGATACGCAAATTGACAAGCACATTTCTGGTCATAGATTGGTAGATAGCACAGTTCTACACAAAGCAATCTAAATTCGATTAAAGTCCCTTACTTACCGAAATATCGACAGTTTATTTCGTGAGCTGGAAAAACGTTACGAACCCCGAACGGAAGTGTTCAACTGCGGGCAGAATCAAGCGATTGGAGCGAAATTTGAAGGCTTTAATCTTGAGTGCTTCAGACAAGAACTTTTGACAGCCTCATCTAAAAAATGACAACAGATAATTTCAAGTTAATATTTATCAATAATGCTGTTTGTGTGCAGTGAGTCCATCTTTTAATTTTTGCAAATGGCAAGGGTTTCAATGTGAAAGCCGACATGAACTGCCGCAGCAAAGATGTGGTGTATGTTATGAGATGTTCGGGATGCGGCGAAAACTACATCGGTGAAACCGGCATGGAATTAAAAGATAGAGTCACTGTACACAAACAGCAGATTAGAGACCCTAATGTTCGATGCTTAGGTGTCAGCAAACAGGAAACGGGAATTTTACTATTTTTCCGTTTTATAAATTGTATACAAGTAACAAGCAGCTGAGACTGGAAAAAGAACAAATATTTATCCAATTGATGAAACCAAAATTGAACTCTAGAATGTATTACTAGATTTGTCATTTCTATCGTATATGTTGCACTATTACATTACAAATACTGTATATTTAATTCAAATGTCTCCCTACAATTGTTAAATTACTTGGTGTCGTCGATGGAGAGTGTAAATACATTATGACGTCACAGTTGTAATTGATGACGTCATCATAAGTATGACGTCATTATATGTCATCTGTCAGTTACACTGAAGAGCTGTCATGAGACAGCGAAAGTACTTGTATGATACTGATATAAAGAAGATGATGGACTAACGTGGACTTTATTATTTTATTATATCTATCTATCTATCTATCTATCTATCTATCTATCTATCTATCTATCTGTGTGTGTGTGTGTGTGTGTGTGTGCGCGCGTGTGTTTCAATGGCTACTTATTTAATATATTATATATGTCACCCCAAGGTTGCGTATTTAATATACCGTATTTGACCTAATGTGTGCTTATTACAGCGGGGTGCTTATTATGTCTAATACAGTATTATATACCTATGTCACCAATGGTTACTGTGTAACATAATATATATATTTTAAGGATTGACTGTGGATGTTTTCGGATCATTGAGGTATGAATCGAAAAACCGATGTGCAAACTGTATAAATTCTTACAAAAGTTTGCACATCGGCTTTTCGACTCATACCTCAATGAACCGAACAAAAATCCACAGTCAATCCTTATAATAAAAATTCGACAACGAAAACATGTGTTATCTACAATAGATTAACCAACAACACGTGTATATATCAAAGCAGACAAAAATGATAAACATTCCAGGTGTAGGAAAACATACTGTGGCGTTACATGAATCAGGTGATTGTTTAATTTTTGCACATAACTTGACACTCCCACAAAGTCAGTAGCCAATCAACGGAGAGTAGGATCTAAACAAAGTTCACAGGACCTGTCAATCAAGACAAGAGGCGAGAAGAACTGCAGCAGTCTGACTGTAACGAACCGGAACAAATATGTCCGGGAGAAGGTGGCTGTTTCAAATGACATGGTCAGTTACCGCCAGATCCAAACATTAGTTCCCTGAGAACAGGAAGACACAGTTGGAAATATAACCGGAAGACATGAACTTTTTTGAACCCAGGCGGACAAAAAACAGGCGGGCAGAAACAGGCGACCGAGCCTGTACGTTTGTTGTTTCTTCCCTTCTCGGCCTTCGGTCTCAAAGGGTTGTTTGGACAATGAATATGCACGAATTTAGCTAAATGTCCTATGCATGACGATACACAAGTGCAGAAAGGAAATTTCCTCGACTGCAATATTCGGATTCTCCGACATTCCCTTGAAATAAAAGTAGTCCGCTTCGGTGGGCGTGGCTTAAGTTTTTTCATTTAATGGGAAATGGATGCAATAACAAGTGACCAATTCAGCTAATCAGATTGCAGGAATTACAATGAACACAACGAACATTTAATTGTTTATGTGTTTCAAGATGTTGGCCTAGCCAGTAAATTCATTCCTATCTATGTCATTGACATTAGATCTATTGTTACTTCATTCTTGAAACTCAGAAAGCTGCTGATGTGCTAGACTAACGCTAAGTCACTGAAAATATACAATTTTTATAGAAACAAATAACTCTATTTAAATTGAAAAGGAGCCCTAGTGAAATGGGAGATTCCAGAGCCTGAGAAATATCTAGACTTGCCTCATTTAGGGCTTTTGCATCATAGAAAGGGCTGGGTTGGAGGGCAAATAATATGGTTCAGGGACTGTTAGACATACTACTGATGTGCAACATCACATTATAACAATTCATAGTTCTACTGTGGCAGTGTTTAATTGTCACAAAAATATGCAGCCAGGCTGGCCATATCAAATGGATAGAATTAACAGTCTGCACTTCGTATGATAATACGTTATATTTCCATAAATACAATGTTGAAACACCCATTTATCATATGGCATGACTGAAAAACGTGTCTCCAACAAAATCCATCATTGCCCGGAAGGCAGATGTTCTAAATGGGTATTAATGATTTTATTTCAAGCTTTTTTCAATGGCATATTAAGCAGTGCATGGAACTGGTCCCCCATATCTTAAAGATCACACATGGCACTAGTATGTCCCTGCAAGAATGCTTTGGCAAAATCAACAATTCCGGCTGCAGGTTCCAAAGTCAAAGTCAAAGATCTTTGGCCCCTGATCGTAAAGTGTTGCTGTCGCTTCTTTGTGGACCTCACTCACTCTCACACTGAAGCCAGGGCCACACTTCACTCCCCAAGTCCAGCGCTATTCCCATTGACTCTGCAGATCTGGTTGATAAGCACTTTTAGAGTTAACTGCATTTGATAGTCTTGCAATTTGTGTGCACTTTGAGCATGCCCATGTGGTGTGGACAAATAGTGCAACATACATGACCTAATTATTATAATTTTTGGCAAAGCTCACCTAATATAGTTAGGAACAAGAAAAAACAAGAGTTTGCTACTAAACAGGCTATATCCCCCCCCCCCTTTTGCAGAATTTATGAGATAATTAAACCTAAACAAACCCTAACCTTTTTTAACCGAGGTTGATCTTGTCATGGAAATTGTCATCGAGTTTGGAACCTAAGTCCATCTTGTTGCCATGGAAACGTAAAAAATATTTCTAAAATTTCAAAAAATTCTAAATGGCAAAAGGCATCAGTTCAGCATGTACTTGACAGACCTGCGAAGTTTCAGGAAAAAATATTGAACGGTTTCTGGGTTATGCTCCGGAAATGAAACGTAATGGACGGAGCCCGTTTGTATATCCCCCACCAACTTTGTTGGGCGGGGGATAAAAAACATCAATAAAAAAATAAATCTATGAAACCACAGTGTTTTGCATATGTAATTATCAATAAAACATAGTATGGTAAGTAAGGCTTTGGGACAACTATCACATACCGATCTAAATATCTACAGAACATTATATTCTAACATAACATTTAACTCTATTATCTTCAGAACTTGCCACTTATGGGTTTTGTCATGTAGTTACCCCGGTATGTTAATTAACAATTGCATTTCAGATTGCCATAAAGTCTGGAAAAGTTTCAGCTTTATAGCTGGAGAAATTGTAATGAAACAAGTGTCACACTCAATCAGTGAGTGAGTGAGTATTGTTTTAAGCCGCTTTTCCAGACTCTAGCAAAACTTCACACACAATAAACACAATATGATACAAGGCAGAAACTGGAGCCCAGCTGAGACACTTAGATACAATACAATGACACCTACATGCATACAATACCCACGTACATACAATACAATGACACCTACATGCATACAATACCCACGTACATACAATACAATGACACCTACATTATGGCTACATACATACAATACCCACATACATACAATACAATGACACCTACATACATACAATACCCACGTACATACAATACAATGACACATACATACATACATACATACAATACCCACGTACATACAATACAATGACACATACATGTATACAATACCCACATACATACAATACCCACGTACATACAATACAATGACACCTACATACATACAATACCCACGTACATACAATACAATGACACCTACATACATACAATACCCACGTACATACAATACAATGACACCTACATACAGACAATACCCACATACAATACAATGACACCTACATACATACAATACCCACATACATACAATACAATGACACATACATACATACAATACCCACGTCCATACAATACAATGACACATACATACAATACCCACGTACATACAATACAATGACACCTACATACATACAATACCCACGTACATACAATACAATGACACCTACATGTATACAATACCCACATACATACAATGACACATACATACATACAATACCCACATACATACAATGACACCTACATGTATACAATACCCACATACAATACAATACAATGACACCTACATGCATACAATACCCACATACATACACAATGACACCTACATACATACAATACCCACGTAGATACAATACAATGACACCTACATACATACAATACTCACATACATACAATACAATGACACCTACATGCATACAATACCCACATACATACAATACAGTGACACCTACATACATACAATACCCACATAGATACAATACAATGACACCTACATACATACAATACCCATATACATACAATACATTGACACCTACATACGTACAATACCCACATACATACAATACAATGACACATACATACATACAATACCCACATACATACAATGCAATGACACATACATACATACATACAATACCCATGCACATACAATACAATGACACCTACATACATACAATACTCACGTAGATACAATACCCACGTACATACAATACAATGACACATACATACATACATACAATACCCACGTACATACAATACAATGACACATACATACATACATACATACAATACCCACGTACATACAATACAATGACACCTACATACATACAATACCCACATACATACAATACAATGACACCTACATACATACAATACCCACATACATACAATACAATGACACCTACATACATACAATACCCACATACAAACAATACAATGACACCTACATACATACAATACCCACATACATACAATACAATGACACATACATACATACAATACTCACGTTCATACAATACAATGACACCTACATACATACAATACCCACGTACATACAATACAATGACACCTACATACATACAATACCCACATACAATACAATGACACCTACATACATACAATACCCACATACAATACAATGACACCTACATACATACAATACTCACGTACATACAATACAATGACACATACATACATACAATACCCACGTACATACAATACAATGACACCTACGTACATACAATACTCACGTACATACAATACCCACATACATACAATACAATGACACATACATACATACAATACTCACGTACATACAATACCCACGTACATACAATACAATGACACCTACATACATACAATACCCACGTACATACAATACAATGACACCTACATACATACAATACCCACGTACATACAATACAATGACACCTACATACATACAATACCCACGTACATACAATACAATGACACCTACATACATACAATACCCACATAGATACAATACAATGACACCTACATGTATACAATACCCACATACATACAATACAATGACACCTACATACATACAATACCCACACACATACAATACAATGACACCTACATGTATACAATACCCACGTACATACAATACAATGACACCTACATACATACAATACTCACGTACATACAATACAATGACACATACATACATACAATACCCACATACAATACAATGACACCTACATACATACAATACCCACGTACATACAATACAATGACACCTACATGTATACAATACCCACGTACATACAATACAATGACACCTACATACATACAATACTCACGTACATACAATACAATGACACCTACATACATACAATACCCACATACAATACAATGACACATACATACATACAATACCCACATACATGCAATACAATGACACCTACATGTATACAATACCCACGTACATACAATACAATGACACCTACATACAAACAATACTCACGTACATACAATACAATGACACCTACATACATACAATACCCACGTACAATACAATGACACCTACATACATACAATACCCACGTTCATACAATACAATGACACCTACATACATACAATACCCACATACATACAATACAATGACACCTACATGTATACAATACCCACGTACATACAATACAATGACACCTACATACATACAATACTCACGTACATACAATACAATGACACCTACATACATACAATACCCACGTAGATACAATACAATGACACCTACATACATACAATACCCACATACATACAATACAATGACACCTACATGTATACAATACCCACGTACATACAATACAATGACACCTACATACATACAATACCCACGTACATACAATACAATGACACATACATACATACAATACCCACATACATACAATACAATGACACCTACATACATACAATACCCACATACATACAATACAATGACACGTACATACATACAATACCTACATAGATACAATACAATGACACCTACATACATACAATACAATGACACATACATACATACAATACCCACATACATACAATACAATGACACCTACATACATACAATACTCACGTAGATACAATACAATGACACCTACATACATACAATACCCACGTACATACAATACAATGACACCTACATACATACAATACCCACGTACATACAATACAATGACACCTACATACATACAATACCCACGTACATACAATACAATGACACCTTCATACATACAATACCCACGTACATACAATACAATGACACCTACATACATACAATACCCACGTACATACAATACAATGACACCTACATACATACAATGCCCACGTACATACAATACAATGACACCTACATACATACAATACCCACGTACATACAATACAATGACACCTACATACATACAATACCCACATACATACAATACAATGACACCTACATACATACAATACCCACGTACATACAATACAATGACACCTACATACATACAATACTCACGTACATACAATACAATGACACCTACATACATACAATACCCACGTACATACAATACAATGACACCTACATTATGGCTACATACATACAATACCGATGTACATACAATTAAGAAATGATTTAACTTTGTGTGAGTTCATTGGAATATGAACCTTGCTAGAGTGAGGGCCAAACTGTATGAATGTCGGAGCTTGCGGAGTTCCCCAAAAGAGAGGTGACATGAATGCTCAACTTGCTTTACAGGAACATCTGTTGTAGTTTGTTTTCAAGCAGCATGTTCAAATAATATCATCATTGGGAGATTGATGGATTGAGTGAGTGAGTGAGTGAGTGAGTATTGTTTTACGGCTATTTTAGCAATATCAGGCAGGGGACACCAGAAATGGGCTTCACACATTGTACCCATACCGGGAATCGAACCAGATCTTTGGCTTGACAAGCGAACACTTTAACCACTAGGCTACCCAACTTCCGCATGAATTATATTACTGAATGTTTTGGAACATACTGTACAGCTGAAAAACAAAGTCCCACGCCTCTTGCTACATTAATAAACAAGAGTCATCAGAAGATGACAACCCCCCACCCCCACAAATTGGAAAGAACAATTATTGTGACTCTTACTTTAAGTCCAACTTGATGAGAGAATTTCTATCTGATCTGTCTGTCCATATATATGAGTAGTTATTGAGCTATCAAAACAATACCATAGAATTGTGATTCGGAACTTTGTATGTCTATGTCAGGTACACTAAAATATGAAGAGAGTCAAAATTAAACTTGTTGCCATGGAAACAGAAAAAATATAAATTCTAAACATCCTTAAGTAGCAAAAGGCACCATTTGACAACCTGGTCTGTGTGTGTAAAGTGTTATGAGAGAATACCTAATAGTTTAAGAGATATGGTCCAGACAAACACACAACTATGAACAGAGTCAAAGTCAAACTTGTTGCCATGGAAACAGGATTTTTTTTAATTCCTTATAACAAAAAGCACAACTTCAGCCCTTGATTAATACATGAACCTATTTGTGTGAATAATATTAATTAGTATATTAGTTCTGCTCCCAAACGACACCTACCAGTGTTTTAGCAAAGTCTAACTAGTTTCCCAGGAAAGGGACAAAATTAAATTTGGAAAGATTTCTAACTAACAAACGGCACCACTTCCGCCCTTGGTTAATACATGTACCTGGTATGGAACATTTTTCAAGTTGTGCTCCGTAAACGACACCTACCCCTCCCTTCTGAGATAAATAAAAATGCCAAAAATCTGCCATAAACATGTTTTCTTTTCTTTAAATGTGAAATAGAACATGTAGCACCCTTCCTTTGCTCTAGCAACTTCTTTGCCTTTTCATCTATTTGACTCCCACAATATTCCAAAAGGTAGTCTTCGCAAGCATCTTTTTGTGAAAACACCAAAGCCAAAGTATGAAAATGCAATATACATATAAGAATAGATAGGTGTAGTGTTAGAAAATGGAAAAGGTTTGCAAGTTTACACCGTTCACAATCAGGGCTTGATTTAACATGATATAGGTTACACACAAACAAATGTTTTCTCATAGACTTCTATAGTAACGTTATATATATATTTTTAAATAACTAAGCATTAAGCAGCCTTTTAATCAATGCACATGTGTGCACAGTGTGGCCTCAAGGCAGCAATAAAAACAAAAGGAATTGACTAGCTTAGCCAGCTCCATTTCCGAGTACAGGAAGCTAAACACACCACCCCCAGTTACGCACCAAATGTCACTTGCTTGAAAACATCTGTGGTTACATTCATATCTGTTAGTCATCAAAAAAGACAGCACTAAATATAGAAAAAACATGGTCAGTTTTAATCACTGGATGGAAGTACATTATAAAAAAACTTGAAATCTTACACAAACTCATCCAATCACAGCTGCCAGACGATTAAAAAAGGCTCTCAATGAAATCTGCTTGTTGAACGACTGATTCTGATTTGTTGTAGGACCTGCAGACAAATAAGAAAATAATTTATTTATGTTTTGTATATATATGTAGCTTCTCAGAAAAAAAATGAAAATTGGATTTAACTTTATCCAACATGTCTATATGGCAGCAGAATACAAAGTTTTAATGCACTGAAAGAGCTGTAAGAGGTAAATGATATATGTTTCATTAATGTTTTACAAAATGTATTTCGGTAATAATAATAAGTTTCTGCAATCAAACACAGACCATGGGAGTTTATTCATATTTCACAATAGAAGGGGCTCATGTATCAGTTCCAAACATGGTTGAGGCTGCATTGATCATTTCACCCAAAAAATAATTTCAACTAAACAAAATAAACAAATCTTTAAACCTCAACAACAATAAAAACACATATTTCAAATTCCTTAACAGTCAGTTGTTTGCCGCCCTGTGCTGATATCATCAGATAATAGCAGAGTCTTCAACATTCATGGAATATAGTTTTGACGTCATGACATGATATGATTGAGAGAGATTGTTCGAGATTCCTCGAGTCTCCATCCCTGCATTGTTTCTACTATCAAGCACCCAATGACTGTCCACATTTAGTAAATCATCTACAGAAGGGCTACACAATTGTTTGTGCTTTCTTTTACTCCCTAAATCAAAAGTAGAAGCATCTTATGATAAAACCTGGTGACATAAGTACACTTGGAAAGAAATCGTAAACATTCAAATTTGGACAGAAAAAGCATTGAATTCAGGTCAGCACATTGGCCAGGGACACATTAAGCAGTTTTAAAGTTCTCCTTCGTGTGAGGCGAGGTGTTGAACATCACCAGAATGTAGGAAGTTAAGGGGTGGATTGTTACCATACTGTCTATCACAGTTGATAGAGGGAAGTAACCCCCTCAAGTAAAAAAACAAAACGCTTTAAGAGCACAACATGAGTAAGTGAGTGAGTGAGTTGGGTTTAACGCCGCTTTTAACAGCATTCCAGTTATATCACGGCCTGTCAGCTTAATGTGGGAGGAAAGCCCGAAGTGATGCAGGTCTCGGACGTTTACCACTTCGGTGAAACCCACGAGCACGGGTATGGTGCTGACAAACCTAGAAACATAATCGAGGCGAACCAGGATTCGAACCCATAATCACAGGTTTCTGGCGTGCCTAAGGGACGCGGCGCCTTAGACAACTGGGCCACCCGTGCCCCCACCACAACATGAAAGAAAATTACACTTAATTTTAATGATTCATTTACTTAAGACTTTGAAATACTCCCAGAAAATCTAAAACACTTTCTGTTTAATGTTTGTAGGCTGCTTAACATGCCAATTTCAATTATTTGCCAGTTTGAAGGAGACAAAGCAAAACTTCCATATTAATAAGGAAGTATACAGGTTATCCAGACCAGAAGTTGTTATTTTTATTTACAATTAACAGTGTTTGGCAATACCAGTTTAAAAGAGTATTTCTCTCCAATAACTTGTGGGCTTGTAGGCAAATCAGAAACATGTGCACTAGGCAAATCTGTGATTTATGTATTGTATATATATATATATATATATATATATATATATATATATATATATATATATATATACTTGTAGGCAAAACAGAAACATGCGCACTAGGCAAATCTGTGATATATATATATATATATATATATATATATATATATATATATATATATACACATACAAACATACATACATATATATATTCTTTTGCACGCTAATATCGATGAAGCGTTGCATATGTCTGTAACTCTTTTTCATGTTGTAGCTGCTAACACGAAGAGTATTTATCCTACCAGACATAAACATGTTATTGAACAGGACAATCTCCCCCCATGGTGAGATCAGGAGCTCCAGGAACTAAAACACAAGAAATACAGAGCTCTGAGAGGGCATAGAGATTTTATTCAGGATATAGGTGATTTGAGACAGTTACGGATTTCGTTTAAGAATACCTTTAGATTTAAGAAGGAACAATATTTCAATAGTCAGAGAAATAAATTAGTATCAACTGGTCAGGACTCAAAATACTGATGGAAAATACTTAAACAGTGTAATATGTCAAGTGGCATTTCACAGTCACTATCTAGTCAGCAGTGGGTGGATCGCTTCATGTCACTCCTCTCTGTTGAACCAGTCAATCTATTTCCCCTTGATATTGAAGATGATTTCTTCCTTCTGTAAAATGACCCACTGGAGAACTTTATCAACCAATCACGAATCGAGAACTGTTATTTCATATACTAAATGTTGCAAATAACAAATCACCAGGACGGGATTCATTGACTGCTGAATTTGTATAAGCTTCTAGGCATTCACACTCTTAATCACATTTTTTATAGTGGTAGATTCCCCAGTTGTTAAGGGTATTTATATGTCCTCTCTTCAAGCCTGATTGTAAAAATGACCCTATAAAGTCAAGACGCATTTCTCTCATAGACTCAACCTGTAACATATTTACGTCTATTTTGAACCGCCGTTTACAAGAACTGGTGTAAGAATAATAATATTATTAACGAATGTCAAGTTGTGTTAGGGCTCATTAACTCATCTATTGATAATATATTTTCATTCAGGCTGTTGTTTAAAAAATCATTGGTAAGAAAAGGGGCATATCTTACTGCCTCTTCATTTTCCAAGGCATTTGACACTCAAAGACATGATATTCTCATGCAGTCATTGTGTGAAGTTGGTATCGAGGGTAAATGTTTGGATATAATCACATCAATGTATAATAATTTATCTGCTTGTGTAAAAACCCCTAAAGGTGTATATAGTTGTTTTACCGGTAACACTTGCACCCGTCAAGGATGTGTTTTAAGTCCACAAATATTATTATATTTATAAACAGGTTATGTTTTTTTTTCAACACCTTTATTTCAAGTTAGAGGCCACAGGGCCACAGAACATTACATTGCCGGAATACAAAAAACTGATAAAGTGACTTATACAATTTCATGGCATTCAATATGAATTTTGAGAACTGTATTATAGTAGGTTTATAATAAGAAGACATCAGACGAACAAAGGATTCCGGGGATGGATTTACAAAGTATTTAAGATCAATGTATAGATATCTTAAATCATTAAATGCAGGGCATGCAAGTGCAAAATTATATTCATTTTCTACTAGACTAATATTTAATTGAAAACAATATCTACACAAGCGACATTTTGAATCGATTCCCTTGCGTCTGCCAATTTTGATCCTCAACTGATGACAGCCACGTCTAAATCTTGACAGCGCTTGTTTCAATAGTGTAGAGTCGACTTTTTAAGATATACCTCGGCCTGTAAAACCGATTTGTAGGTTGAATATGCCATTAGCTTTGGATTTGATGATATTGATGAATGTCATCTTGGATGTTGTAATCGGAAACACGTTGCCTAAGCTTAGATATAAAAAGATAAACATTTCCAACATCTTGCATAACTCAGGCGTAGCCAAAGCCAAACTGGAATAAGATATGTTTTATTTTAGTTACCCAGGAAGTTCTGTTAACGCAATCCAATCCATACAGCATTAGATATGTTTGCTTCGGAGGTCAGCCATTATTCATAGTGACTAGTTTAGCCCAATATTTTACACATGTTGTTACATCGATGAGAAATAATAAAGGTCGACTACTTTCTCCAAGTACAGCATCTTTACAAGCACCCAGAGGCAGATACAAAATTCTTCTAATATACTTAGTCTGAACTCTCTCTGTTTGATCCACGACTTCGTATCCCCAAAGTTCGGAGCCGTATGTTAGGATGGGCAGAACCATCCTATCAAACATGTTTAGTGCAGTCGTAATTGGTAAGCCACCACACATAGAGTGCAATCTGTATATGAGTAAGAATACTTTCTCAGCCTGCTTTGCCAACACCTGTTTCGATCTCGTCCAAACTAGTTTAGGTGTAAAATAAAGACCAAGATATTTATAAAAGGAGACGGTTTCGATCTGAGAGCCCCTGTAATACCATTTTTCATACTGTCGTAGATATCCACCGTTTTTAGGTTTATACCCCATTTTTGACAAGGACAAGGGACTTCCTCAACAACATTGAATATTTGTGGGACCATCTTCATTGGCAAGTTAGAAGGCGACCAGTACCACCGGTAAAACGTCAGGACCTGGAGACATAGCAACGTATTCCCTCTGACGTCATCAGGCGTTTGACGTTATTGGTGCGGTGAGGTGTTATGGCCGGCATTGATGCATGCGGTGGCCTCCGTGACTTTCAACTCTGTTGTTACACAAGTGTTTTGACAGTGACAATGTATCTTGTATCTTTGTGTCAATGTCACTCGTAATGATTCTGCTTTTATGGAGTGAAATATTTTTCAGATGATTTCAAAACGCCATTGTTTTTAAATATACTAGTATCTATATCGTTTAACATCCAACCTGCTTTCAGTTTGCTTCAGTCGTCTCTCATAATTTTGGTTTCCAAAGGACGTCAGTTCAATTCTTACAAAGTAACTACAACACTCATTATTCATGACAAACCTAGGGATGAGACATGCGGATATCTCTCAAATTAAACACAAAAAAGTATATTTTTGGAGGGTTATACGTTTGTATTCAGCAAGACACAAGTACTGCCTTTTGCATTTTCCTTGTGGATTTATGACACAATTAAATGAACCGTCACTCTGCATTGCAACGATAATCATTCCAACAGGCTGCTTTCATCTCCATACAGTGTTCTTCACCCGCTTTGTTATTTGGTTCCCTTGGGTACCAGTTGGTGTATCCCTCCAATCAAATACGAGAACGTTAACAAATTAACGGCAACTCCGCATTGCAGAGAGCATCATTCCACTTGCAGGTTTTCCCCAAAGACATCCCCATGCAATGTTCTTGTGGGTCATTGTGGCGCGTGCTCATAATGCTCAGATGGCGGCATTTTCTGTTCCGGTTGCGCGCGCCTCCAAGATGGCGGCACGTCCGTTTCCGAGGGGCCATGTCCCCATCCAAGTGGGCGGCACGGCGTCTCCAAGATGGCGGCGGCGGCGTCGGCGGAGGGGAGGGAGGAGGAGGAGGGTGGAGGGAGGGAGGAGGAGGAGGGTTTCTTTTGTTTTGGTGGGTGGGTGGTGAGAGGGTAGTCAAAGCAAAGGATGAAAAGAGATGGGTGGCCCTGAAAAGGGCAGGGTCAAAGGGGAAGTCATGATTTCTTCTTCATCATAATCATCATCATCATCATCATCCTCACCAGCACGTGACGTCATCCTGTGTTCTGGCTGACTGACACACGGCAGTGGTGGTGGTGGTGGTGGCGGTGGTGGTGGTGGTCTTATAGGTGATGGTGTTGGTGATAAGCCATGGACGTGTTTTTTATGACGAAGTAAGACTTCTAGAAAATGTCTTACCACAGTCTGAACACGATGTGGACTCCATGACGTCTTACAAGGCGGGGTGGTCGGGTAGCCTAGTGGTTAAAGCGTTCGCTCGTCATGCTGAAGACCCGGGTTCGATTCCCGACATGGGTACAATGTGTGAAGCCCATTTCCGGTGTCCCCCGCCGTGATATTGCTGGAATATTGCTAAAAGCAGCGTAAAACCATACACACTCTTACAAGGCAACTCATCTTTCAAGCATGGCCTTTCTCTTTTATCTATTCATTCTTTACTTTTTTCTTAACTTTTACAACGAACATGTGCACAGACATGACAGACGCACAGACAGCCAACGCAGACGACATCTCAACTCAGCCTCTACCCTCGGTTCAGCATCCTATTGGAGTTGAGATCAATCAAGACACAAAGAGTCAGTTCAATTTATCCCTGTTTAATGATGACACCTAATACACTTCAACTTAGATACAGGGCAAACAATGCGAAACAATGCGAAAAAAGTGGATGACAACCTTCGTCATCGTCATCACACAGGTAGCCTGCTCAATGTTGCAACGAGTGCTGCTGTTGCTGCTGCTTCTGTTGGTGAAGGTGTTGCTGCTGCGGCTGCTACTGCCGGTTTGTATAGTGCTGAAATGAGTTCTGGTGCGTTAGCATGGAGACACGAAATTCATCACGTTCACGTTCATGTCTGTGCATGTCGATTCACCTTTAGAATTCAGGCGTCCGTTCCACACCATGATCGTAGCGCTAAGGTGATCGCCACTCACCTACTTTAACTTAGGCGAACGACTGTCATTGCGCTACATTACGATCGCCTTGTGGAAGGAGACCTTGCACCTCAAAGATTACAATCATGTCATAATACCACGATGATGTCATTTGTGGAATTTCGTTGCTAGATCCTTCGCCAATGTGACGTCAACCTAGCAACAAAGTTCCTGGGTCATCGACTGTGTATAAGCTCGTCTCAGTGATCTATCATCTCCATACGCAATCGCCACACCAGTAAGTGTTCTGTCAGGAGACAGGTGGCAGGCTATCCGTGCCTTTGCAGCACAGCACCTATGTGTGTGAAGAGTTAGTCTCTCACGATCAAACGGCCCTTTTCAGGGCCACCCATCTCTCCCAAAAGAATGCTTTTCATCCTTTGCTTTGACTACCCTCTCACCACCCACCCACCAAAACAAAAAAAACCTCTTCCTCCTCCCTCCCTCCCTCTCCTCAGCCGCCGCCGCTGTCGCCGCCATCTTGGATTGGGAGATGCCCCCTCGGAAACGGACGTGCCGCCATCTTGGAGGCGCGCGCAACCGGAACAGAAAATGCCGCCTTCTTGGATGCGCACGCGCCACCGGAACCGGTATCACGACGTCATCCATGACCCACAATGCCCTGCGCAGTTCACGTGAGCCTGTCCTCCCGATCCCGCAGTCGCCTTTTACGACAAGCATATTTGCCTTTTGCGGCAAGCAGGGGTTGCTGAAGATTTATTCTAACCGGGATCTTCACGGGTCTGTAAAAAAAGTGAGACACCCAAGTATGTATTGATAAATAACATGAAATCAAACTAAATATCGGTTACCCATACTTGGGTTGTCAATCAGACTTGAAGAGGTCATATTACACCGATGTCGTGTACATTTATTAAAAGTTGAGGATCCTCCATTCCGTATCCCTTAAGATGACATAATCACTGGCAAGCATGTCCTTCTTGATTGTGTTGATTTTTCCATCATGAGGAATAAATATTTTATATGTTCACCCATAAGGGATCCTTTTAATCAGAAATTTAATTATTGTTGTTCTAAAAAAAAGAGTTGAATAATTGATCAATTTGAATGTGATAAGTTATGTATTTTTATGAATTGGTAGTATTTGACAATTAACGAATATTGTCAGTTGATTGGGGTTGAAGTAGTGTAAAATCATTGTGCCTCTGAGTGGGTATGTAAGCCTGCGTTATTCAATTATTGTTATGTGTACCAGAGTTTTATTCGAAGAATATTTATTCGTTTTAATCTCTGGCTGAGTGTCCATCATCACCAGTGACTTAAGGGTGTAATGGTGTAAGTCCTGCAGGGGTCCATGCAGGTAGCGCAGTAGTTTTATGTACTTGAGTTGCCTGGCTGCACGTCTATCATTAAGTCGTGGTGCTGCCTCAGTGTGCGCTGCTGTTTGTTTTATGTTTATGTGTTGTTTTTATCAGGGAATACAAGATGCCTACGCCATAAATCGCAAAGAACAATCGAGAACGAAGCGCGGTTTATTTCACAATGAAACATTGTTCTATTGTTACTTGTACAGAAATCTGTACGTAAGAGAACCTAGTGTGTAACCAAACAAAACAATCACGTTTTATTATACTGATTCCGCAGTATCCACTGAGAAAGGTGCCAGTTGAAGGTTCATGGTATGGTAAAGAACCTCGTGGTGAAAACGTTCTCAACAAAATGATGTAAAGTTACTGCAATAAGACATCGGTAGAACAGAAAAGGAAATTAAGCCACACACTTCAGGGGGAAACTGTTCATCAGGCTACCCTATGCAAGCGACAGAATCTAGCAACTTTTAAACTATAGCTGTTGCAAATACCGAACCAAATATGCTGTCACAAATCGAAGTATCCGCCTATCAAAATGTCGGCATAGGGATTTTGTCAGCAGTGCAACTTTCAATAATTCGCACAGTACTAGTGCACTTCAGATTCAAAACAAATCTGAATGAACTCGCTTTAACTTTATATTTAATCTCACAGTTCGCATGCATTTGTCGACTGTTAGAAATGTTCTCATACATGTTGCTAATTTTGTAAATGCTTCATGAATTCCGTTATTCTGGTTGACAATGAAATAGTATATTCTCATCTTTCATTGTTTTTAAGTTTCCTTTATTGAGGCTCTTCAGGAAAGACCAAGCTAAACCCCTGTACTTCTCTGACATTGACGAGATTGAATTCTTTTCAGGGAGTGATTATTATTTGAATACGGATAATTATTTTTAAAGCTTTTAGATTTTATAAACATATTACATGAGGCTGTAAATGTGATACATCGTAACCGTTGTTTATCGTACAATAAAACACTGCATGGAGAATAAACCACCCTATATGTACACCCCGAGTTTATTCTCCTTGCACTGTTTTATTATACGATAAAGAAGTCCCACTAGTCGTTTATTTCTTAAATGTGACTTTAGAATACTCACATGCACATGTACTCATGTTTTATTCATTTTTGCTTCAAGGAAAACAAATAAGTTTTGAATGTTAATATGTTGAAATTAAAGAAGTAAAACAACAATAGGGTATTCACCGCATTGCAAATTCATGAGCCCGAATGTATCTTGACTGCGTCTACGTGTTCACTGACTATTTGTTTCGTAACTGAAGTAGCAACTTTGTTAAAATCAAGAAACCTTTTACTACCGCTTCACAGTTCTTTGCCTTACCAACCTTTCCGATTCGAATCCCCCTCATATGCTACTGATACTCCCTGAATCTTGCGACCCGTGAAGATCCGGTGTAGAATAGGTCTTCAGCAACCCACGCTTTCCGTAAAAAGTAATTAGGCGACTAACGGGATCGGGTGGTCAGGCTCGCTGATTTGATTGAAGCATGTCATCGATCCCAATTATGTGGATCGATGCTCGTGATATCAATCACTGGATTGTCTGGTCCAGACTCGATTATTTACAGACCGCCGTCATATGGATGGAATATTGCTGAGTGCGGCGTAAAACAACAAACCAACCAAATCAACCCTGAATCTTGCATTATCTCAATAATTCGAGAAGTAGCCCGATTCGGTTCGGAGGATTGGGACCCCCCTCTAAACGTTGCAGCATGTAGTCCGTTCAGGTTTTCTTGGCCTTTCTTGTCATGTTGCACCATTTCTCCCTCACTTATGGGCGGTCGGGTAGCCTAGTGGTTAAAGCGTTCGCTCGTCACGCCGAAGACCCGGGTTCGATTCCCGACATGGGTACAATGTGTGAAGCCCATTTCTGGTGTCCCCCGCCGTGATATTGCTGGAATATTGCTAAAAGCGGCGTAAAACCATATTCACTCACTCACTCTCCCTCACATCATCAACAGATCGAAGCGCTACGCCCTTCATGTACTGCCTCAGTGATAGCCATCGATGTAGCAGGCTCCTTCTTATTGGTTACTTCACTGCTCTTCATGAAGTACGTGTGAATTTCTCTCGACCAATGACTGAATGATATTTTCTTCATTTCCTATTTCTTTTCTATGTTATTTCCCCTTGAGTTGACACTGTTTCGGCATTATTCGATACGACACAGTGACGGATGTACGAACGCTAGGAATTCTGGAATAATATTTACCTGAGTGATGCTTAAATCAATATGTTAAACTTTAACCGAGTGGTTAGGTAACCTAAAGGTTATCTATCGATTCCGCAAGAATAATATAACGGCTGGTTAACGGATGTGTGGTTAAATATTTAATGGTTGGTTAGGAGTTAACTAGATGTTAAAATAATCGGGCCAAGCCATTGGACGATTTCGGAACCGCAAGCAACACACCCGAAACATTGCACGTTGACTGGACGATGCCATTGCTCCGTGCACGTGGGTAGTGGTACTTTGTTTTAAATTTTGATCCTTCAGCGAAAGGTCGTCAAATCGCTCTGAGCCATGAGTATTGTGTTTTTTCCTTACCCACAGTAACGCATACTCTCTCTATTCAAGCTTCATTGCAGAAGTTGTGATCAGAATGGGAATGCGTCGTTTACAATGTGACACGCCTGGTAGGCAGATCTTGCCAATATGTTCTTTGCCTCTTTGGAACAGGATTTTGCAGTATTAAAATGTTAATGATCGACCCCGCACAGGGCTATATGAGTCCAGTGTTTGTAGGCGTCCTAACGAACGTCTTGATAACGTCAACGTAAGACAACATGATAGATTTTAGGTTAAACTAAACTGAGTCAAAATAAAAACATCACATTTTTAAAAGTAATCTCATATATGATATACAACGGACACATGTATCAGAGAGGATAATTTTTAATCATTAATGTCCAAAGAAGGATTTTAATTAACAGTGGTAACCATAATTTGTTCGAAGCACCTACGGTATTCGGTAATGACATCAACAGTTTAAATCATAAGTCCCAAGCACGAGAATCTGATGGCACACAAGTTCAGTAGCGTGTATGGCCACCATGTGCGTTGACAACTGCCACACAACGCCTCCGCATGGACCTTGTGATGCTTGTGAACACATGATTAGGAAGATGACGCCATTGTTGCTGCAAAATGGTGCCAAGATCTTGCAAATTCTGTGGTTGGTTCTGGCGAGTGCGCAGACTTCTGCCAAGAGCATCCCAGACGTGTTCGATGGGATTGAGAACTTGACGGCCAGTCCATGACGTTGACTCCCGCATTCTGAAGGAAATTCCTTGTCCAAATTGCTGTGTGGGGTCTGGCATTGTCGTGTTGGAAAATCAAAACGGGTCCATGTGCTGCCATAAAAGGCAGAAGTACCTGGTCGCGGTAAGCAGCAGCGTTGAGGTTGCCACGGATGACAAGAACCCTGGAACGTGCATTGCCACAGAAAACACCCCACACCATGACACTTCCGCCTCGAAATCTGTCAACTTCCTGTACACAACACTGGGCGTAACGTTCATGACTGCGCCTCCACACCCTCGCCCTACCATCAGCAAATCGAAGATTAAATCGGGATTCATCTCTGAAGACGACTTGATTCCAATTCTTCTGAGTCCATCGTAAGTGTCGCTGTGCCTACAATTGACGTTGACGTCTGTGTAATTGAGTCAGAACCGGCCCGCAGTATGGCCGTCGTGCTTAAAGGTGAGCTGTTCTCAGGCGGTTTCGAACAGTTTGCGCACTCAGTCTACCCCTTAACAGTTCATTTCTGGTTGATGTAGCCGTCAAAAATCGGTTACGGGGGTGACGTAAGACAATCTGACGATCCTCTGCATGTGACGTCACACGTGATCGACCTGGCCGAGGGCGATCAGCGGTGGTACGCGTTTGCTGTAGACGCGTCTGTAAATCATAAACAGTCCGTCGACTACAACACATCGTCCTTGCGACTTCAGCTACGGACGTTCCCGTCTGCAACATGCCGAGTGCACGTTCACGTTGCACATTTGAAAGGCGTGGCATGACAAATGGCTGTAAAGACTTTTGTTTTCTTGTATTTTTCTTTTTTGTTAATGACTGCTAACAAGTATGGCTGAAAACACATGCGGCTTTATGGCCACGTGACCAGTACCACGTGAAAAAACACGTTTGCCACTATAGTGCTGTGCACATGATTTTGATCGATTCACCTGCACAAAAACGGGTGTAATCTGAAGACCTGGCCATTACTGGTCAAAATGTTAAAATTTTAGGATTGTGAAGTTTTTAATTTGGTTCAGCATATTTTAAATTGCAACTGGGCGGTGGGGTAGCCACTTGTTCAAAGCGCTGTCTTTTCACGCCGGGTTCAATTCATAACATGAGAACACTGTGTGAAGTCAGTCTGTGGTGTTCCCCGCCGTGGTATTGCTTGAACATTTCTATTAGCGGCGCAAAAGCATCCTTATTCACGTACGTAAATTGCAACTACTATCATATATTCTCAGAGGGAAGGTAGTGTGTTCCTTCATAATGCCGCTTGAAGAATGGAGGATGAGACTCACACCCTGGAATCATTCATGTGGTGGTAGACTGGCAAGGTCGTTTCTCTGTGTTTACATGTCTACATATACGATAGACATAAACGAGAGCTCCATTGTTTTCCTTTAAACAGTTTATTTCGAAGAAATGAAGTTGGTCGCATGTGTGATGAATATCTAGCAAGCATCAGGGTACGGATGATGCAGTTATGGTTGCTTCAGATGGGGCTGTGCAGTATGGTGATGATCCTCAGAACTATTCTGAAGGAACTGACCAGGATGTCACAGAGACAACCAATAATCCAGAGTGTCCTTCACGAAGTCAGCGGCAGACTGATGCTGGAGTATGTACTTCTTGCTTTACCTCCATAGTGAGTGAGTGAGTATGGTTTTACGCCGCTTTTAGCAATATTCCAGCAATATCACGGCGGGGGACACCAGAAATGGGCTTCACACATTGTACCCATGTCGGGAA
The DNA here is from genome assembly GCF_023055435.1 of Haliotis rufescens. Classification (NCBI taxonomy): domain Eukaryota; kingdom Metazoa; phylum Mollusca; class Gastropoda; order Lepetellida; family Haliotidae; genus Haliotis; species Haliotis rufescens. The sequence goes on from NW_025963792.1 coordinate 266,713, forward strand.
TCGAACCCGGGTCTTCGGCGTGACGAGCGAACGCTTTAACCATTAGGCTACCCGACCGCCCTTTACCTCCATATGTTAAATAGACAAGCATAATACCAGTGTATACTAGGGGTGTCACGACAAATCGAACTATCGATATATTGCTATTGGTGAGCACTTAAAATCAATAAATCGATTGTTTAATCAGTTTCCGATCAATAGTATCGATTTCAGTTAGGAATATCGATAGTTTCGATTGTATTTACCATATCAATAAAATACATTCAACGCTGTCAATTTTTTTTTCTTTTGATCATGCGTGGTGGTTATTTACACATGCTGATGTGGAAGTTTCTTTTTCTTAAATTATTCGGGTAAAGAAAAAACAAATCAGTCATATCTCAAACTTTGCTATTTATTTGTTGTTATGGTCAGAAACGGGAACTGGACCGAGATCAAATAATGACTGGGAACCGTCACGTGTCCGAGGACGTAAGGTTGTTCAACTTCCCTTCTGCGAGTGAAGATGGAGACTGGACGTTATGACGTGCAGCACCATCCCGACTCCCGTGTACCCGCGTGACCCTTGTTAACACATTCGCTTACTTTCCCACTACTGGGAGTCCCAGACCGACGTAAATGTTGAGATGTGGGATGACATTGATGGAAGTGGGATGAGTGATCCGTCTCAGCTGCAGTACCTGCTGTTCTCTTAACCCTTGTCCTGCTGCATCCGTGTTGGAAGCTGTGGGGTTAATCATGGATTTGGTTTGGTTTGGTTTGTTATTTTACGCCGCACTCAGCATTATTCCAGCTACATGACGGTGATCTGTAAATAATCGAGACTGGACCAGCCAATCCAGTGATTAATATCATGAGCATCAGTCCACGCAATTGGGATTGATGACATGCATCAACCAAGTCAGCGAGCCTGACCACCCGATCCCGTTAGTCGCCTCTTACGTCGAGTATAGTTGCCTCATACGGCAAGCATCGGTTGCTGAAGATTGCTCTCTTGCACCCTGTGGACGATCCCTCTCTTGCACCCACCCTTTGATGGACCCCTCTTTTGCAACCCCGTGGAGTACCCCTCTCCTGCACCCCGTGCGAGCACGTCCCCCCCCCCCCCCCCCCCCCCCCTCACCCGGCTTCCTTTGAGGGAACCCTCTCTTGCGTATATCAAATAATGGCCTGCAATTTATATATAAACTATATACAGATTTACTGCTATTTAAGCAATATCCCAAGTTAGTTAATTGGATACAAGGATTGACACAACTCTGAAATCATTTTATCAATTATTGTTTATTGTAACGTCGTGCATGACACTGACAAATTCGACTTACCCATAGTGATGACATATAGCAATCGTTTCATGATCATGCTAAATATTCCTCCTCATTAAAAAGGGACATGGCATGAAGGGGATTATTGTGGTCCTCGCGACCTGCCTTATTTCAGAAACAAACATAACTTAAAGAAATCGTGTTAAGATGTGTTCACATAAACGGGAATAAGATTTCATTTCAACACCATACGCTGCAATTAAGGCTGATGAGTCGAACATACGATACTGGGTTAATATACATATTATAGTGGGTGGGTGAGCGAGTTTGTATTGTGTTACTAAGCTTTTAGCAATATTCCACCAATATCACGGCGGGGGACACCGGAAAATGGGCTTCACACATTGTTGCCGTGTGGGGAATCGAACCCGGGTCTTAGGCGTGACGAGCCAGCGCTTTAACCACTAGGCTACCCCGCCGCCCCTCACATGATTATGGTTGAGTCGTATGGCGGACTCCTCTGCCAGGTGGACCTCCACACCAACGGAACATATGTCAGTTTGTAGTAAATACATGAATGCGCATCAAACATCTGGACGGACTGTCTGTAATAGTCAATAAGTATATTCTCTGTTGATATATTTTAATAACTACCGGAAGTAAATATAAAAACAAACACAAATCCGGTGTTTTCTTTTCTACTGAAGAAAGTGATCACAGACCTAATCTGTTTCTTAACCTTATCAAGCGGTCAAGGCTGTTAGCGTTAAGCTAGTTCGATGTCTTTGTTGAAATGCACCTTTAAGTCACACGATTCTGTACGTGTACAGGCCATGAAAGCTAGAACTATCGCCAGAGGTACCATACACACTTAACTCTTCTCCCTTTGACGGCGTCTTAAAGGTAAAGTTGAACTCTTTACCTTCCTTCTCCTTCACTTGTTTGTTGACCATTAACTCAGTTAAACTATCTGAGCTTAGTTTAAGTCGGACATCCTGATTGGCTGGAAGATCACCAGAGAGAGGCTCATGCAGATGGCAGCCATATTTCTGAGCAGCAGTGTAAGCATCGGGGAAAGGGAGAACATTGCTTACAGCTTTTTTGCTTTCAATCAAAAAGTCAGCAACATGGTCAAACGAACATGACTCTGAGTTCTCGGGATGTTTTCCAAATAGTGTTAACTTATAAAAGCCAACGTCGGGTACTCTTGCTTTAAGAACAAGTGTATTGCCCTCATAAAAGTCAAATACATATCGATCCAGGTCAGTCTGAGTAGAGTCTGCTTGTTCAAGACGCAGTGAGATGGGGACAAGCTTCGACGTCTTGATCCTGAGTTCTACTTCGCCAGTCGATGTAGTCAGAACATCCTTTCCCAATATGTCGCTGGTAAAGCCATATTGAATGGCGTCTTGACTTGCACCCCAGGATCCCTGCTTCTTAGGGTATGGACGCAGACCTTTGACAACAGACTGACATCGCAAAACAAAGGTGATGAGTGAGTGGTGTGTGGTACCTGATGATGATTCTGACTTGCCATAGATCTCCAGGTTGTATTTGCCTTCGGCAGGTGGAGAAACTCTAACTGTATACTTGTCTCCTTGTTTCCTTAAGAGGACATACTGGCTGTATTCCCGCTGTGTGTTCTTCTCCTTCAAGTCACACAATATTCCACTGAGTTTTACATTTCGAGTCTTGAAGCTGATTTCACACTCATTTTCCACTGTGATCACTTGAGTCTTGTGGCTCGTACATTCAAACCCCCATGCGATACCATTGGTCATTGGAGTTTGAGCATTGCTGAACTCCTCGAGAGACAACGGTTTTTTCAACAGCTGCAGAGGGATACTTGCTTCTAAATTCTTGTCAGCATATGGAAAATGTTTGATGACAAAATCCTCAGGATCAGTGAGGAAATATAATTCTTCGAACTCTTTCTCGTACTTATGGTCGTTGTTCACGTGTCCTGCTCCCCACGTACACTCAATATGGCGCCACTCTCCCTGAACATACACAACGTTCCACGCATGGTCCGTTTCCGTATTTAGTGTGAAGGGATTTTCTGGATTGTAGCCGAACCCTTTGGCGAAACCAGAGACCCGTTTGCAAGGTATCTTGCATTCGCTGTCACGATAAAGGTAAACATAAAACCATTATTCATGTGTTAATGAGACATAGAAATTCATTGCATGTGTATGCTTTGTTTGTTTGTTTAACACCCCACTCAGCTATATTCAAGCTATATCAAGGCGGTCTGTAAATAATAGTCTGGACCAGACAATCCAGTGATTGATATCATGAGCATCGATCCATGCAATTGAGATCGATGACATGCATCAAGCAAGTCAGCGAGCCTAACCACACGATCCCGTTTGTCGCCTCTTACGACAAGTATAGTCGCCTTTTACAGCAAGCATGGGTTGCTGAATACCTATTCTCTACCCGGATCTTCACGGGTCGGTGTCAACAAGTGTTGCTTTACTCCAAATATGTTACTTTGTCATACTGGAATGGAGAACATTTGAAATTTCACATCTAGTTAAGGGTCGCTACAGTTAACTTATATTATAATTGAAAACGCAGTGTGTTTATGTCCTGAGGATGACCTACTCGCAGAGAGATTTAAAGAGTCTGGCATATCCTTCGCAGACACTAGATCCATGCTTCAGCACTGCATCGGGGTCCTGAGAGCCAATGTTGTCACTAAAGAACCCGGATACGTCGTAACTGTAAAATAAATAAGCAAATGAGATAAGAAAGGACGAAGTGCACATGCCATTTTGCCCACATTCCTAAGACACATAGAAAACAATTAGAAATTGTTATGGAAGTTTGCTTGTTTGTTGTTTAAAGATGCACTCAGCAATATTCCAGCTTTATGACGGCGGTCAGTAAATAATCGAGTCCGGACCAGACAATCCAATGACTGACATCATGCGCATCGATCCATGGCCACGCAGTTGGGATGTTGGGATACAATGACATGCATCAGGCAAGTCAGCGAGCAGCGAGCCTGACCACCCGATCCCGTTAGTCGCCTCTTACGACAAACACAGGGACCTTCTACGGCAAGCATGGGTTGCTGAAGACTTAATCTATCCCGGATCTCAACGAATTGTAATGAAAGTAATAAGATGCATTTGAATAACATACAGCACCTTTTGGATTCCTGGTTAGAATAGATCCTGTGCTTGTTGTACCATACGACATAATGGGTCGCCCCCATGAAGATGCTTGTCGTAAGAGGCCACTGACAGAATGGGATGGGGTTCGCTGACTTGGTTGATGCATGACATCGTGTACCAATTGCATAGATCAATGCTTGTGATGTCAATTACTGATATATCTGGTCTAGACTCGGTTAGTTACAGACAACCGCCATAAAGCTGTAATATTGCTGAGTTCGGAGTTTTACAACAAACAAACAAACAAACAACCACTACACACAACAAACCTGTACGGAACACACCTGATATTGTCACCAAGCCATCTGTAGAAGGCCCGGATTTTCTCCATGTCATTCCGGGCTGGCTTTACCAGGTACTGTGCTAGGGAGGTCACAGATGAGCGAGCACTGGCCGGAGCCTAGACAAAGTGCAAAAACAAGAACAGACAGTTACCCCGCACAGTACCGTTACCGTCATCAGATAAACCCGTTTTCCAGATTTATACATGCATGAAGACGTTCATTTCAGTAATTCCCTGAAAGCGGGCTTCATGGACAAACGGTCCGTTCTAACGGCTTAACTGTCATCAAAATTATTCAATTATCAGGAACTTGATTCTACGGCCAGGGACGTGTCCGTTGTTTAAACTGGATATCACAGCCCAAGGGTACCAATTGTTGTGACTCAGTGGTTAAAGGTTCCGGATATCGACAGGACAAACTTACTTGCCAGTATCTGCTGGTTCTGTGTTCGAATCCAAGGATCGTAATAATCATGATCCGTTATCTGTCACTTTAAGCTCACTCCGCCAATAATGATAGAGTTGAAATATTGTTAAAAGTCGTGTTAAACCCTGCAGGCCGACCCTGTAACCTGTTTGTCCTCTGAAAGTACGTCATACATAATTGTCGCTGCTGCCAGAATGTATATAAGTTTCTAGACAGAACTGATAGGCGAGTGAGTGAGTGAGTTGGATTTAACGCCGCTTTTAACAGTATTCCAGTTATATCACGGCGTGTCAGCTTAATGTGGGAGGAAAGCCCGAAGTGATGCAGGTCTCAGACGTTTACCACTTAGGTGAAACACACGAGCACGGTATGGTGATGACAAACCTAGAAACATTATCGGGGCGAACCGGGATTCGAACCCACAACCCTAGGTTTCTGCTCAAAGGACGCAACTGTGCACAGCGAATCGCGGCACAATATGGAGAGGGGTAGGTCTGCCATAGTAATGCCACCCAACACCACAAACGTTTCACCGCCAACTCTGTCATCGTTGACATTGGCTTGACGTTAATTTCGACGTTGCCAGCCACGAACACGCCTATCAAGGAAGTGCAAAGTGAATCGGGACTCATTTGAAAACGTGACCAGGGAAAAGTACTCCGTTTCGATTTCGTGTACACCATTGACGTTTTTGGGGGAATATGGCGATATGTGAGGCGCGCAATACGTGGTCACTAAACATGGAGATAAGCTGCACGAAACGATTTCTAATCGTCTGATCCATAACTCGTACTCCAGTAGCCCGATGAAAGTTTGTAGCAATTTGATTCGTCGTTTGAGCTGGATTTTATAGAGCCTGGTTCCGGATCACTCGAACCTGTACTGTTTTTGACCTCGGACGCCCTGAACGGGGTCGATCGTCAACATTTGAGTGTGTTGGTACCTGTTCCATAGTCTGCTAATTACAGACTGTGAAACATTTAACATATTGGTCACTGCACGCTGACTTCTGACAGTTTCCAGCATGCCAACAAACCATAGATGCGCTGCACGTTGCAGCCGCCGTATCGCTTGGTCATACACAAACAATGAGTGAGCGAGTTGGGTTTAACGCCGCTTTTAACAGCATTCCAGTCATATCACGGCGTGTCAACTTAATGTGTGAGGAAAGCTAGAAGTAAAACCCACGAGCACAGGTATGGTCGACAACCCTAGAAACATAATCGGAGCGAACCGGAATTCGAACCCACAATCATAGGTTTCTGGCGTACCAAAAAGGGACACAACTTTGCGCTGCGAATCGCGGCGCCTTAGACGACTGGGCCACCCGTGCCCCCTTACACAAACAATGAATTGAGTCAAGTAAGCAGAATAAGCAGATAAGCATAATCAATACGATTGACATAAATAATGGTCAAAATCAGGAATGACACCTAACGCATGTGTGTGGCGCTACTGCGTGAGGTACGTGCAAACTATGGGATGTGTTTTGGTGTTACGTATTGCAGATATAAACATTCTTGCAAAGGATGTTTGTCGTCAACATTAATTTTTGTTCTAAAATATGGTATAAACATTTATATTTCATGCCCCCTACATTTCTAAGGGTATATATTTGATTCTCATTCCACAGAGAAACGGTACGCTGACCGGCATCTTTCAAGAATACAGTCACTTAAACGCATCCTCCGCTTGTTCTCACCTTCAACGCATGCGCATCAATAGCAGCAAACGCTTGCGGAGAAGGCACCGCATCACTCTTCTTCTTTTTAGTGGGCTTCAGTGGAGGGTTGGGGTCGTTGCGTGTTGGATCTGCCCTGGCGGGGGTTGCTTCTGCTCTGGCGGGGGTTGGATCTGCTTGCGCGGGGGTTGGTTTTGCTCGGGCTGGGGTTGGATCTGCTTGGGCGGGGGTTGGATCTGCTTTGGGGGGGGTTTGAATCTGCTTGGGCGGGGGTTGGTTTTGCTCGGGCGGGGGTTGGATCTGCTTCGACGGGGTTTGGATCTGCTCGGGTGGGGGTTGCATCTGCTTGGGCGGGGTAATGATCTGCTTGGGCGGGGGTTGGATCTGCTCGGGCGGGGGTTGGATCTGTTTGGGCGTGGTTTGGATCTGCTTTGGCGGGGTTTGGATCTCCTTGGGCGGGGGTTGGTTTTGCTCTGTCGGGGGTTGGATCTGATTGGGCGGGGGTTGGATCTGCTTGGGCGGGGGTTGGATCTGCTTGGGCGGGGGTTGGATCTGCACGGGCGGAGGTTGGATCTGCTTGGGCGGGGTTTTGATCTGCTCGGGCGGGGGTTGGATATGCTTGCGCGGGGTTTTGATCTGCTCGGGCGGGGTTTTGATCTGCTCGGGCGGGGGTTGGATCTGCTCGGGCGGGGGTTGGATCTGCTTGGGCGGGGTTTTGATCTGCTCGGGCGGGGGTAGGATCTGCTTGGGCGGGATTTTGATCTGCTCGGGCGGGGGTTGGATCTGCTTGGGCGGGGATTTGATCTGCTCGGGCGGGGGTTGGATCTGCTTTGGCGGTGTTTTGATCTGCTCGGGTGGAGGTTGGACCTGCTTGGGCGGGGGTTGGATCTGCTCGGGCGGGGGGTGGTTCATGCACGCCGACTTGTCTCGATTTCATGCATCCCATAATGAAACCTGAAACAAAGAATTTATGGCTGTAGTCGAACATAGTCGAGAGATAATTCGTGAAATGTGTGAAAGTTGATTCACACCATCGGGCTATAGGCTGTGTGCAACCGAGCGGTTGCCAAACAACGCCCATCCACACCCTACAGTCAGTACAGCCATCCTAGACACCATCCACACCCTGCAGTCAGTACAGACATCTGAATCACCATCCACACCCTACAGTCAGTACAGACACCTGAATCACCATCCACACCCTACAGTCAGTACAGACATCTGAATCACCATCCACACCCTACAGTCAGTACAGCCATCTTAGACACCATCCACACCCTACAGTCGGTATAGCCAACTGAATCACCATCCACACCCTACAGTCACTACAGCCATCTTAGACACCATCCACACCCTACAGTCGGTACAGCCAACTGAATCACATTCCACACCCTACAGTCAGAACAGCCATCTGAATCACCATCCACACCCTACAGTCAGTACAGACATCTGAATCACCATCCACACCCTACAGTCAGTACAGACATCTGAATCACCATCCACACCCTACAGTCAGTACAGCCATCTTAGACACCATCCACACCCTACAGTCGGTATAGCCAACTGAATCACCATCCACACCCTACAGTCGGTACAGCCAGCTGAGAAACCATCCATACCCTACAGTCAGTACAGACATCTTAGACACCATCCACACCCTACAGTCAGAGCAGCCAATTGAATCACATTCCACACCCTACAGTCAGAACAGCCATCTGAATCACCATCCACACCCTACAGTCAGTACAGACATCTTAGACACCATCCACACCCTACAGTCAGTACAGACATCTGAATCACCATCCACACCCTACAGTCAGTACAGACATCTGAATCACCATCCACACCCTACAGTCAGTACAGCCATCTTAGACACCATCCACACCCTACAGTCAGTACAGACATCTGAATCACCATCCACACCCTACAGTCAGTACAGCCAGCTGAATCACCATCCACACCCTACAGTCAGTACAGCCAGCTGAATCGCCATCCACACCCTACAGTCAGTACAGCCAGCTGAATCACTATCCACACCCTACAGTCAGTACAGCCAGCTGAATCACCATCCACACCCTACAGTCAGTACCGCCAGCTGAATCACCATCCACACCCTACATTTTGTATAACTATCTGAATCACCATCCACACCCTACAGTCAGTACAGACATCTGAATCACCATCCACACCCTACAGTCAGTACCGCCAGCTGAATCACCATCCACACCCTACAGTCAGTACCGCCAGCTGAATCACCATCCACACCCTGCATTTTGTATAACTATCTGAATCACCATCCACACCCTAGATGGCAAGATGGTCCCTGCTGTTACCCTGCCTGGCCGTAGGCTCGGAGTCATCGCATGGTCTGAGTTGGGTATTCATGTTAAACTACGACACGGTATCACAGTTGGTGAGCAATAAGAACCGACATAAGTCCGGACTATTACAAGCAGCGACACACACATCACAAATGACTTCCGAATTTCAAGCTAAAGCTCCTAATAACCTTCATCCCCCATATAATAATACATACTCCATCTCAATTGGATTTACATTTTTTTTCGTGTGGGGTCCGTAAATATAAGCCCCCCCCCCCCCCCCCCCCCCACACACACACACACACACACACCCAGACCCCCACGCTGACTTATGTTTTTACTTTTTAATAATTTCATTAAGGAAATACAATAATATGATTCACAACATATAATGTCAAAGTCTAAACTCAATCATAAAAACACAATGCCTCAATCCATTGTTCACTGAATTAACATTTAAAGTGATGATTTTCACTTTTTCATAATTTTATAATTGTGCACATGCAAATTCATAATATGATACTTGGAAAGATACATACCTCAAACACATCCACCCATATGCCTTATGTGTTGCCAAGTGAATGCAGGATATGGCTCGAAGTTTGTGTATGATAAGTGACAGTACTATGAGTGTATATCTATCACTTATGTGCAGTGATTGGCCTGTTGCACCTAGTCCGAGTTGCCACAACACTACTCTTCAAATACACCGCGAGATAAACGTCATGTCAGTGACTACTGACCTGTAGACCTCGGAAGCACAAAACATTGAATAGACATTGAGTTATGGAAGATTGAACAATACATGTCAATTCTAATTTCTGACATCGACCCTACAAGAAGGCCTGAATAGTGGTGTCTCATCTTTGAACTGATCTGTATTGATGATATCCTGATCCATTGACAAATACTGTATATATTTCAACCTGACCGGCCTGTTGGTGTTATCATGATACCCGCCTTTAGTAAGAAACAGGATTCTGGGAAACATGAGTAGGGGAAGGAGGTGGGAGTGGGGTTCGGGTTTGGGGTGGGGGTTGGTGAGTTAAGCAAAGGAAAATGTTCGGTCGGTGATCCATTAATTGTGTAAGGTCAGAGGAACACGTTACTGTTTAGCAACGACCCAAGGTTTGGTAATCAGCTAGCTAGTCAACAAATGACCAACCATACCTGTTAGAACATTTTTATATGACAGACCGCCTCCGTGGTCTAGTGGAAGAGCGTCCGCCCTGAGTGCGGAAGGTCCGGGGTTCGATCCCCGGCTGCGTCATACCAAAAGACGTTAAAAGATGGTACTTGTCGTTACCCTGTCTGGCGCTCGGCATAAAGGGGTCAAAACAAGGACTGGTCGGCTCGGAGTCAGTATTCTGTGTCTGAGTGGGGTATTCACGTTAACCTGGGGAATGTTATCTCAGTCAGCGAGCATTATAAATCGGCATCAGTCCTGACCAGAACAAGCAGCCACACAAACACACACATGCACGTCGCTATATAAGTGCAATAATCTTAGACGCGACGTTTGACATGCGGCCCTTGGCAACCATCTACATAACAACCAGGAAGTGCTGATAAATAAACACTAATCTAATCAGAAGGACAATCCTGGCGCTTTCTTAAATTTATAACTAAGTATTTTATATATTGTGTAGGCTAGCCTGTCTGTCATCTATGACTACAGTATAATGCATGATGTGGAAATGTGTGCTTCGCATGCACATTTCACAGAGAGATTGATTGATGGAGATTGTGACCAACAAATTATAATCTATGTTAAAGTGTAGGATTAATGCCGGAGTCCCTTCTGAGCAAGATTCAAGCTGGCAATTGTTTGCAGATTCGCCGCTGCGTTAACCACTTCACCTCACCTCACTTCACCTCACCTTGTATAATTTGTCTCCGGAATGTTTGGTGTTGCTTTCACAGCAGCTCGCTTCAACACACGTCCACAGCCATGCCCTAGGAATTATGTACCAGAAAGTAGGTCTCTTATATCTTTACATAATGATTAGTGGGGGGTCTCAACATGTCGTCATTTTTAGGAAACAAAGTTATTAAGCAGATTTTGATCACGCTTGTTTGCTTTGACTGCAAAAATAATGTTATGTTGGAGTCTTATGTTGTGACACTTGAATTTATACTTCTGCTGTCGTGTGTTCATCTTGTGAACTCAACAATAACAATGTGCATTCTAGAGGGGCACATACGTGCAAACAGGACCCTTAGGAATGCTTGTCGGAAGATGGATCGTGTAGTCAGGCTCAGTGAATTGGATGACAGTCTGAACCAGACCATGAAGTGATTGAGAGGTGAGGATCGATCCACACAATTGAGATTCAGTGTCATCCAATCCACCGATCCTGGCCCCCAGATCCATTCGAATTCAGTCGTTTCTTACGACAAGCATCTGTTGCTGGGACGCCGAATTGAAGACGAGTTTGGTGAAGGGAGAAGCCATACATGAAATCCTATCTATTGTGAGTTTGGTATTCACAGAATTTCTGTTTTTTGTATTGATATGATATCTATTTTGGTTTATTGATATAATTTCATTTTTATGTGTGGCTGCTCTATTTATATACGTTCGAGAAGCTGTCCATCTCTCAGAAATAGAATAATCTCACTCACTCTACGTCTTATCACACAGACTGCACTGTGACCATCACACAGCCCTTTTCCACTACACATTTATATTACATCATCTTCCTGAGGCAAGGGTGGAATTTGTGTGCTCGATCGTATCGCCACCAGTGGCTTTTACAAGTTAAGTCTTTCTCTGCCCCTCCTATTGACCAATCAGATTCCACCTGTCATATAACCCGCATTTGGCGAAGACGATCTGATCGATAATCAAGATCAGCGTTATAATAAAACGGGTCTTTCTTACTTCATGAAGTGCATCAAATCACGTGAGCACCTTGATTAAAGACATGAAAAGATTTGGACAATATAAACATGGTTTGAGAATCCTGAGGTTGACCGAAATCTGCACAGCAGTTTACAAACCGGATGTCGATTTTGTTACGCGATTTTGATTGGACCATACATAAACCCGTTGGTCCAGCCAAAATGTTACTCCAGAATTCCAGCCTGTTTCGGCAAAGGTGGAAACAGGACTTTCATAGTCAGTTAATTCAGCGTGACGAGCGAACCCTTGAACCACTAGGCTACCCGACCGCCCCTCAAAATTAAGAAGTTGACATCCAGAAATTAACTTCCTAATGTTAAAGTACTGTACATGTATTGAAGGAACCCACTGCATTTTATTTAAAAATGATGGCAAGTTGTTTGACGAGTTTCTGCCATCGTTATTATCTGTTTGGTATCTTCACTTAAGATTGCATGCGGTTACTTGTGTCTATGAACTTGGCAACTTTTCTGATTTCGATATTAATATTTCTCTAAACTATTGTACACAACCTATTTTCACCTTTGTATTTAAAGTAGAAGTCTTTCAATTTTGTAAGTCACACCGAATTCACTACCTCAGTTGAGTTACATCAGTATAACGACTCTCCACAGTCCTTCTGCCTGTTCTTCGGGAGTCACTTGGCCGACATCACCAGCAAGAATGAAGATGACTTGATCAGGAGTCACCTTCTCATGCATGGCAAAGGTAACTGTAAATATGACTTGACATACAGATTTGTAGTGTCAATGTCACAAGAACAGACTGGATTGTTTTTGAAACCAACGATGATTTTTAAACACATTTCCCTCAAAGAATCGTCTCTCTAATAAAATAATAAAAACAATAGTAATAATAATAAACTAAATTTAAGGCTTTCTGTTTGTCGCTCAAGACCAGTCATTTCCCATTCGAAACCGTCAATGTGTGATTTTGCATCAAAATGTAAATATGAAATGAAGAATATGCAATTTAATGAGACTATACAACATATTGTCAGTGGATGCCCAGCTTTGACACAAACACATTCTCTTAAGCAACATAGTGGAGTGGCTGGATCATTATGTTACTCTCTTAACCATGCTTGTGGTTTTGACACAGAGGCCCATCCATGGTACGACGCGGAATATGTAGAGTGCGTCATGGAAAATGATAAATACAAAATTCTTTGGAATGTCTTTGGTATACAGCTTTAGACATAGCCAATGAAATCATTCATATCATTGAATTTTCTGTCCCTTTTGATATTAATGTGATTGACAAGATTCAGAAAAAAACATGGAAAATATGCGGTCCTCGCTTTCGAAATGTCATGTTTGCATCCCAAATACCAAGTTGTCCGACTTCCCATTGTTCTCGGTGCCGAAGGTGTCGTACCTCCAATCTGTTGACTTACATTGGGTAGCCGGGTAGCCGGGTTTGCTACCAGGAATACAGCCCTTCTGACAATCTGGGTAATGCAGAAGGCTGCAGTCTTGGGGAGTTTTCGTATTCTCCGAAAAGTTCTGGGTGGGTTTGACTAGGCAGCGCTTTCTGGAGGAGTCCTATTCCATGTCTGGGCTGCGTGTAGAGGGGGTAGTATTCTTTTTTGAGACATCCTTTAGGCCAATTGTTGCATGCTCACGTCTTGGAGAATAGTCATGGGAACAGTATCGTAGCACGAATTATGGAATTGAAAATATATACATTACAATGATCCGGTAAATTCAACAGAAATCGTGAATATTTCCGTCCTGTGTGACGCCATAACTGACGCAAAATCACGCGCAACGACGACGGTAGTTATCTGCATTCCCTGACTAATTGTTTTGGTTTCAATGAAAAACCTAAAAACAAAAAACAGTACACAGACTGTCAGAATGTTTCTGATTACTTACATGTCACATTTATGTATATGTGATCCCTGAATCAACGAAAGTCCCCTCGTAAAATCCCGCGTATTGTTGTCAGTGAACACGCCATTTTGTAAAAGTCGGTAGTCACCGGTAGTGATGTCATAAGGAAGTATACTTTGTACATATTTGGTTATTTCTCTGAGGTGAAAATGATTAACTCGGCATCAAGCGGGTTCATTTATCAAAACTAGTTTGCATTGTCATTATCGCCTTGATAATCCACAGATATGGCTGAAATATTTTTGTATAGGGTCACATTATTTATGAGTAGTAAGCAGTACGTCGGGTGACGTCAAGAATGACCGTTGTGCTCTGTATTAATGCACCACTGCGATCATGAGAATGGACAAATTGATGACGTCGACTCGATGCTAAAATGGTGCGATTTTAGGGCTCTTGCTGGTTAGATACGTTTTGAAACAGCTCGTTATAAGATCAATGGTATCTGGCAGACACTCGTGTAGTAATCTCTATTTGTTATCTCGTAAATAGGCTCTAACTTCTACATCAGCGCCACTGATCTGAGAGCAGAGGGCATCTGGACCTGGGAGCACCCCCTGAGGAAGGTAGTGGGTTACACCAACTTGCACCCAAGGGAACTCAATAACCAAGGGGGAAACGAGCATTGCATGGGGATGTTATTTCTGAAAACTTACAAGTGGAATGACATTCCCTGCAATACAGAGTTGCCGTTCATTTGTAAACTATCTTGTATTTGAATTTGTCATATATGCACGAGGACACTGCAAAAGGCAGTTATTGTGTCTCTGCTGAATACAAACGTCAAACGTCTAAATATGGACAACTGTTTTCAATTGGAGGACATTGCGACGGATGATATATATCCATGTATATCAAAAGTTAGTTGGTAAGACTTGAATTAGGTTCGAAACATGATGTATATCTGTGTCACGCTTGTCCGGGTAACACTACAATTGATCGTTCAAACATTATTTTTGAAAGCTCTACACTGCTAATAATCTAAACTGTTCATGTGTGTGAGAACATAGTTATAACATATTTGCACAGGGTATCATTGACTTAACGCATTCGTAATTTTTACTTTCTTAGGTATAAAAAAAATAAAGTGCAAAATTGGCAAAAAATTAAAAAATCCGAGCTCCTAAAAGATGATATCGAAAGTGGTAAGTGAGACGGGATGTAGAGCTTTCGAACTTTTAATCTTTTCAAAAACAGATTTCGGACATGAGAAGCAGGGAGAGGTTTACAGCTTTCCAGCTTTCGAAATAAAGTTTCAAGGATGAATTGGTGTTACCCGGACCCTACTCGTGTCTCTCCAGGCAATTTAGTTTAGTTGACACTTTAGGCCGCCTCTGTGGTCTAGTGGTAGAGAGTTCACCCGAAGAGAGCAACATCCGGGGTTGGATCCCCGGCTGTGTCATACCGAAAGACGTTAAAAGATGGTGCTTGTTATTACCCTGTCTGGCGCTTGACATTAGGGGGCTTAAACAATGACTTGCCGGGGTCTGTGTGGGGTATTCATGTTAAACGGAGGCATAGTATGTCAGTGGGCTGGCACTATAAAATCGGCATTATTCAGGACTAGTTCAAGCAGACACACACACACACACACACACACACACACACACACACACGTGCATGCACGTTGCTATATAACTGCAATAATCTTGGACGCGACGTTAAACCCCAGGAATGGGCTTGACACATTGTACCCATGTCGGGAATCGAACCCGGGTCTTCGGCGTGACGAGCGAATGCTTTAACCACTAGACTACTTGACCGCCCCGTTACTCAAAAGAATCACCATGGAGTCACAATATGGGACAGCAGAAAGTCTTTGTGCTCAAATGAACAACAAGAGGTTACTCAAGTGGGATAAGGGTATGGTAAAACCGGTATAATCTTGACCTCTGGCCTTTACAAGTGACGTCTGTAATCTTAAAGCCACGTCACACCCGCCCATTTAGCGGACATCTGGTGCCACCACTTGAATTGTTGCAATTGTTCTTGAGTTTGAAACTGTTGTGTCTGCTCGGACCTGTCCCAGGCGTGTTCTGTGTGAGAAGGTCAAGACTCATAACTGGCCATTGCATTTTGGTGACAGTATGCTGCTGGAGGTGGTCAGTTACGATACGTGCACGGTCGACACGGGTGTTATCGTCTTGAAAGACGTGGACCAGTATGGCGTGCAGACGGTACACCTATTGGCGACAGTATGTTGTCTGGGTAGAACTGTACAATATGCAGTGGTAGTCTAGCAGTGAGTGTGATATCAACCCATATCATTTCAGATCCAAGCTGAAATCTATCGTGTTGTCTTACGTTAACGTTCACAAGAAGTTCGTTAGGACGCCTACAGACACTGGACACATATAGCCCTGTGCGGGGCCGATCATTAACATTTTATGTCTGCAGAATCCTGTTCTAAAGAGGCAAAGAACATGGTGGCTAGATCTCCTTGACTTCTATCAGGCATGTCAATATCACATTGCAAACGACACATTCCCAAATGCATTTACAAAGGGAATACTTCAGTTACAAAACGAATAGTCTGTGACACAGACGCTGTCAAGATACATTCGGCCTCCTAAATTTGCAATGAGGTGAATACCCTATTGTTGTTATACTTCTTTAATTTCAACATATAATCTTCAAAAAAAGAAACACTGACTTTCAAAATGTAATATAATGCGATTGTTTCAAAATAGGACACAGAAACCATAATTGAAACACTGTTTGAAGATCAATGTACACAATGTTCAAAACATTAATCGTATCACCTAGACAGACACACGTACAAGATACAGTTAATGTCACAGGGGTACAGAAAATGTCAGTATCGGTTGTGCCCACCACGTGCATCAATCACTGCTTGACACCGACGACCCATAGATGCAATCAAGTTGTCAATAACACGCTGTTGGATGTGCTGCCATTCATGCTGAAGTGAATCAAGAAGCGCCGGAAGTGTTTGGGGCGGTGGATTCCTTCTGCGAAGGCGTCGATCCAACTCGTCCCACAGATGCTCAATCGGGGACAATTTCTGGTGACCGGGCTGGCCAAGGTAATGTCTGGATGTTGTTGTGCTGTAAGAAGTCCTGACAAACACGTGCAATATGCGGTCGAGCGTTGTCCTGCTGGAACTGTCCGCCGTGAACGTTGACGTGAGGAAGAACGTAAGGCTGTAGGATCAAGTCCCTGTAACGCACACCTGTCAATGCACCTGCCACATGCACGAGAGGCGTCCTACCACCGTGATGAATTCCGGCCCATACCATGACACTCCCGCCGCGAAATGGGACAACCTGCTGCACACAGTTGGGGCGTAATGTTCACCCCGACGTCTGTAGACACGGGCGCGCCCATCAGCATGTGTGAGTAGGAAACAAGACTCGTCAGTAAACAATACATTTCTCCAGGGACCTGTGTGGTTGTAGACGTGGCTATGGTAGTGCGGTCTCGGAGGTGTCGCAGCCGGATGTATCGATCTTGTGCTTGTGTTGTCACCCTTTGTCTTCCTAACCTTGGTCTGTCGTCAACTCTGTTGGTGTTGTTGTATCGGGTCCACAGTGCGGAGATTGTCTGTCTGGATACGCCAAAGTGCCTGGCCACTTCTTGCTGAGTTGCTCCAGCTTGTAATCTCCCAAATGGCGTTGTTCCGTTGAGCTGCATTCAGTCTTGGCATTCTGTCACCGCCTTTACTGCCGTTTTAAGGTATGTATGAACAGCCGTTGATGTGGATTTTTTATACCAATTCAGCAGGGGGGCCTGCATCCCTAAATGCAGGATCCTGTGCTGCACGTTTTTACAGGCGGTTGCGTTTGGATGAAGCTGTAAAACTGATCCCCAAACGCTACGTTTATGTGCTTTGCATGTGTTTTTGCGAATTATAGACACATCATCTTTCTGTTTGACTTTTTAGGTTCTCATTTAATGTAATTATTTTAGATATTTGGCAAAAAGTGGTTTTACATCTATGTCAAGTATCTTTTTTTGAAGAGTATATTGACATTCAAAACATATTTGTTTTCCTTGAAGCAAAAATGAATAAAACATGAGTACATGTGCATGTGAGTATTCTAAAGTCACATTTAAGAAATAAACGGCGAGTGGGAGTTGTTTATCGTATAATAAAACAGTGCAAGGAGAATAAACTCGGGGCGTAAAGATAAAGTGGTTTATTATCAATGCAGTGTTTTATTGTACGATAAACAACGGCTACGACATGAGATATCACATTTTCAGCCTCATTAAATATGTTTATGAAATCTAAAAGCTTTAAAAATAATAATCTGTATTTAAATAATAAACACTCCCTGAAAAGAATTCAATCTCGTCAATGTTGGACAAGTACAGGGGTTTAGCTTGGTCTTTCCTCAATAGCCTCAAACAAGGAAACATCAAAACAATGACTATTTCATTCTCAACCTTCTCAACAATTTTGGAAGCATTTTAAAAAAACAGCAATATGTTTTAGAACGATTCTAACAGTCGACAAATGCATGTGAACTATGAGATTAAATATCAAGTTCAAGCGAGTTCATTCAGATTTGTTTTGAATCTGAAGTGCAAATTATGTGCGAATTATTGAAAGTTGCACTGCTGACAAAATCCCTATGCCGACATTCTGATTGGTGGAAACTTCTATTTTTGACAGCATATTTGGTTCGGTATTTGCAACAGCTATAGTTTAAAAGTTGCTAGATTCTGTCGCTTGCATAGGGTAACCTGATGAATAGCGTGTGGAACGCGCAGTTTTCTCCTGAAGTGTGTGGCTTAATTTCCTTTTCTGTTCTACCGATGTCTTACTACAGTAACTTTACTGAGAACATCTTCATCATTTTGTTGAGAGCGTTTTCACCACGCGGTTCTTTACCATACCATGAACCTTCAACTGGCACCTTTCACAGTGGATACTGTGAAAGATGCAGAGCATTCTGGGTTTAATTTGGACGTATAAATAATAAAACTTGATTGTTTTGTTGGGTTCCACACTTGGTTCTTTTACGTACATATTTCTGTACACGTAACAATAGAACCACTCTTCGTTCTTGATTGTTCTTTGCGATTCATGGCGTAGGTATCTTGTATCCACGATACAGTATCTGCCATCCAGGGATATTTACAGATACTGTCTTTTTGAATGATCAGACTAAATGGTCTTTCAATTGTGTACATGCTACACGTTTTCCGTCCCCAAAACATTAATGTGAAGGTTCAGTATGTGACACTCTATATGTTTGGTCATGGAATTCTGACGGGTGTAAAAATAAAGCCCCTTCAAAAGCGTACATCGCAAGCGTGAAGAACGTAACATTTCACCTTCATTCTCATGCCAGCTACCACTTGTACTGATCTATTATATACCACGGATTCACAAAACGGTATGCCATGAATGATATGATAGGTCCTTTTCTTGCTTCCACTTTTATAAATATATTAAACACGTTGGTCCGCAAAATATATCTTAACTTTACCTCCCTTGATTTCGTCATGACTCAAATACACTATTACGTACCTCGCCTAATGTCCGTACCTATTGACCCCGGGACATATCAGACACTATACTAAGCTGGCTTAGAAGGGTATAGCACGCTCTATACCATTTATGTTCAAACATACTCTGCGCTCATGCCTAGAGAACGGGAAATGTGTTCCTAGACGTGTGTTTCATTCTCTGCAATAAGCCGCCTATAAAGTGAACAATACTTAACAATACACCGGCGTGTGCGTATATTCAAAGTCGAAAATTGGTACACATGGCAAGTGAATAGATGGGAATACAATAGATGCCCTGGGCATAGTCCACTGATTTCATTCCATACACCTGCCATTTATTATATCACAAGAATTAACCAGCGTGTTCATATATTCAACGTCGGCAGTTTACACAATCCAAAATGTAATAATATCCCCTCCTGACGCCAAGTCTGTGACACCACAGGCGTCCTTGCAGTTGGTTCATGTACAAAAGTGAATAGATGGGAATACAATAGATGCCCTGATTAAATTCAATACATCTGCCGGGGGCACGGGTGGCCCAGTCGTCTAAGGCGCCGCGATTCGCTGTGCAGAGTTGCGTCCCTTGGGCACGCCAGAAACCTATGATTGTGGGTTCGAATCCCGGTTCGCCCCAATTATGTTTCTAGGTTTGTCAGCACCATACCCGTGCTCGTGGGTTTCACCGAAGTGGTAAACGTCTGAGACCTGCATCACTTCGGGCTTTCCTCCCACATTAAGCTGATACGCCGTGATATGACTGGAATACTGTTAAAAGCGGCGTTAAACCCAACTCACTCACTCACTCACAGAACAATGGACGTGTGTAAGGACGTAGGGTTGTTGTATAGTGGGCTTGACTACCTGAATGTGTCCTACCCGTAAAGATCCGGGTAAGAATATAAATCCCCAGCAACCCATTTGTCATAAGAGACTAACGGGATAAGGCTCCCTGACTTGGTCGATGCATGTCATCTTATCCCAGTTGTGTAGCTTGATGCTCATGATGCTCACTGGATTGTCTGGTCCAGGTTTTTAACAGACCACCGTCATACAGCTGGAATGTGGTCGCGTGTGGCGTTAAAAAAACAACAACAATCCGTTGTCTATCCATACCCCAACTGTCAACGGTGCACGGAATGTAATTTCGTGTTGATCTCTCCCTAAAAAAAATGTGCTCACATCTTTTTAGGTACGAAGGAGCATGCCTTTCTTAAGAAGAATTTAAAGATTTTCGCTCATTGGTCCTTTTTGTAGCGTTACAACATTCAAAACCTTAGTCTTGCTTTATGTTTCATGGTAGAAAATTAGGACAAGGTTTCCAAATCTGACGCATCAGTCAAAACAATAATGATGTCCGATGCAATTACACTATTGATCAATGTTTCACATGCCAAGGTAAGGCAATGGTGTACACCTTGTGTTCAAATTGATACATTTTGTGTTAGTTTTAATCATCAGTATTTATGCAGAACATATCTTAATATAAATGATGACACTGACTATACCCCTAGGTGAGCAACTGATCCCTGGTGCCATATTTGTAGCACGGATGCCTTACCAACGGCAACCGCGTTGAAATGTGGTGAAATGGGGTTTAACGCCGCGTCCAAGATTATTGCACTTATCTAGCAACGTGAATGCACGTGCGTGTGGCTTCTTGTACTAGTCCGGACTGATGCCGATTTATAGTGCAAGCTCACTGAGATACCATGCCACAGTTTAACATGAATATCACACTCAGACACAGTACACTGAATCCGAGCTGGCAGTCCTTGCTTAATATAAGCCAAGTACCAGACAAGTACCATCTTTTAACGTCTTTTGGTATGACACGGCCGGGGATCGAACCCTGCTCTCTGGGCGGACGCTTTACCACTTGACCATTCTAACGGCAACCACACAAATGAAGACCGCGGTCAACATCTCTAGTGCTTACAAATCCGATTGACATCGCAGGTTGGTAATGTGGTTTCAGATAAACATAGCCACCATGACCATGAGTTCGTCATAAAGAAATACACTTTCCGAAACGTAGGTGATTATGAAATATCAATGTTATGATCGGACTGCAGCATAAAGATGTTGTTGTTGTTTGTTGTTTAACGCCGCACTCAGCAACAGTCCAGCTATATGACGGCGGTCCGTAAATAATCGAGTCTGGACCAGACAATCCAGTGATTGACTTCATGAGCATCGATCCACGCAATTCATAAAGACGTGGGCCCTGTTGTTCAGGACCCGGTTAACTCTAAACCAGCCGTAAACTCTGCTTACGTTTAACCAAATGGTATTGCTGTTTCGCAAGGCATGCTTATCTGTAACGATTGGTTAAATGACCGTTGAGGTAAACACTCCTCCCGACCTCCGTTTGATACTTAACATCTTGGTTATCTTTAAAAAGAAATGGCGTTCATCGGTTGACCAAGCGCCCCTTACATGGTTCCTGAGGCTCATTCGACGCAACAGAAGTGATTCCGAACTGTTAATTTTGCATGTATGAACTGACCAGTGAACTTCGTGACAGGTACAGATATGGACGGGAATCTATCAACTCAATTGCTAATTTACTGTGCAAGTGGCAGTTTCCTTTAAGTGATTACTGTTACGATGGGTGTGGACAAATGTACACTTTCCCGTGTCATTGTAGATGTGACTAATGCTTTGGTTAAATGGGAGAACGAGTTCATAAAATGGCCAACACAAAAATGTTTCATACGTCAGGTTCAAGGTGGATTTTCGCCCTTGGTGGTTTTCCGAGTTTCCTTGGCTGCATTGATGAAACGCGTATACGTAGTCAGGAACTACATACATATGACTACATACAAACCAGCTGACGTTAAACGGAAAGGATGCCACGATATCAACGTGCAGGCAGTGTGTAACTACGAAGGCACGTCTTGTGATATTAGAGTACTGTCCCTTTTTTGCAATTAGAGTAGCTTCCCTTCTAAGGCCAATAAAGTACGTATTCAAAAGATTCGGAAAACGAAGAATGGAAGGTTTTACGTAAATGCTCTCAATGAATGCAAATGTGATGTTCAAGACAGCAAACATAGCATTGTATTTTTTCAACTTTGCTAGAAACAGTGCAAAGAGTCGGTAATTTGTTTTTAGACAATATTGCTGAATAAATTTTCTTATCTATAATATTATATACTCTTATAGTGGAAATGCAATTAATCCATTCTCGACATTTCTTAAAGTCTGATGCTTTATTTATTTTGTAGGAAAATTTACGAATGTGTGTGCTAAATGGACGGGAGACCCGTGAAGATCCGGGGTAGAATAGGTCTTCAGCAAGAAGTGTCGTGAGAGGCGACTAACGGGATCGGGTGGTCAGGCTCGCTGATTTCGTTGATGCATGTCATCGTATCCCAATTGCGTGGATCGATGCTCATGGTGTCAATCACTTGATTGTCTGGTCCAGATTCGATTATTTACAGACCGTCGTCATATAGCTGGAATACTGCTGAGTGCAGCGTTATACAACAAACAAACAAACAAACAAACAAACAAATGGCCGGGATCAAGCCATGACAGCAACATATTTAGAACATCCACTTTGTGTGCATACTAAGAGGGATCGTACACGTCAATATTAGATTGTTTTCTATAGTGGATACCCCTGCAGGCCTTTTCTCCTATCCCCATGTATGACACCACAAGGCAGTGATCTCCACAATGGTAGTGTGTGCTGCAAGAGTTACAACAGAAATAACGGTTTGATGTTCTTCATTCGGAGGTAAATATGCATAATATATTTGTGAACTTAATTTTACTTTTCTACGTCTAATCTTGATTTGTTCATCATTGGGCGGTGTAGTGTGTTCAAATGCTTAACAACAGGAAATGTGAAACACAATGACTGATCTAACCAAAGTTTATTTTTTGGATAACACTTTCTTAGTAAAGTACAGATACTCTATTGGGGATTAAGACCATCCGGGATTCGAATCCACACTCCCAGAGAGAGGCACCTAATCGCCAGCACACACCCGAGGCTGAAAGTCCGACAACTGGTAGTCTATTCTAGAACACATACTTTATGTACCCCTCTGAGGAGTGTAAATTGGCACCCCTCACTTGGCCGAAAACTATGATTACACAATGCCATTAAGAAAGGGGTACACAAAGTTTGTCATCTAGACAACCAGTTGTTGAACAGTTTGTTGCAGCCTGAGGTGGCTGAGTGGATTAGGTCGCTGGCGATTAGGTACCTCACTCTGGGATGGGACTCAACCCAAGAAAGTAATAGAATCTGTATTTTATTTAGAAAGTTTTATCCCAAATATACCATTTGATACATTTTACCTCTTACTAAATGGCATTGTGGAGCAAAAGCAGCACTCAACAAATCTGTGACATCACTTATCCTGTACAGAGATTACAAACCCGTGATAAGATGTTACATCCGAGATCTCATGTGTTGTTGTTGTTTGTTGTTTTACGCCGCACTCAGCAATATTCCAGGTATATGACGGTGGTCTGTAACTAATCGAGTCTGGACCAGACAATCCAAAGATTGACATTATGACCATCAATCCACGCAATTGGGATCGATGATCAACCGAGTCAGCGAGCTTGACCACCCGATCCCATAGTCGCCTCTTACGACAAGCATAGTCGCCTCTTACGAAAAGTATAGTCGCCTTTTATGGCAAGCATAGTCGCCTTTTACGGCAAGCATAGTCGCCTTTTACGGCAAGCATAGTCGCCTTTTACGGCAAGCATAGTCGCCTTTTACGGCAAGCCAGGGTTGCTGAAGACCTATTCTACCCCAGATCTTCACGGGTCTGTAAACAAAGTGAGACACCCAAGTAGGTATTGATAAATTACATGAAATCAAACTAAATATCGGTTACCCCTACTTGGGTTGTCAATCAGACTTGAAGAGGGCATATGACACCGATCCTCCATTCTGTATCCCTTATTATGACATTAATGAAGGGCAAGCATGTCCTTCTTTACAGTGTTAATTTTTCCATCATGAGGAATA
The DNA here is from genome assembly GCF_023055435.1 of Haliotis rufescens. Lineage (NCBI taxonomy): Eukaryota > Metazoa > Mollusca > Gastropoda > Lepetellida > Haliotidae > Haliotis > Haliotis rufescens. The sequence goes on from NW_025963792.1 coordinate 291,152, forward strand.
CATATTTTAATTTTTCGCCTATAAGGGATCCTTTTAATCAGATATGAGCACCTTTAACTATTGTTTTTTCTAAAAAAAAGAATGGAATAATTGATAAATTTGAATGTGGAAAGTTATGTATTTTTATAAATTGTTAGTATTGGACAATTAACAAATATTGTTAGTTGATGGGGGTTGAAGTAGTGTAAAATCATTGTGCCCCTGAGTGGGTATGTAAGCCCGCGTTATTCAATTATTGTTATGTATACCAGTGTTTTATTCGAAGAATATTTATTCGTTTTAATCTCTGGCTGAGTGTCCATAATCACCAGTGACTTAAGGGTGTAATGGTGTAAGTCCTGCAGGGGTCCATGCAGGTAGCACAGTAGTTTTATGTACTTGAGTTGCCTGGCTGCACGTCATTCATTAAGTCGTTGTGCTGCCTCAGTGTGCGCTGCTGTTTGTTTTATGTGTATGTGTTATTTTTTTATCAGGGAATACAAGATACCTACGCCATAAATCGCAAAGAACAATCAAGAACGAAGCGTGGTTTTTTTCACAATGAAAAATTGGTCTATTGTTACGTGTACAGAAATCTATACGTGATAGAACCTAGTGTGGAACCCAACAAAACAATCAAGTTTTATTATTTATACGTCCAAATTAAATCCAGAATGCTCTGCATTTTTCGCAGTATCCACTGAGAAAGGTGCCAGTTGAAGGTTCATGGTATGGTAAAGAACCTCGTGGTGAAAACGCTCTCAACAAAATGATAAAGATGTTCTTAGTAAAGTTACTGTAATAAGACATCAGTAGAACAGAAAAGGAAATTATGACACACACTTCAGGAGAAAACTGCGCGTTCCACACGCTATTCATCAGGTTACCCGATGCAAGCGACAGAATCTAGCAACTTTTAAACTATAGCTGTTGCAAATACCGAACCAAATATGCTGTCACAAATCGAAGTATTCGCCAATCAGAATGTCGGCATAGGGATTTTGTCAGCAGTGCAACTTTCAATAATTCGCACAGTGCACTTCAGATTCAAAACAAATCTGAATGAACTCGCTTTAACTTGATATTTAATCTCATAGTTCGCATGCATTTGTCGACTGTTAGAAATGTTCTAATACATGTTGCTATTTTTTTCAATGCTTCAAAATTTCCGTTATCCTGGTTGAGAATGAAATAGTCATTGTTTTGATGTTTCCTTGTTTGAGGCTATTCAGGAGGGACCAAGCTAAACCCCTGTACTTGTCCTGCATTGACGAGATTGAATTCTTTTCAGGGAGTGATTATTATTTAAATACAGATTATTATTTTTAAAGCTTTTAGTTCTTAAACATATTTAATGAGGCTGTTAATGTGATATCTTATATCGTAGTCATTGTTTATCGCACTATAAAACACTGCATGGAGAATAAACCACTTTATATGTACGCCCCGATTTTATTCTCCTTGCACTGTTTTATCATACGATAAACAATTCCCACTAGTCGTTTATTTCTTAAATGTGACTTTAGAATAATCACATTCACATACACACGTTTTATTCATTTTTGCTTCAAGGAAAACAAATATGTTTTGAATGTTAATATGTTGAAATTAAAGAAGTCGAACAACAATAGGGTATTCACCTCATTGTAAATTTAGCCGCACGAATTTATCTTGACAGCGTCTATGTTTCACTGACTATTGGTTTCGTAACTGAAGTATTCACGTTGTTAATGCATTTTGTTGTTTGTCGTTTACAATGTGATATTGACATGCCTGATGGAAGTCAAGCAGATCTAGCCAATATGTTCTTTGCCTCTTTAGAACAGGATTCTGCGGACATAAAATGTTAATGATCGGCTCCGCACAGGGCTATATGTGTCCAGTGTCTGTAGGCGTCCTAACGAACTTCTTGTGAACGTTAACGTAAGACGACACGATAGATTTTAGCTTGGATCTGAAATGATATGGGTTGATATCACGCTGACTGCCAGAATGCCACTGCATAGTGTACAGTTCTACCCAGACAACATACTGTCGCCAATAGGTGTGCCGTCTGCACGCCATACTGGTCCACGTTTTTGAAGACGATAACGCCCGTGTCGACCGTGCACGTATCGTAACTGGCCACCTCCAGCAGCATACCGTCACCAAAATGCAACGGCCAGTCATGAGTCTTGACCTTCGCGCACAGAGCACGTCTGCGACAGGTCTAAGCAGACACAACAGTTTCAAACACAAGAATCACTGCACTAGTACATGTGATAACACCAGGTGTCCACTAAATGGGCGGGTGTGACGTGGTCTTAGGATTACAGACGTCGTTAGTAAAGGCCACAGGTCAGGATTATACCGTGTTTACTGTACTTTTATCCCACTTAGGTAATTTCGTGTCGTTCATTTGAGCATAAACACTTTCTGGTGACCCGATATTCTGACGCCATTCTAGACTAGAACTGGTCCGAGGTAACCTGTGTTTGCCTTCAGTGTCAAGTAGATAGGTGAGGTGAGGTGAAATTGGATTTAAAGTCGCGTCCAACATTATTGCACCTATATAGCGACGTGCATGCACAAGTGTGTAAGGCTGCTTGTTCTAGTGCTAGTCCACCGAGATACCATGCCTAGATTTACCATAAATACCTCACCAGTCCTTGTTTCAGCCCCTTATGCCGAGCGCAAGACAGGGTTACAACAAGTACCATCTTTTAATGTCTTTCCGTATGACGCGGCCGGGGATCGAACTCCATACCTTCCGCTCTTCGGGCGGACGCTCTACTACTAGACTAGGGAAGCGTCTTAAAGCGTCAACTGAACTAAATCGGCTACAGAGACACGAGTAAGGTCCGGGTAACACTTGTCAATTCATCCTTGAAACTTTATTTTTTAAAGCTGGAAAGCTTCCACTTCCTGTTAACATTTCCGAAATCTGTTTAGGAAAGATTAAAATGCTCGAAAGCTCTACATCCCGTCTCACTTCCCACTTTCGAAATCATCTTTCAGGAGCTCGAATTTTCGAACTTTCTGCCAATTTTGTTTTTGTCATAGCTTGGAAGTAAAAATTATGGATGCGCTTAGTCAATGATGTTTTGAAAATCAATGTGCAAATATGTGATAACTTGTGTTCTAACTCACATAAACAGTTTAGATTATTAGCAGTGTAGAGCTTTCAAAAATATTTGGACGGATCAATTGTAGTGTTACCCGGACCGAATATGACACAGATATACATCATGTTTCGAACCTAATTCAAGTCTTACCAGTTAACTTTGTTTGGCTATATTTATGTTACTATATGTGACTTATGTTATGTTACTATAAATTAAATTAAACACAGTAGTTCATTGTAAGACGTTTGTTTTTAGCAAGACACAATGATTCCTCGTGCATGTATGACAAAATCAAATATGAGACTGTTCACAAATAAACCGCAACTCCTTGTTGCAGGTACGGTCATTCCACCTGTAACTATACCCAGCAGCCATCGCCATGCAATGTTCTTTCCCCGCGCTGTTATTGGGTTCACCTGGTTGCCAGTTGGTGTAGCCCACTAGCTTCCTCAAGGGGTGCTCCCAGGTCCAGATGCCCTCTGATCTCAGGTCAGTGGCGCCGATGAAGAAGTGAGAGCCTGTTTGCGAGATAAGACATACAGATTACCACACGGGTGTCTGTCAGCTACCATTGATTTTACAACGAGTTGTTTCAAATCGTATCTGACGAGAGAAAGCAAAACACCACGGTCATTATTGACGTCACCCGACGTACTGCTTACTACTCATAAATAGAGGTTATCACGCGAGTGTGTTTGGGGATGGTAAATATCCTGTATTAGGAATAAACAGTGTATATAGAGAGACTTGGCGAGCTAAATACATAGTGTTTATTCCTAATACAGGATATTTACCATACCCAAACACACAAGAAAGCGAATGGACTTCTCCCAGGAAGCACTGCCTAGTCAAACCCACCCAGAACCTTTCGGAGAATGTGAAGACTCCCCAACACTGCAGCCTTCTGCATTACCCAGATTGTCAGAAGGGCTGTATTCTTGGTAGCGAACCGGATACTCTCCCAATGTCAGTCAGCAGATTGGGAGGTACCAAACCTAAGGCACCGAGAACAATGGGGAGTCGGACAACTTGGTACTTGCGATGCAACCGTGACATTTCGAAAGCGAGGTCAGCATATTTGCCATGTTTTTCCTGAATCTTGTCAATCACATTAATATCAAAAGGGACAGAAAATTCAATGATATTAATGATTTCATTGGATTTACAAAAAATGACAAGATCGGGTTTGTTGGATGCGTCTGAGGCCTATTCCAAAGAATTTTGTATTTATCATTTTCCATAAGGCACTCTACAGATGCTGGGTCGTACCATTGATCGACCTCTGTGTCAAAACCACAAGCATGGTGAAGACGGTTATAAAATGATCGAGCCACTCCATCAAGTCGCTTAAGAGACTGTGTTTGTGTCAAAGCTCGGCATCCACTGACAGGACAGTCTCATTAAATTCATTGCATATTCTACATTTCATATTTCATTTTGTTGCAAAAGCACACATTGACGGTTTCGAGTGGGCAGTGACCGGTCTTGAGCAACAAACAGAAAGCCTTCATTGATATTATTATTGTTTTTTATTATTATTTTAGAGATACGATTCTTTGAAGGAAATGTGTATAAAAATCATCGTTGATGTCAATAACAATCCAGTCTGTTCTTGTGACATTGACACTACAAATCTGTATGTCAAGTCATATTTACAGTTACCTTTGCCATGCCTGAGAAGGTGACTCCTGATCAAGTCATCTTCATTCTTGCTGATGATGTCGGCCAAGTGACTCCCGAAGAACAGGCAGAAGGACTGTGGAGAGTTGTTATACTGATATTACTCAACTGAAGTAGTGAATTCGATATGACTTAAACATATTGAAAGACTTCTACTTTAGATATTAGTTCACCATGGAGAGAGGTGAAGATTTAATAAACCACAAAGTACAGCGGATTATGCTTGTCATTTAATCACAGGGTGAGGTGAGGTGAGTTGAGGTGAAATTGGGTTTAACGTCGCGTCCAAGATTATTGCACTTATATAGCGACGTGCATGCACGTGTATGTGTGTGTGTGGCTGCTTGTACTAGTCCGGACTGATGCCGATTTATAGTGCTAGCTCACTGAGATACCATGCCGCAGTTTAACATGAATACCCCACTCAGACACAGTATACTGACTCCGAGCCGACCAGTCCTTGTTTTAGCCCCTTAATGCCGAGCGCCAGACAGGGTAACAACAAGTACAATCTTTTAACGTCTTTTTGTATGACGCGGCCCGGGATCGAACCCTGGACCTTCCGCTCTCCGGGCGGACGCTCTACCACAAGACCACGGAGGCGGTCTTTAATCACAGGGGACAAAATGCTTATTACGCAGTAAATACAATAAACTTACATTGGCGTCAGCGTAGGTGGCACTGCTATACGAAAACAGGTAGCATGTTGGGCCAAGGTTGATAAATCCAAGTGGGCATCTCATCGCTGAAATGTTAATGAATACTCAGAGATGGACATATAATCACGTTATGTATGGGATTGTTAAATTTCCCAATATGAACACCGCAAGTTGTATTTTGTACCCATGAGTTCAAACTCTCTACCATTAGCTACACACATTGTTCCCACGAGCTACACACGTTGTACTCACGAGCTTCACAAACTGTACCTTACGAGCTACACACATTGTTCCCACGAGCTACACACATTGTTCCCACGAGCTACACACGTTGTACCCTTGAGATACACACATTGTATCCACAAGCAACACACATTGTACTCACGAGCTTCACAAACTGTACCTTAGGAGCTACACACATTGTTCCCACGAGCTACACACACTGTACACACGAGGTACCCACTTTGTACCCTTGAGATACACACATTGTATCCACAAGCTACACTCATTGTACCTACGAGCAACACACATTGTACTCACGAGCTACACGAACTGTACCTTACGAGCTACACACATTGTACCCATGAGCTGCACACATTGTACCCACAAGCTACACACATTGTACCAACAAGCTACACACATTGTACCCACAAGCTACACACATTGTACCCACAAGCTACACACATTGTACCCATGAGCTGCACACATTGTACCCACAAGCTACACACATTGTATCCACAAGCTACACACATTATACCCACAAGCTACACACATTATACCCACAAGCTACACACATTGTACCGATGAGCTGCACACATTGTACCCACAAGCTACACACATTGTACCCACAAGCTACACACATTGTACCCACAAGCTACACACATTGTACCCACAAGCTACACACATTATACCCACAAGCTACACACATTGTACCCACAAGCTACACACATTGTACCCACAAGCTACACACATTATACCCACAAGCTACACACATTGTACCCACAAGCTACACACATTGTACCCACAAGCTACACACATTATACCCACAAGCTACACACATTGTACCCACAAGCTACACACATTGTACCCACAAGCTACACACATTGTACCCATGAGCTGCACACATTGTACCCACAATCTACACACATTGTACCCACAAGCTACACACATTATACCCATGAGCTGCACACATTATACCCATGAGCTGCACACATTGTACCCACAAGCTACACACATTATACCCACGAGCTACACAAACTGTACCCTTGAGCTACAAAAAATGTACTCACGAGCTAAAAAACATTGTATCCATGAGCTACACACACATTGTACCCACGAGCTACACACATTGTATCCATGATCTACACACATTGTACCCACAAGCTACACACATTATACCCATGAGCTGCACACATTATACCCATGAGCTGCACACATTGTACCCACAAGCTACACACATTATACCCACGAGCTACACAAACTGTACCCTTGAGCTACAAAAATGTACTCACGAGCTAAAAAACATTGTATCCATGAGCTACACACACATTGTACCCACAAGCTACACACAATGTACCCACAAGCTACACACATTGTACCCACAAGCTACACACATTGTACCCACAAGCTACACACATTATACCCATGAGCTGCACACATTGTACCCACAAGCTACACACATTATACCCACGAGCTACACAAACTGTACCCTTGAGCTACAAAAAATGTACTCACGAGCTAAAAAACATTGTATCCATGAGCTACACACACATTGTACCCACGAGCTACACACATTGTATCCATGATCTACACACATTGTACCCACGAGTTAAAACCATTGTACCCATGAGCTGCACACATTGTACCTACAAGCAAACCACATTGTACCCACGAGCTACAGAAACTATACCCATGAGCTACACACATTGTACCCACGAGCTTCACAAACTGTACCGACGAGCTACACACACACTGTACACACGAGCTGCACACACATTGTACCCACGAGCTAAAAAACATTGTATCCATGAGCTACACACACATTGTACCCACAAGCTACACACATTGTACCCACAAGCTACACACATTGTACCCACAAGCTACACACATTGTACCCACAAGCTACACACATTATACCCATGAGCTGCACACATTGTACCCACAAGCTACACACATTATACCCACGAGCTACACAAACTGTACCCTTGAGCTACAAAAAATGTACTCACGAGCTAAAAAACATTGTATCCATGAGCTACACACACATTGTACCCACGAGCTACACACATTGTATCCATGATCTACACACATTGTACCCACGAGTTAAAACCATTGTACCCATGAGCTACACACATTGTACCTACGAGCAAACCACATTGTACCCACGAGCTACAGAAACTATACCCATGAGCTACACACATTGTACCCACGAGCTTCACAAACTGTACCGACGAGCTACACACAGACTGTACACACGAGCTGCACACACATTGTACCCATGAGCTACACACATTGTCCCCATGAGCTACACACACTGTACCACGAGCTACACATACTGTAACAATTAGTTACAAACATTGTATCCATGAGCTAATTGCACTATGCCAACGAGCTACACACGCTTTATCCATTAGCTGCACACATTGTATTGATAAGCTAAACATTTTGTACCCATGAGTTACACAGTGTTCCCATGAGCTGCACACACTCTACCCATGAGCTGCACACACTCTACCACGAGTGTGCAACCTGTGACCCAGTTATAGCGGAGGAAACAAACTGACAAGAGGTGGTCCTGTGTTCAGTTAATAGAGAAAAAGAACAATTGATATTTGTATATGTGCTGATTGCCCCGTTTCAGATAAGATATTATGACAGAATATGTTATATATTTGTATCCGTTTCATTGCTCTTGTTTAAACATCAGTAAAAACTATTTAGATATTGTTCCTCGGAATATGGGTTGTCATTGAAAAGTTGACATGCTACAATTTGGATCGTTTTTTGTTGTTGTTTGTTTTAGAACAGGTCGTAATTTTGTTACTGTTTATCAACTTTAAATACGATACCACGGGACGAGAAGGCAATAGTACACATCGCTTTCTCATCTCGTGTTTTATCGCTTTCTGACGGTAAAGCAACATCCCCTCTCTTCCACTGTGGGGTTCCTTGTGTCATGTGTTTCTACACGTAAAACAACATTTATGAATTGTTAAACCACTCCTTAGTATCATTAAGAGGCGGACCATTTAATACTTGGGTGGGTGGTTGTCATGTTGTTTTCATCATGTTTTGTGGCTTAGGCTTTTTTAATTTTATAAAAAAAGATATGAGATTACTTTCAGTCACATTTCAAATTATATCTAAGGAAGGAATGTTGAAATGCATTATTCACTAAAACCTTCTGACTGAATAGATATATGTGACTTTACATCAATCAACGGATTTCTGCAAAAAAAACTATACCACAGAAAGTGTGCCAAGGATCACAACTTTTAAAGGCATTGCGTCAAAGTGTGTGCATCTGTTGCAATAGCCAAAGATACTATTGCAGGAAGACGTGATTATGAACAAAAGTCAGTTTCCATATGCCACATAATGCCAACAACAACATTCGACAAATACCAGTCAGATCAACTGTCAAAATGAGAATATCTGACCACACTGAAACGTACAAAAAAATCACGAAAACAACTTTTTTATCCAAACAACAACATTCAGTACCGGGTATGTGATCCACGTGATGCGATGACAGCCTGGCACCATCGTCTCATGTTCCCTATAAGTGTCTAGATAGTTGCCAAGAGAGGACTGTTCCACTCGTCAGTAAGAGTGAGTGAGTGAGTGAGTATGGTTTTACGCCGCTTTTAGCAATATTCCAGCAATATCACGGCGGGGGACACCAGAAATGGGCTTCACACATTGTACCATGTCGGGAATCGAACCAGGGTCTTCGGCGTGATGAGCGAACGCTTTAACCACTGGGCTACCCGACCGCCCCGGGCCGATAAGAAGTTGGGCCAAGGTGATTACTTTTTTTTTTTCTTCTTCTTCTTATATAATAGCCGCACATCAGATACATGTTCAGTTGTAAAAATCAAGATAAATATACTCGGCAACTAAAGTTCTTGTGACACCCCTTTCCAATCGGCTCCTTACTAGAAAAAAACACTTTCTGGTGTTTAAATCGGACATGAAAATATGAAAACATGCATATGTAGCACAAACGAGTATTCGTGATCTGATTGCAATTGATATGTAAACCAGGGTATAAAAGCATGCGTGTTGTTGGGATTCGGTATGCATTGTTTCTGCTTTTCTTGACAACTGCATCACTGTGCAATCAACATGGACCTGGTATGATTTTTCAGCAATGACAACGCCCGACCCCATGTAGCCGGGATTATCCAACAAGCACTTGGACAGAACAACGTGACTGGCCTTCTCGCTCTCTGGATCTGTATCCAATTGAATATATGTGGGATGAAATGGACCGCCGTCTCCGACGTTTTCCACATGCTCCGACTACTGTACAGGAACTGCAAGAGGGGCTGGTGGAGATACTGGATGCCATCCAACAATACTGTGTGAGACGTTCAATGAGAAGGCTTGGATCGATGCTCATGATGTCAATCACTGGAATATTTACAGACCGCTGTCATGTAGCTGGAATATTGCTGAGTGCGGCGTTAAACAAGAAACAAACAAACAATGCGAAGGCGATCCCGCATTGCATGCATCCAAGCGAGAGGGGGACACACACACACTACTGACATGTGAATCGACAGTTCTGTTCTTGCATCTTTCTCTTGTTATGACGTCATTTCTGTGCAAGACATGTGTCATAAAATGTGTAAACTTAACTTACTGTCTGCTTTGAAACATGAATTCTTTCAGATGTATGCGTCTACTTTGATGCGTTTTACATCGTGTTACAGAAACAAATTGACCAAGACTGTCAGAAGAAGGTGCTTATTCCCAACATTTAATGTATTAACGGAATCAGGGGCTTGTTTACCCTTACACCTGACCTATCTCATGAGTGGCATCAGAACTTCCCGCTGTAGCTGCCGACCTAGGAACTGTAGTATGATAGAGAATAGTTTATCTTTTAATTTCCTTCTAGACTTCAGCATCCGTATTCCTTGTGTATAAAAGCCTTGGCTATGAGAGGGTCAGGCTTGCGCAAGGGTGCTTCACAAGTTGCATATGCGCTAACGCACGTTGCACATGCGTGGTCAACAGGTTTTCAAACAATGTCTAACCCATGGAGCATCTGTGTCACATGCGTAAAAGGGGCGGTCAGGTAGCCTTGTGGTTAAAGCGTTCGCTCGTGTACGGAGACTGAACGTCTTGGCAGTAGCGTCGTTGTATTGAAACAAACAAACTGGAAATCCTACTCTATAATAGAAGAGAAAACACATTACCTTTCCCAGCAGTGAGAGCGAACATCAAAACGAACAATAGCGTGGCGAACATCTTCTGTCTATACCTGCATCACTGTATTTCAGCTGCGCCAGTCTCTGTCACATATCTCATCTTACTTACTTACTTACTTTGGAGATTTAACGTGCGCTTTCCGACTGATGCGTATTTCGCACACGGGCCCGGCCCGGCCATTTAATGTGTTTCCGAAAGGGGCGAAAGTGGTCTGTGCAACCAAAGAGGGGGCTTTAGGGGTTGCTTATATAGAATTTGGGAATTTTGAGATTTGACATATCTCATCAGTAACAGCGCACAATATATATTATTGTACAACCCCCGCTCCCCCTCCTTGATTTCACAGGTTGACGGTGAATCGTGTCTGTGGGTGTGAACATACGTTACGTCCTGTGTATTGGCGATGAAGATGAAAGTCCCGATAACTACAGCTGATATCCACAGCTGATAATGTTACATTGCTCGTAACGCATGGATTCACTATCAAAACACTTTCGTTAAAGTTTGGTTTTGGAGCTTGATGACAGTAACACCTGTCGCTGTAACATCTGGATATTGTTCGGGATTATATTTGTGAGTGTGTAAACATCATTTACAACAGGATGTATAAGTGGGTGTGAATGACAAAGGTGTCATTTCCGTGTATTGTTAATTCTACATGTGACATGGATCATGATATGTCCAAGCGTCGTATTGTTATATGGTAGTGTACAACGTATTTTATTGTTGAACAATGATTGTAACTGTGTTACATTGTTTCTGGTTGAGATTCGGAAGACGCTCATTGCATTGTGTTTGAGGATTGATCAGTCGTCAGGAATTTACTATATTAAGATGGTAGTGTGGTGTGTTAACGCCCGGACCGTTATATCGCGAAAGGTCATATAGTATCTTAACGAAACATATGGTTTCCTTTTTTTCTGAGAAGCTACATACATACATACATACATACATACATACATACATACATACATACATACATATTCAGCTTGACAACAAACAGCTTGAAGTTTCTATACCGCGCCCTCGCCAGGCCTAGCAGTTACTGTTATAACATAAGTAAGATTAAACTTCACTACTTGTTCCTATCCAGCATGTCTATATGGCACCAGAATACATAGTTTTGATGCACCTAAAGAGTTGTAAGAGTTTAATGATGTACACTTCGTCAATGTTTTACAAAATGTATTTCTGTATTAATAAAAAGTTTCATATCACCTTAAAATAAATTTTTCAACTAAAAAAAATGAACAGATCTTTAAACCTCAAAACCAGTAACAATACATATTTAAAATTGAGTAGTGGTCTGTTGTTTGCCTTCCTTTGCTGACATCATCAGAACATAGCAGAGTCTGCTACATTCATGGAATATGGTTTTGACACTCATGACATGATGCGATTGATATTGTTTGAGATTGTTTGAACTGACACCCTGCATTGTTTATATAATAAAACACTCAAAATACTGTCAGCATTTGGTTAATCATCTATGGAGGGGCTATCACAAATGTTTGTGCTTTCATTTATTCCAAAAATCAAAAGTATAAGTACCTATGATATAAGCTTGAGTGATAAGTACACATAGAAAGGAATCAGAATAAAATCTCAAAGTTGGACAGAGAGCATAGAATTCAGGCCAACAATTGGCAAGGGACACATTAAGCAGCTTTAAAGTCATCATATATGTAAGGCTGGATAATGAACTTTACCAGAAAATAGGGGTGGATTGTTGCAAGCAATCTCATAGCACCTTAATAGCACCTTAAGTAGAAGAAAGCTCTTGAAACCACAAAATGAAAGGGAATTACACTTAACTCTATTGATTTATTTAGTTAAGACTTTAGCTTGCTGACGTGGTTAACCTCTTTGGTCATGTGGACATGGCCTCCAGATCAGAATGTCTGTGGTTCGAACCCCATCACGGGACTCGAAAATTTTATGGCCGCTACATTGGCGCCCAACGTGGGGCTGAGCACGTTCATATTAAATTTGAGCAAAATAAGCCTCAGTACCCTACTATGAGGCCCGGGACGTGCCTTCTGTTGACGGGGGAGTATGTAGCAGGGCGTGGAGTCATCCCACAGATGACATCCTTACCTTGTCAGCTTGCTGACGGGGTTAACCTCTTTGGTCATGTGGACAAGGCGTCCGACCTCGGATCAGAAGGTCTGTGGTTCGAATCCCATCACGGGACTCGGAAATTTTATGGCCGCTACATATACACTTAATTTTGACAAATCCACTTTGCAAGATAACAGTGATTAATCAATCAACATTGGTTAATCCTTTGATTGGTGTTTCTTTTTTTAACTCAGGTGATCATTCCTCTCTTACTTCGCTGTACCAGGCATGCATATAACATAACATACATTTCACCCCACTTCGAACCTGGATTTAGATTGAATAATTACCCAGACACAAGAAAGGCCAAATGGGAACCTTTGTTAGGTAATCTGAGTGGAGCTACCACTAATTATACCTGCAATAAATTCATTAACTGAGCATCAACACATGATGACAAATACACAGGTGTAGTGTTATACCAGGATACATAGATGACAACAAGGGAGTACCGGTAGCAATTGTATTCCACACAATCCAAAATCCAAAAATGCTTTCACTGCAAGTATTATTGCTTTTCTACATATTGTGACTGAAGCGACGACATGCACTTCATATTACATCCTAAGACCCGTGAAGATTCTGGGTTAGAGCAGGTCTTCAGGAACCCATGCTTGACGTAAAAGGCGACTATACTTGTCGTAAGAGGCGACTAACAGGATCGGGTGGTAAGGCTCGCTGACTTGGTTGAAGCATGTCATCCCATTTATGTGGATTGATGCTCATGATATCATCCACTGGTCTGGTCCAGACCCGATTATTTACAGACCGCTGTCATATAGCTGGAATATTGCTAAGTGCAGCGTTAAACAACAAACAAACAAACAAACAAACAAACAATACATCCTAGATTATCCAGCGTGTTAGACCTATTACATGATCTATCAATAAATGTAGAATCTGTCTGGGAAGGGGTGGAGGAGAGGGGCCTTACTTGACCAACACAGCATCTTTCTGGTCAATTCAACGATGCATAATGAATTCACAAATGTCCAAAAAAGCTGGGTCAACTGTTCCTATAAAATCATGTGATGATAAATGACATAGGTATCACAATTTCCTTGAAAGATTTGTGATGGTGCCTTGTCAATAATTCAGTAATGACTAATGCATTTTATCATGTTGGCTTGGTATGTTTAATACTATTGCTTTCAATATGATTACACAACTTGTCCGAGAAATAAACATCTTATGGATTGTAGGATTAATTCACACGTCAGATTTGTTTGTTTTACATGACATATCTTCAAATACCAAATACACATCTTAGAACAAGTCGAAAATTTGTTTTAAAAAACTGACTCGTAGTCTACAATAAACAATAGAAGATTTCAGTCTTTCATTAAAATAAATTAGGTATTTTTTTCTAAAATTTGTGTCAGTTTTTTTTATATTTCCTGAAGCTACATGCATTCAAAAAAGTTAAATGATGGTTTTAGCAAGAAAACCCTTTGTCCCTTGACATAACAAAATCTGAGGAAAATTCTCATCCCTGGATATATGAGATTATAGAAATTAAATTTCGCATTTCAATTATTGTGAAATTTGTGGATTCAAATTAGTCTACAAATATGTAATCTTCTCTTAATATAGCAAACAATTATTTAAAAAATTATTAGAATGTATCATTCTTGTGTACTGGTTCATTATCTCTTATTGGACCACTGGTGTCAATGAACTCGTAGTACGCCACTATACTGTACTTGCTGAGTGATAGGTGCTTCATGGATGCCTGGGTGGGCAGTGATGCAGCTGTAGTCGTTACTGGTTGATGCATCAAGCTTATTCCTGACAGGAGCAACATCACGACAACACAGCTCCACTACCTCAGACTGCATGTGACCACAGCAACCACGCTACACCTGTAGGGGGCACAGGTGGCCCAGTCGTCTAAGGCGCTGCAATTCGCTGTGCAGAGTTGCGTCCCTTGGGCACGCCAGAAACCTATGATTGTGGGTTCAAATCCAAAGTTCGCCCGGGTTATGTTTCTAGGTTTGTCAGCACCATACCCGTGCTCGTGGGTTTCACCGAAGAGTCAAACGTCTGAGACCTGCATCACTTCGGGCTTTCCTCCCACATTAAGCTGACATGCCGTGATATAACTGGAATACTGTTAAAAGCGGCGCTAAACCCAACTCACTCACTCACTCACTCACTACACCTGTAACATTATTGCATCAGGAAACTTTTAATATGTCATATCATTTAACTTAAATACATAACTCATCCTAATATCAAACATGATTTACACTTTGTTTAAGTACTCAGTTCATCACCAGGCCAAAGCATATACATTATTTTTAGTGAAAACTATTGGACAGTTTTACTAAAGCATATGCAGTTAATAGTTACAACACACTGACCACAGGGTATCTGACTTAATTGTCCATGATGTAGGAATGATAAAACATATTTTAAAACACCAAATAAATTTTAATAGTGGCAGAAACTCATGGTTACTGTCTATTTAAGAGGTATTACATATCTGCCTGAAGACATTTTCCAGTGACCAGTTATGCTGGGTTGTGTAACAGTTTCCAAGCAATGTTGCAATGGTTTTGTTATGATTCCGTGGTCAGAGCAAACCAATATTATAAACAATGATCTATTAAATATAACAAACACAAAACACAATATTGGGACTCATCTGGGAGTACTTTTCAAAAGGAGCTAGTCGCATACAACGGGTGGCCGGTGGAACAGGAATATGACAGTTGTTTTGAATATGAATTTAGATCTAAAATATTATTTCATAGATCTGGAGAGGTTAACATGTGGTTCTTTTCAGTATTAGGGTTCAAAATTAAATTTATTTCAAGTGTGCCAAAGGGTACTGTTATGCCAAATTAAGTGTGCCATCACATTTTGAGGTGTGCCAGGAAATACATTGGCTTCCAAACTGTTTTAATGATTTATTATAATTCAAATATAAGTCAAGTGACTGTCATAGTGCTTATTTAAGTCGATATATACTTAGAATGAATGATCAATCAGAAAATTCAAACACACATCACTCAAGGGAGCACCTTTAGAATACAGTACCACTTCTCGTGAGGATGATCTCTGCTTTGGTCACGTGTCTCAAGGATAAGCAGCCAGTTTTGAGAGAATCTATCAGACACGACCTCACGACCTTCGGATTGTTAGCGTGACAGCTAACCGACTGAGCAATGTCAACACTGTGATATTATGTGCAAATTTACCTAGTCATGCCTACGCCATTACGGAACTGAACAAAAAGGGTCCAATAGGTGACGGACACTTACGAAGGTTGCGGGTAGGCATGGTGTCTCGTTACTTTAGTCTACGGACACTTACGAGTGATCCTGATGCCATTTGCCACACTCGTCCCATTCCGTAATCTGCAAGATACCGAGTGGGGAGGAATTAGCCGATATGGCACGAACTGTAAACGGCTATTGGCATAAGACAACAGACGTCGAACTCGCGGATACACATGAATGACATGGGATTTAATAATTCGTCGGGTGATTTTTGTGACAGAAAAGAGTGGTAGGGAAGACTGTAAGGATGATGTGGATAAATTGTAAGGAACGGAGGGAAGCATGAGCATGGCTAGTGATGACACAAGGGTGAGTTGGCTTTTGAATCAGTATTGAATAAATGAAGCGGGTGAAAGTGGCTTGTGTGAATGTTCCAGGACAGTTTCCACCAGCCAAAATATTCAAAACTAAACCATTTCATCCTTTTTCTCTCGACGTTTTTGTGTGAAGAATATTAGGAGCAGCTACATGTAGCTGGCTGGTTCACTGAATGTGCCCCTCTGTTCCTACCATGTGACAAAGGGAATTAGCTAGCTGGTTCACTGAATGTGCCCCTCTGTTCCTACCATGTGACAAAGGGAATTAGCTAGCTGGTTCACCGAATGTGCCCCTCTTCCCCTGCCAGGTGACTAGGGGAATTAGCTAGCTGGTTCACTGAATGTGCCCCTCTGTTCCTACCATGTGACAAGGGGAATTAGCTAGCTGGTTCACTGAATGTGCCCCTCTGTTCCTACCATGTGACAAGGGGAATTAGCTAGCTGGCTCACTGAATGTGCCCCTCTTCCCCTGCCAGGTGACTAGGGGAATTAGCTAGCTGGTTCACTGAATGTGCCCCTCTGTTCCTACCATGTGACAAGGGGAATTAGCTAGCTGGTTCACTGAATGTGCCCCTCTGTTCCGACCATGTGACAAGGGGAATTAGCTGGCTGGTTCACTGAATGTGCCCCTCTTCTCCTGCCATGTGACGAGGGGAATTAGCTAGCTGGTTCACTGAATGCGCCCCTCTGTTCCGACCATGTGACAAGGGGAATTAGCTAGCTGGTTCACTGAATGCGCTCCTCTGTTCCTACCGTGTGACAAGGGGAATTAGCTAGCTGGTTCACTGAATGCGCCTCTCTGTTCCGACCGTGTGACAAGGGGAATTAGCTAGCTGGTTCACTGAATGCGCCCCTCTGTTCCGACCATGTGACAAGGGGAATTAGCTCACTGAATGTGCCCTTCTGTTCGCACCATGTGACAAGGGGAATTAGCTAGCTGGTTCACTGAATGCGCCCCTCTGTTCCTACCATGTGACAAGGGGAATTAGCTAGCTGGCTCACTGAATGTGCCCCTCTTCCCCTGCCATGTGACGAGGGGAATTAGCTAGCTGGTTCACTGAATGTGCCCCTCTGTTCCGACCATGTGACAAGGGGAATTAGCTAGCTGGCTCACTGAATGTGCCCCTCTTCCCCTGCCAGGTGACTAGGGAAATTAACTAGCTGGTTCACCGAATGCGCCCCTCTTTTCCGACCATGTGACAAGGGGAATTAGCTAGCTGGTTCACTGAATGTGCCCCTCTGTTCCTACCATGTGACAAGGGGAATTAGCTAGCTGGTTCACCGAATGCGCCCCTCTGTTCCTACCATGTGACAAGGGGAATTAGCTAGCTGGTTCACCGAATGCGCCCCTCTGTTCCGACCATGTGACAAGGGGAATTAGCTAGCTGGTTCACTGAATGCGCCCCTCTTCCCCTGCCAGGTGACTAGGGGAATTAGGTAGCTGGTTCACTGAATGTGCCCTTCTGTTCCCACCATGTGACAAGGGGAATTAGCTAGCTGGTTCACTGAATGTGCCCCTCTGTTCCTACCATGTGACAAGGGGAATTAGCTGGCTGGTTCACTGAATGTGCCCCTCTTCCCCTGCCATGTGACGAGGGGAATTAGCTAGCTGGTTCACTGAATGTGCCCCTCTTCCCCTGCCAGGTGACAAGGGGAATTAGCTAGCTGGCTCGCCGAATGTGCCCCTCTTCCCTTGGCAGGTGACTAGGGGAATTAGCTAGCTGGTTCACTGAATGTGCCCCTCTGTTCCTACCATGTGACAAGGGGAATTAGCTAGCTGGCTCACTGAATGTGCCCCTCTTAGTTAAAGTTTGTCCGGAGGTAATAGTCATGAGGCGTTCAAGTCTTAGGTGGTAGAACGTCATAAGACGTTAAAGTTTCCGGAGGTAATAGTCATGAGGCGTTCAAGTCTTAGGTGGTAGAACCTTATTAGACGTAAAAGTTTCCGGAGGTAATCGTCATGAGGCGTTCAAGTCTTAGGTGGTAGAACCTTATTAGACGTTCAAGTTTCCGGAGGTAATCGTCATGAGGCGTTCAAGTCTTAGGTGGTAGAACCTTATTAGACGTTACAGTTTCCGGAGGCAATAGTCATGAGACGTTCAAATCTTAGGTGCTTCTAATCGTCATTAGACGTAAAATGACCAAGTGGTAACCGTCATTAGACGTTGAAGATTGATGTTGTAGAATGTCATTCGTAAATGTTTTAGGTGCTAATCGTCATTCAACATCAACGTTTCAGCGGTAGGACGTCATTAGACGTTAAAGTTTCAGTTGGCAGAATATCATTCGACATTGGTATCAGGAAGCAGAACGCTATTAGATGTTAACATTTTAGGTGGGAGAACGTCATTAGACGTTAAAGTTTCAGGAGGTAAAGGGCATGAGACGGCAAATCTCAGGTGGTAATCGTGTCCATTTTCCGTACGGTTCTTTTCCTTCTATCTGACATGCTTTTTTAATAAAAGATTGTTTATTTAACAAACTGTCCAAAATGGCTTTCTTAAATTTAAAAAAAACCAGGCGCGCTGTCCATTTGAAAGATTTTGGGTTGTTAATGTCAAGGCGGTAATGTCATTCGACGTAAATGTGTCGGGTCTTAAAAGCCTTGTAACATGAGGTTAATGCTATTCGTCTTGATGAATAAACATTACAGCCAGTTAAATGTTGCCGAGCATTCAAATGTTCTTTTTAAGCCCACAACTACCAGGATATCCTGCATGTGATTCATCAGGTGGAATGTGCGCTAATGACGGTTTAAACATTCCTCGTGACATGACTATAGGCAGTTTGGAAATTTAATGCAAAAATCGCATTTCAAGATTAAAAGGTATCCCCAAGCAGTAATTTTGACTTTTTACTTTGACATGTTAATTTTTACTATTATTATTAAGCTGTGATATCTAAAGTGCTTCGGGTGCTTGTGTCAACTTAAACAAAGCGTTCGAAACAAGGGTGAACACGATGGTCGTATGCTTAACCTGTTAACGAAGAACTCCTTCACCGGTTTAGTCCTATTGTTGGTTCCAGGAAAATATTATCTTTGAAAGTAATTACGATGCCAAATGAAATAATGCGTATCACCGGACCACAGCGGCGAGGTGGGTTTTCGTTCTAATACTACCTGGGGCGGTCGGGTAGCCTAGTGGTTAAAGCGTTCGCTCGTCACGCCGAAGACCCGGGTTCGATTCCCGACATGGGTACAATGTGTGAAGCCCATTTCTGGTGTCCCCCGCCGTGATATTGCTGGAATATTGCTAAAAGCGGCGTAAAACCATACTCACTCACTCACTTTAATACTACCTCATGCTGGGCGTTCCGCTTGATAGAACGTACGGTAATCTAGAATATATTAGTCATCATTCAGTTATAAAAATACTTCATCAGTCTATGCTTTCACTGAAATCGACTGAAATATACGTTGCGTCCCTTATGAGTGTGTGAATCCAATCATCGTCAAAAATGTTATATTTGGGACAACACTTCCTTAGTAAATTACAGATTCTTGTACTTTTGGGGGGTTGAGTTCCACCCGGGATTCGAACCCACAGATTCTGGCACTGAATCGAATCGCCAGCACACAAAGTAAGCGGTCTAACCCACACAGCCACCGAGACTTCCACAGAAAATGGTCCAACAACTGGTAGTTTAGATTACGTTCTTGCCCGAAAGCTATGAACACACAATGCCATTTAGAAGCTGGTCACTTGTAACTAATGTTATATTTGGGATAACACTTTCTTAGTAAAGTAAGGATTCCAGTACTTTCTAGTACACGTACCATTGGTTCATGTTTTGTATGGCCTTTGTTTTATTGCTAACTGGGCGGCTGGAAATAAGGAGTAGAATATATTTCGTACTACACAATATAAGGTGAGGTGAAATTGGGTTTAACGTCGCGTCCAAGATTATTGCACTTATATATAGCGACGTGGAAGCACGTGTATGTGTGTGTGTGGCTGCTTGTACTAGTCTAGTAGAAGCAGCCATGCCACACAAACACACACACGTACATGCACGTCGCTATATAAGTGCAATAATCTTGGACGCGACGTAAAATCCCATTTCACCTCCCCTCACCTCACTTGTTTATAATATATCACATTCCTTACGAACCGCGTCAATATGTCTGATCAGGAAGAATATGAAATCTGAGCCCATACGGTCACTGGAAGCACCAAAAACATCCCAGTAACAACATCAGGGAGTTAAACATTATTTATTTCACCAACAACATATATGTACAGTTATATTGACAGAAGAGGAAACGTATATACAAAACAGTCTATCCTGGTTGTATTCAGATCAGCTGCAAAGAGAAGAAAATCCACGTTAGTATTTTATATATGACGGAATTGTTGACGTATACATCATATTTGTGATATGTTACTGTATGGAATAGTGGACTATTAAACAGAAATAAAATATTTAACAGAACCATAAATTACATTTTCCATCAAGGCCAAGAGCTGAAAAATCGTAAACTGTGTGTGGCAATAACTGGTGTGTCTGGTCGAGACCCGAGTATTTGCAGGCTGCTGTTAAATGGCTGGTCTACTGCTGAGGTCGGCGTTAAATACACGCACGCACGCACGCACGCTCCTTCTGTATAAGAGTGTTTGTGTGAATGAAATGCTTTGAAAATTTGATGCATAAGTTTATACCAAATTAAGATTTGACATGCTGTTAAAGTTTATTTATTTGACCATGTTCCAAATATCTGGTAGAGCATCGAACTGATTTTGACGTACATCGACGCTCATGATGTCAATCAGTGGACTGTCTGGTCCATACTCTATTATTTACAGACCGGCGTCATATTGCTGGAATATTGCTGAGTGCGGATTCAAACAACATACAAACGAAGCACAACCATCTGTACTTACACAACAAATTAGGGATCCAGGACAGGTTGCACCCGGAAGCTGGTTTGTGGGAGGACACGCAACAAAACAGCCGATTACAGCCCCCGGGGCGTTACATGTTACTGAAACAAAACAAGAAAGCATCACAATATACATCGTAAACAATAACCAAGCTCGATTCCACTGTGCGTCAAAAAGCAACACGCGTTTATCTGAAGTAAAACATATGCCTTAGGGATGTATGTTTGAGACAGCAAAGTTGTTCAGTCAAAGTTTGAAAACAGCCAAGCTCTTCTCTGAACGGTGGAGACTTGCATGTGTTATTCGGACCCACAACATATTATGCTTCAGAACAAAACAAATCCAGCTGCCTTATTGCAAGTCCTGCAAAAATGTTTCCCCAAACGCGGAATTGACGCCACCATCCCGGGTTTTGATATAATTATGTTTTATTGATGCTATTTATTGATGCTGGGTTTAACGTCGCGTTCAGTACGTGTACTGGGATGGTGCTGAAAGCCTATAATGAGGGCGAATCTGGAATTCGAGCCGCAATCACGTTTCTGGCACACCTAAGGGGTAGATCTTAGGGCCGCACGTTTGACCAGCGAGTTGGGGAGTTCGCGGTGACTCGCCCACTAAACATTGCAGTGATCCCACTGAATGGCGGTTAAAATGTTATGAGTTGCAATATCATGTAGTTCCACTCATTAATCTAACGTACTGGTTGGTGTCGCGGTACTAGTTGTTGGCGTGGTAGTGATCATGGTAGTAGTTGTTGGCGTGGTAGTGGTTGTTGGCGTGGTAGTGATCATGGTAGTAGTTGTTGGCGTGGTAGTGATCATGGTAGTGGTTGTTGGCGTGGTAGTGGTTGTTGGCGTGGTAGTGATCATGGTAGTAGTTGTTGGCGTGGTAGTGATCATGGTAGTGGTTGTTGGCGTGGTAGTGGTTGTTGGCGTGGTAGTGGTCATGGCAGTTGTGGGTAGCACCTGTAAGAGGACGCAGATAGTTAATGATACCTAAGTTGTTCATACATGAATTTACACAAAATCATACACATATATGTAAAAGGACTTCGATGACTTCGACTTTCCCCTTATGACGAGCAATGACGAGCAATATTCCAGCAGCAGTCTATATTTCACGAACTTTGAGGTTCAATTGAGTATGATCTTTCAACGAATATTTCAAAGATCGACACAAATTTGTTCGATCAAGATTACAAAATTGATGTCCGATGCAATATTGCCATATTTTTTTCAGGTGAACAAGCGACATGCCTTTGGGTGTTTAAGACGGTTACCACCGGTAGGGCAGGATACGCTCAGCTTTTTCGCGAACACACGGTTTCATCACTATTTGAAAGTGAATCATATACGCGTGCTCGTGATAAAGTCGGAATCTTACAATCGACTCTACTCGAGATTTCTTTGGAATATAGAAAGGGCTTTGTCGCTTTTATTCAGACGTATACTACAAGCATGGACATGGTGCTCACAAAGTAATGACCAAGTCCACGCTGGTAAGATAATGACACCCTTGTGAGCCCCAGCACTGCACAGAGACCCATTACATTAAGTATACACGCAGTACATAGACTTACTATGCAGCACTCAGTCCCAGCTATTGGGCAGGATCGGTTGGGGATCTGGGAAAGTGGGGTACACAGACCAGGCGGAACACAGAGGATTGCTCCTGTCTGAGGGCATGCTGCAACTAAATGTTCAGTTTGGATTGAACAACATGTGGACAATAATGACACAATAATGCCATAAGAAACATATAGTGAAACATTCTGTACAAGATACAAACAGCTCCATTCTTGGAAAGATTATGAAATGCAAATATTTAATCAGATATATATTCAGAACTAACATTTTTGATACGTGCTTAATATGCCAGTTTTGAATATTTGATTTACACTTGAAGATGCAGAATATTCTGGAACATTATTTCCGTGAACTAACTTATCTTCTCAAGGTCACTTTACGTATATACCAGATTTGATATGGTATGCTTACGAAACAATCTGCGAACAATAAAAAACAGTTTACCTGAATTACATTGTTGAGCTAGTAGGAGCATGGTCCTTGCAAACTGACACAATGGAACGTTGTTGGTGCCACAAAAGTTCACCAGTTGTTGATAACCAGCTATGTCCGAGAACTCAACCACCTCTAGCAAATTGGTGTCGGGGTACTGTGGAATAAAATTACATCGGGTCCACCTGCAGATTTCAGCCATGACGAAAAAGTTGGAACATACGTTAATAAAGGCATTGTTTAAGCAGAGCGGATTTGATGTAACGGCAAAAATAAGATCACAGTTCGCTATGATAGTTTGTCGGAGTTGAATCGTTTGAAGAACTGCCCCCACCATGGGGAAGGCTAGTAGAGGCAGCCAGAAGCCCAGGTGCACCATTCTTGTCGTTTCTGGAGACTCTGTCGATGCTACAGACACTATAAGCTTGGGTTTCATTTTATATGCTTCCCAAAGGGACCCTTTTTCCTTATCAGAAGATTCATTACACATGAGTTGGTTGTTGAAGTGCATTACGATAACAGATGTATCAAAGTCCTTTGAGATAAACCTATTGACAGTTAACCCTCAAGGTAAACCCTTTTTTAGAGTTATTATTCTTAATATATGTTTGTCAAAATGTCATGTAACATGGACTTAAAAAACACATCAGTTACATTTCTAGGGATACAAGTATTATTTCGTCGCGGTAGTTAGTTCCGCATACACTGCAGATGACTTTCTTCTCTTGTCTTCAAGGTGAGAAAAGGTGAAGAGTTAATTGTGTAATTTAGCTGCGTTCATACTTCACACTTCACGTTGCTACATTAAATAACTGTTTCATCGAGTTAGCAAAGTTCTAAATGTAAACATAGTAACATGAGAGATCTTGACCAGATCATTTTCAAGTAAAGGTTAGCATTTAACTTACAGCACAAAATATTAGATCAAATTATACTGTGTGACTTGAGTTAGTGTTGAGGTTTTCTTGAAATGGCGAAGTGATTGTGTTTGCATTGTGGTTTCGCAATACAACAGATGAACCTTTTTATTAAAAGCAACAAACCCCTTTCCATATTCATCAGAAACTAAAAAGCAGAGTCGGTTGTACAACTATATCAGGAACATGTATTTAGGAGTCACGTTTTGAAACTGATGATACCAGTGCCGTGAACAATAATTTCTAACACCTGCGTAATTAGTACGCTCATAGGAGACTTGGATGATTCATTACTCTAGAACTAAAAGTGGAATTGTTGTGAATATACTTTTGTAACAAATAGGTCATACAGGAGTAAAGGAGGGTAAGCATTAAGAAATGACTTTCCTGAACAGGCTCATTCACGGAATGTTCGCTAGTTTACACAATGATACATGAATAACCCCCAACACAAAGGGCTCAAATTACACGTTCACAATTACTGCCATTGGAACCACGGGAAGACACGGTGGTAAACAACATAATAAACTAAGGAATTAAACTTAAGTGCATCTTATCCAGATAGAAGCCTTGCTCATGGGTGCTCAGACGTGTGTTCTTTTTAATAGGATGGTCTTGGGGGTATATGATCTTGAAATCCTCAGATCTCCTGACATTCATTTGAAGCTCGTTCCATGGAACAGTGAGAGTTCGGTAGACAGTTTTGTGTCCATACTTTGACTTTAGGGCTTGTGGCGCTCTCATCAGCTGTTGACTTGCCGATCGGTGTGCACATATTCGGGGTGGTATAGGACCCTCTGAGTTCTGGTACAGACCCAGACCACTGAGCGAATTGTACACAGCAGTTTGAACATGATCGCTGCGTCACTGGTAGTCAGTGCAACTCTGTGAGGGCCATTGCAGATTGCTTTTCCAGATGATGACTACAGCTGCAATAGTCTAGTCGTGAAGTAACAAAGACATGGACTAGATATTTTCCTGGTCGATGGGCAAAGTTAAAAGATGTGACAAATACCACAATACATTTTTATTGTAGTCATTCTACACAATGGGCGAAGATTACATGTTGAATATGACAGCCATGTCTCATCGGATTGCATACATGCAGTAAACTAAAAACGTAAACGGGAACGGTTGGTGCAGACATAGGTCGTTAATCAAGATATTGTGTTGCAGGTACATGTACGAAAGGTGAGAGTCATGATTCGAAGGTGGAAGACCCGGACGCAGCGACCCAAGGCTGTTGTGGTGCTGCGGGGTCTCGTTGATCTTGGACGATCTCTTGTAGCGCCTTGTTGCCAATATCATGCTCAAAATTGGGGAAATTGTGATCTGGGCAACGTTGAAATGCGACTCATCCGGTTCAACTCCACCTCCACCTCACCGCAAAAGTCCGTCCAAGAGATGTCGTTTCCGGAGTAGATCTTAAGAACGGTACAATATTTCCTCACCAAACTTGGTACCTTGATAAGGTCTAGTGGGGAAATGGTGTCTTTTGGAAATTGGGGTTTTAAAAAGAATAACTGTTTCGAGTTTCCATAGCAACACGTTTCATTTATTTATTTACGCAAGTATTTACAATTGCGGGAGCTATCGACTTTGTCCTCCTGTTGATGCTTGGCATCACGATCTATCTATCTATCTATCTATCTATCTATCTATCTATCTATCTATCTATCTATCTATCTATCTATCGATCGATCGATCGATCTATCTATCTATCGATCGATCTATCTATCTATCGATCTATCTATCTATTTATCTGTCTATCTATCTATCTGTCTATCTATCTATCTGTCTGTCTGTCTGTATATCTTTCTTTCTATCTTTCTATCTATCTATCTATCTGTTTACAGGCGAACAATCTTGTTCGAACCTGTTGTTAGTTAATGACCGTAAAATCACAGAACATACATTAACAACTCACCAGTACAAAAACGAAGATTTGTAGACAGACAAACATATTTTATTTTCGTCTCACCACTGCACATCATAAAAAAAACATGCATAAAACTATGAGAGACGATACAAAAACTAAGTGATATAATTATACAGATAAACATTATTGTAATATCAAAAAGCAGGTTTTAACAGTGAAATATAACTTTTGTTTCAAATGAACACACAATTTCTCATTGTTTGATAGGTTTGAAAGGTTGGACATTTTAGCCGTTATACTCGTAAATAAGGTAGATCTACGATCATCGAAAAGGGACATTAAAATAAACACATTTCCTTCAATACGATAATTACAGGTAAAACACACTCTGCCTTCAACCTTCAAGTTGCCTGTTTGATTATTAAAGGTGCACTACAGCATCTAAATATTTCAAAGGCAGTACGGTAACTCAGAGGCATACAACTCAAAATAACATCTTTAAACATCCCACATAAGGAGTTTGATTGTGCTAGTATGAATATATCAGATATTTTTCCATAAGAACATCATGTATTTTGCTGAAAATAAGGTATTTAAAACAGCGGTGATGTTAAAAAATATGCTGCATGTTCAATTAGAGTCCCAATTATTGCGATTAGGGGCGAGCCTTTCCGCCCATTGTAAGACATGTGTTTTAATTGGTCAGGCATATTTCGAAAACGACACCACTGTCTAGCTATACATATCCACTGTCTGACAATCGGAGGTATCAACCCTGTATACCTGTTAAGATTAGTGTCATAACTGCCCACGCCCAGAAAAAAAACTCATAGATCGTTGATGTACCGCATTAACAGTAGATACATCACGGTTACCACATACAGATGCGCCGTAACTGAGGACAGACCACACCATAGTGTCATATAACTTAGAAAAGTGCCATCTTCGCGAGGCAAGAGAGTTAACTGACTTTAAAATACATCGCGATACATCGCGAAATGCATCAAATCACGTAAGCACCTTGATTAAAAATATGAAAAGATTTGGAACATATCTGCTGACTACGAGTTCGCTTTGTAAATCCTGCAATCGACCGAAATCTGCATGACAGTTTACGAACCGGATTTCGATTTCGTTGCGTGATTTTGATTAGATTATGCACAGACTCGTTCGTCCAGCCAAAATGTAACTCCATAATACCAGCCTAGTTCAGCAAGGGTGGAAACTGGACTTTTATAGTCAGTTAAGTCTCTTGCCTCAGGAAGATGGTAAAGTGCTGAAATCTATACCTGTGATTGTCTTAATTTTGGAACGTACTAGACCTCAAGCTC
Source organism: Haliotis rufescens (assembly GCF_023055435.1). NCBI lineage: Eukaryota > Metazoa > Mollusca > Gastropoda > Lepetellida > Haliotidae > Haliotis > Haliotis rufescens. Next base: position 318,766 of record NW_025963792.1, read on the forward strand.
TGTCAGCTGATTTGGCCGCAGCCTTTGCCATAGCATCATAATCAAGATGCTCAGTCAACAATAAACAATAACAGGTAACAATACTCAAAGCCGGACTACCACCAAAAAAACTGTTGTGTTATTCTTTGGACACTTGGATTTTAAAAATGTGCAACATGGGTCTTATCAACGTTGATAACAGTATCATTAGTTTCACATTCGTTATTTAATATTTGTAGCAATTTGTTCAAATCATCTTCAGATTCTGCAAATAAAATAATATCATCAGCACACGTTCAATATTGGTACATCTCTATTAATGCCAATTTGGGAATCAGTCATAACATCCAGCACGTTATTGATGAAAACGTAAACATTACAGAAGACAGTAAACATCCTTGCTTCAAGTCATGATTAACATCAAAGCAATACATACAACATCGAGATGAAGTGAACGAAGCGCTACTATCATGTTCCCATTTACTCAAGCATCGTAAAGTTTATACCATAACAGATTTGACAGATTGACAGTCTTTTTAAAATTTGTTTTATATTATATTATATATATATCCATTATTAGACATCAAAGCCGTTGACGTGGATTTTTGCATCATCCTTCTAGTTTCTATAATTGAAGAAACTGTGTGAATAGGGTCCATGGTGGACCTTTTTTTCTAAAACCACCTTGAGCATCATTTAAAACACCAGAAAATTCTCTCCAAGATTGTAATCTTTTATTTATAGAAAATTATATCATAAATTGCATTTGTGAGGGTTAACCCTCTATACGATAAGCGTCTGAAGGGTTGAACGTACATCTCTTTTGTATAGAGTAGTTATTCACTTCGACGATTTCTAGGGGGCATTAACAATACTAAAACAAACATTTAACATGTTATACATTGGTGATATAACATTTTGAAACTTTTAACATTCAGATGGAATACTATCTATGTCAGGCGCCTTTCCACGGCGACTTCTGTCTATAGCACTAGCTACTTCAAAATTGTAATATCGGCATTGCAACTACGCTGGCGTTTGGGTAGCCAAGTGGTCAATGCGTTTCTTCGTCACTTGGGTACAATGTGTGAAGCCCATTTCGGGTGTCCTCTGCCGTGATATTGCTTTAATAGTGCTACAAGCCGCGTAAAACCATACTCACAAAATATGGTTGCAAACAATACAAGTTGTATGATCGAGTGAGTGAGTGAGTGAGTGAGTTGGGTTTAACGCCGCTTCTAACATTATTCCAGTTATATCACGGCGTGTCAGCTTAATGTGGGAGGAAAGCCCGAAGTGATGCAGGTCTCAGACGTTTACCACTTCGGCGAAACCCACGAGCACGGGTACGGTGCTGACAAACCTAGAAACATAATTGGGGCGAACCGGGATTCGAACCCACAATCATAGGTTTCTGGCGTGTCCAAGGGACGCAACTCTGCACAGCGAATCGCGGCGCCTTAGACGACTGGGCCACCCGTGCCCCCTTGTATGATCGAAATGAAATAAGCAAGACATACTCATCCACAGTCATACATGATATCTTTTTAAGAGATGAGTCCCTGACCAAAGAGACCGTTCGTTCGTGTTCTAAAGACCTAGCTTTTAAAGCTGTTAGAATATGGCTTTCACGCATTGGTGTAAGTACCAGCCTGATGTCTAATAGTAAAAGTGGCACTGATAATTTTTTTTAACGAGCAGACACTAGAGTGCTCTAGCCTATTTAAACCTTGGTCAACATTCAAAGAGTTCAACAATTTAAAAAACGATATTTTAAACGATATTCACGAACTCTATATGCTTTACTGTGAGGACACTGTGATGCTAGAGTAAGGTTCCCTGTATCCTTGGAAGGTGCATATCCCTCTTTGGCGAATCAGGTTATGAAATGCACAATTCGGAACAAATTCATACTTGACCAGCTCGAGCACATTCAGCAATCACATAAATAACATTGACCCTTGTTGTTTGGCCTATCATGAGTTATAATATCCCTGTTCGGGAAAAGAGCAATTTTAACTTAAAGCTACCAAATCACATGTGCGTGTAATATACAGAATAACATACTGAATAATTCACAAATATATCCGTTCATAAACGGATTAACTATACGCCCTGATGTTAGTAAATATGCCATTGCTAATTCCACATGATCTCTCCCGTGTGGCCGTGGCTGAAGGCTACATTCGTTAGCCTTCAGCACCCATTTCATTGCTTTGAATGTCGGTTGGGACACACGTTTTTTCGCGAAATTGTTCTCCAATCAATGTAAATTAAATGGAAAAAAGTTCCGTCACTGCCAAGTGGTGTTTACCAAACAATTCAGTTAGTTAATGCACGCTCAAAGACAAAGGAGCTGTGGTTTAAATGAAATTACTTAGTGAAATTACCTTTGTACATCTGAAACAGGCATTCGTGACCAACTCGTCCTATTCCGGGACAAGCCGAATGTAGACTCGTGCCCCTCTCGAAGGTTTCCATATTGACCCATAAACCCGAGAACTAATTCAAACAAGAACGATAACTCTTATTCTACACGCGTCTTGGGTCTTGCTCCAGTGAAGTTCTGCAGAATCACCATTACAAAACATTATGCTACTCAATGATTGGTTGGTTGGTTGGTTTCTTGTTTAACGCCGCACTCAGCAATATTCCAGCTATATGACGGCGGTCTGTGAATAATCGAGTCTCGAAAAGACAATCCATGCCAGTTATTAATATCATGAGCATCGATCAAAGCAATTGGGATCGATGACATGCATGAACCAAGTCTGCGAGCCTCACCACCCGATCCCGTTAGTCGCCTTTTACGACAAGCATAGTCGCCTTTTACGGCAAGCATGGGTTACTGAAGACCTATTCTAACCCGGAATCTTCACGGGTCGCAACTCAATGAAATGAATGTAGGCGTTACAACAGCACCCACTTATAACGTATCGAACCTCTCTGATATAAATATATTCTTTTGTACAAAAGTATATTTGACCTCATTCATTTTTAGCTGTTGGTCTCTTATTTGCAAATTATTAAGAAATTTAACAAGAAGAAGGTGGTTTTCGGATTTAAGTAATTTCAACAATGATTTTCTCAGACATATCAAGTCTGGCAACCTTGACATTGCCTTTCAATGCTTGAAACGACAAGTTGTAAAAACTCATTTATTTCGTGACTGAAACTGTCCTTTCGTGGACAGTGTAAACAATAGTACACACATTTTATATGAATTATTTACCGTAACGTTGGGACTATTTTCAGTATGTCTGGAGATGTATAGAAGTATTTCCAAACAATTACATATAACATAGTGAGACCACTTTACTATTCAAACCCCTTGGCGATTCCCAAGAAGCCTATGATTGTCTTAAGAGTGAGTGAGTTGGTTTAACGCCGCTTTTAACAGTATTCCAGTCATATCACGGCGTGTCAGCTTAATGTGGGAGGAAAGCCCGAAGTGATGCAGGCCTCCGACGTTTACCACTTCGGTGAAACCCACGAGCACGGGTATGGTGCTGACAAACCTAGAAACATAATTCGAACCCACAATCATATGTTTCTGGCGTGCCCAAGGGACGCAACTCTGCACAGCGAATCGCGGTGCCTTAGATTGTCTTAAGAGTGAGTGAGTTAGGTTTAACGCCGCTTTTAACAGTATTCCAGTTATATCGCGGCGTGTCAGCTTGATGTGGGAGGAAAGCTCGAAGTGATGCAGATCTTAGACGTTTATCACTTCGGTGAAACCCACGAGCACGGCTATGGTGCTGACAAACCTAGAAACATAATTGGGGCGAACCGGGATTCGAACCCACAATCATAGGTTTCTGGCGTGCCAAAGGGACGCAACTCTGCACAGCGAATCGCGGCGCCTTAGACGACTGGGCCACCTGTGCCCCCGATTGTCTTAAGAGGCGTCTTAATGGATGGGTTGGTCAGACTCGGTAACTTGGTTGTTTGCGTACATCGTCCCTCGACCGCGTGGACCATTGCTTACAATATCTATTACCAGTTTGCCAGGTCATGTATCGATTAAGCAAGAGCAGCCGTCATGTAGTTGAAATCTTACTGTTAGTGGCGTTAAACTGCAAATAAGTTTTAATACTCAAAGCTCATCACATTTCAATTAAGAAAAGGAGAAGAATCACAATTGTATAAACCACGTAAATATACACAAAGAAAAAAGTTAAACACACCCCATAGTTCTCAGCCATGACAAATGGCTAAAATCACGGCATGGGATGACTGACCACAGGAGCTGGGCGATACCAATGTCATCGGATAGAACAAACATCTGACAACAAATAAAGAAGATATTGGTGAGTTGTGATTGAAATTTACTGACAAAAACATCATGGTAACACAAGTACAGTTTTTGACATTAGACAAAACCTAAAAAAAGTATGGAGCTGCAGGATTAGGTAAACGAGTTACTCTTGATGTTTCATGTGAAAATGTTCCTTACAGTCTCTACTTGACATGACACGTGAAACAGATCAGGAGCGGGTATAACCGTCACGTGCCCGGATGACGCATTACACCCTACGTCTCATGCCTCCAGTCAGACGTTGGATCTGTTGATGGGTCAACAACAACCACTGCTGATGCCATGCTATTTCCAAATGGCGTAAATCTTGTACAGGAGGATCTCGTGCCTGTATACGCCGCCCCAGAATATCCCAAACATGTTCAAGGGGGTTCAAATCTGGGCTCATTGCTGGCAAGGGTAGAGTCGTTATTACATTGGCCCAATCCACGACTGCATGCGAACGATGAGGCCTCACATTGTCATCCATGTACTGAGGTCGAGTAGCAAGAGGGTGGTTGTCAAAATGAGGAACTACGACTGGCCTCAAAACGTCCCGGATGTACTGGCCCCTGGTAAGTTGCCCCTTATGGTGACCAAATCCAACCTGCAATCATGAGAGATACAGCCCAAACCATTACCGAGCCCCCGCCGTATGCAACAGTCGGTTTAATGTTCCTGGGGTGTAGGCCGTGTTCCGGTGCCTCCAAACTCTCGTTCTTCCATCAGTGACGTGGAGCAGAAAGCCACTTTCGTCTGACCAATGGATCCGTCTCCAAGTTCTCAGATTCCAGTTCTGTCGCGCAATACACCATGCTAAACGAGCATTTTCGACCACCACATTTCGATGATATTATCAAATATTTTCAAAGATTGAATTGCGAGCAAATTGATGAGCTTAACGGTGATCTTCCTGAATTCCATATTTATATATCTAACTATAATTAAACAAACAATTTACCCATAGGAAATACACATTGCTATTGACAAACTTAAAAAAAGGAAGGCATGTGGCAATGACAAAATCATAAATGAATAAAAAACAGCTCAGAAGTTATGATGCCAGTGGACGTGATACTTTTTAATTTGATTTTTTTTATGAAGGTGTCTTTCTGTGGTGAAACAGTGGTTAACTGGCATCGCCCCATTAGTTTAATACGTTTGTTTTAGCAGATTATTCCCTTGTGTACTCGTACGAAGTTTCAGAATTCCAAATTTTATGGAAAATATTCTTTCAGAAGATCAAGCTTGATTTCGGCAAATATATTCTACTTGTGACCATATATTTACGTTGTATACTTTAATTGATTTATTTAAAGCAACGAAAAGTAAAATATTAAGTTGTTTTAGATAATACCAAAATGTTATATTTTTAAATGTATACATTTTAACGACGTACTTAAATTGTATATCCCATGTAAATATAGGAATGAACCAAATACGCTAAACTCATTGACTTGTTTAACACCCCAAAACCTCTGTCCAGAAGAAACTTTGTAAATATACTGATATCACCATGACAGCTGTTAAAGATCTCCCCGGCTACATACTGTCCGCCTCACTATGTTATCTCTATTTATACCTCATATGCCGAGATCCTGGGACTGAGTATTATAAAGTTCTGTTCTTTTCTGAGTTTCGGTTCGCCCCAATCATATTTATTGGTTTGTTTACACCATATCGATGCTCCTGGGTTTCACCAAACGAGTGGTTTCACGGTGGTAACCGTCTCTGACCTGCATCACTTTGGGCCTCCCTCCTACACGCCGTGATACAACTGAATTTTTTTTTAACCAAACTCACACCCTCACTCATATTATCCCATGTATATTCCCATTCATTTCCACTCGATAAGTAGTTTTTTTTCTAAATACTCTAAAGTGTCAAAAACCTTCAAATGTAAGTTTTCTTCCTTGAACCTAACGTCTTCAATGTTAAAAGCTGAATGAACGTATGTCTCTGTGTGGGATAGTGGTGTACAAGTTAAATTTGTTGTTTAACGCCGCACTCAGCAATAATCCATCCATATGACGGCGGTCTGTAAATAATCGAGTCTGGACCAGACAACCCAGTGATCGACATCATGAGCATCGATCCACGCAATTGGGATCGATGATATGCATCAACCAAGTCAGCAAGCCTGACCACCCGATCCCGTTAGTCGCCTCTTACGACAAACATAGTCGCCTTTTACGGCAAGCATCGGTTACTGAAGACCTATTCTACCCCGGATCTTCACGGGTCTCCATATATGTTTTTGTTTGTTTATTTGTTTGTTGTTTAACGCCGCATTCAGCAATATTCCAGCAATATGACGGCGGTCTGTAAATGATCTAGTCTGGACCAGACAATCCAGTTATTGACATCATGAGCATCGATACATATCCATAGATGTGCATGAAACATCACATAAATGAGTATTGAGAGCTGTAATGGCTTATTCTAAGCCCATCTACACAATAAACGTGTTTAAAAACGGAATTGGTGTCTTCAGCCCTGTTATGGATAATATAAATTTTATGTAGATACGATTTGCTTAAAGTAAATCTAAAAGGCAAATAAAGACACAGAAAGGCTGATTGCGTGTCATTGTAGCCCGACGGTTTGTGACGTTGCTCGTACTATCAATCACTGGTTAGTCCGATGTCAACTCGGTTATTTACACGCCGGTGTCATATAGCTGGAATTATGTCGAACATAGTGTTACACAGTAAATTTAAATAGACTATTGATGTTGTCTGGATAACACAACTAGTTGTTAGTTTACATCAATGCATGAGCTAAGGTAACTGTGCATTGTGATCTAATACAGTCGGAAGTTATCAGGTATTTCAAAACTTAACGTACAGGAACTGAAACATTGTAAGGACAAGAAGAGATTGAGTGGTTTAGTGGTACTGGTGTCAAGATAACGGCATATATTTCCTATTTAGTGAAGATAACAAGTGGCTGTTCTCGCAGCATTGAAGGATTTTAACTCTGGTGACATAATGGTGGAGAACGAAACACAAAGATCATTCACTTTTTGGACATTCTTACGTCAGTGCTGAAGCTCCAATGACGTCACAATGGTCTGCAAAGCATCATGATGCAATTTCATCGCAGCGATATCTACAATGTAAATATCGCTTGATCTCAGCCAAGCGATATTTCCTGTGGGAGCCAGTTTTGGATGATAAATAACTGGTTATTGTCATCATATCTATGACAGTAAGGGTTATGTTTCCTGATAATAACACGAATGGGGAGAATATATAAAAACCAGAATGGTCTCACTGTTAATCTTTACTTCCAATGTTCTGCCACACAGGTTGGACCTGAAACATGCATGGGCGGAAGCTGGTTATTCTATGTGTGTGTCAATAATAGGATGTCATGGTCTAATATGTTAAAGGCTGCCGACGCATATTATGCACTACTTCTACGATAAAATTATCTAGCTGTATCAGTATATCGTTTTGAAACCTGCTCGGAGCTGTGTGAAACTGTATATTGATTGACTGAAACAGGTTACATACCGGATATCACTGACATGTTTGTTTGATGCTACTAATGTAGCAGCATGTGACAGTGTGACTACGTTTTTAAATAGGACTATTAACCTCAAAATAAGCTGACAAAATGAGTCAGTGTACATTTGTAAGACTTAATATGACAAAAAGCAATTCATATACATCGACATTTGGACATCAACATAGACATCCATCAGAGTCACATTTCATGAACACACAGTACTGGTGTGAACTGTGGAATCTAAATGACATTTAACAGCTGCAACCACACACAAATCACCAAGGAAGGAGGTCCTGCACATTCCTTATCATTATGGTGGAAGGTATCCAGTTTTCTTTATTCTAGCCTAAAGATGTGTGTTCATTGAGTTTAATTAGAACTATCCTTTCCTGATCTTTCGACAAAAAAGATGATATGTAATTGGAACAGTCTACCTACATGGACCGCAGCAGGATTGACACCTTCCCTTCAGCCAGGCCTGTACTGAAGCAGGGCGGTCTTGGTGTCTCCAACGATCGCATCTTTCGCTAATGTGATCGTCTGAAGGGACTCGAGAGAAGAGGATTAAGAGGGTATTTCAAGCAAGGGAAACTGATAACAGTACGAAACCAACGTGAGACGGAACAGCCACCCATCGGAGACGGGATCGTTGACCACCTGGCGTCCGTTCCTACCAGCCAGTCGTCGAATTGATAGACGGCGAACCGATAGCACTTTAACCAGTTGGGACAGCGGCAAATGCGTTTTCCACAGGAGCTATTTCCAGACGACACCCGGTGATATTCACAACACCTTAAAAGAACCCACGTGTCTTTATTTATTAACATGTGACATAAATGGACTCTCCAGCAAACATCAGATCGTGACTTTCTCAATTATTTACAAACATGTGACATGCATGTCTTGTTGAAACGTTTTTGTCCAACGAATTACCAAATAGTAGTTTACCTGGATGTGTAAGTTTTTTTTAATATGCCATCAAAATATCTAAATACGGTTGATGTTTTGGTGGTGTTTGTGTCTGTATTGAGCAGGTTATCGGTGATTTTTGCACAGTTAAACAAACAAACGCAGATAACGTTGTTTGTCTCGTGTTGTAAAAAGAATATTCTAAAAATTTGGTCTGGTTTGTGTTTATATTCCTCCAAATGGATCTGATTATTATGTCAATAAGCCATTTAAATGTGCTATAGATCAGATGGAGATATATTATCTGACTTATTATCCGATGTATAAGATTGTCATATTGTCATTTGTGGAAACATGGACTTTCGTGGTGGTAATAAGAATTACTATAGAGACTTGACGCTCTTAACTTTTGTCACACATATATCTGTTGAATGTTGGCGAAAAATTAAATTCTGATCATGTTTCTCAGGGAACTCAGTTGCAAATATGGCGATGACGCAAAAGGCCAGCAACCGGGAAGTAGTAATGTACATTATGAATGGAATGTACATTTGGAATTGTAACTTCAGTTCTTCGAAAGGCATTTAGAAGTGATACGCATAAGGAAGATAATGTATGGATGTCAACTTCTTTATTATGACGAAAACAACGTTTCTGAGTATATGCTTACTCTTTCACCATACTTACTCCATTCACCCGATGAAGGAGTAAGCATATACTCCGAAACGTTATGTTCCCCATAATGAAGAAGTTGACATCAATAAATTCTCTTCCTCATGATAACTTTAGTGTTCATTTTCTAGATAGTTTACGATCTACTGTTATCAGATCGTCTGTTGTTAGATGTTGATGTAAATGAAGATAAAGCTCTGAATGATTTTGTAAAATGTATTTTTGAATCTGCTGATTGTATGCAAAAATGTGTCAAATATCCATAATACACCAAATAGAATAATATTAAATGGTGAGTGTAGATCTGCTAAACGTGCAGGAGAGCACTTCGACAGTTAAGACGAGAAAGAAATGATTGTCTGAAATAATGGTTAACATATGACGACATCGTTCTATACCGAACAAATCAAACTTGTATAGAGGGTAAATGTCATATATTGCTTGTTTGTACTGTACTGATTTAAGGGAAGCATGTATACCCCAAAGAAAAATCTTCGTTTAACAAATTTGTATTCATGTAAATCTCTGTTGAACTCTTATGATGGAAAAGCATTTGTACACTTTGTCGGCGCAAGAATTTTATAGTACCGTGTTCAACCCACTTTGCAACATTATCCGCACTGACGAATTGTATGCAGCGCATTTCTTTGGCTGTGTTGTACTCACTGATATTATTTCTTAGTACTCTTGTTTTGTTTATGGACCGGGAACCTTTAGTTCAATAAAACATCTTGATCTTGATTATTGGCAACAACGTACCAGCATGCACATTTCCTCTAAATCTACAGGTTAATGTTGAACCACATAATTTAACTTGTTACAAGCACGGAGATTGTCAAAAACAGCAGTGGAAGCCATTGACAGTAGTGACGAGGGATGAAAGTCAAGTTCAGACATATCTCAGTTTCAGGTGGAGAGGCATTTTTTAAAACATTGTTTTTCTTTACTGGGGTATTTGGCCACTAGATAATTAGATTTACACATTCCAAAAAAATAACACAATGTTAATTAAAAGAGTTTGTCGGAGCAATAAATTAGTTCTGCATTTTATTTCAGTATTTTTCAAACCTGTCAACCCCTACAGTGGGAGATGTCATGTTGATTTCCATGTATTGACTTGTCGAGCTGATTTCCAAGAAATGATGTGTTGCGTGGTGAAATGACTTGGTGAAACAAACAGTACAAATATGCAACATGTTGCGATGATTAAAACATCTGTCTTTGTTCTCAGTTCGGATGGTAATTTGTCCATTTCTTTTTGAAAAAAACCACTATTTTGAACCCTTATTTTGAACTACATGTAGGCAAGACCATGTGTTTTTAAATTATGAACTAAAGTAATAGTGGGGCAGCAGGGGGCACCAGCATAACAACATTTTCTCGTGTGGCAAAGTTTTGATGGCCTATCATTACCGCTTCTGAAACACATGATGACAATCTCTGAAATGATAGCATTTCCCTACCCTCTATCTTGTTATTGATCCTTTTGTCTATGTTTTAATTGGACATATCAGTTGTAAGCACATTTATTGTGTTTACTCATGAAGCAGCAGTGAACGATTTTACTAGTTAACTTAAAGATCAGTAAGCAATATATATTCTTTTGGACCGGATTAGAGAAGGGAAATGAGCCTGCTGGCTCACTGAATGTGCCCCTCTTCCCCTGCCAGGTGACTAGGGAAATGAGCCTGCTGGCTCACTGAATGTGCCCCTCTTCCCCTGCCCGGTGACAAGGGAAATGAGCCTGCTGGCTCACTGAATGTGCCCCTCTTCCCCTGCCCGGTGACTAGGGAAATGAGCCTGCTGGTTCACTGAATGTGCCCCTCTTCCCTTGGCAGGTGACTAGGGAAATGAGCCTGCTGGTTCACTGAATGTGCCCCTCTTCCCCTGCCAGGTGACAAGGGAAATTAGCCTTCTGGTTCACTGAATGTGCCCCTCTTCCCTTGGCAGGTGACAAGGGAAATTAGCCTGCTGGCTCACTGAATGTGCCCCTCTTCCCCTGCCCGGTGACTGGGGAAATTAGCCTGCTGGCTCACTGAATGTGCCCCTCTTTCCCTGCCAGGTGACTAGGGAAATTAGCCTGCTGGCTCACTGAATGTGCCCCTCTTTCCCTGCCAGGTGACTGGGGAATATAGCTTGCTATCTGAGTGAGGAGGGGACTTGATTAAGTGAATTAGCCCCTCTTGCGCGAACATGCGGCGAAGGGAATAAGCTAGCTGAGACGGGCAATCCGGAGGTAGCGGGACATCTTCCTGATGCAGAGAAGGATACTGGCGATGTTGGTGAAGAAGCAGTAGTCACAGCCGCCGCAGCCCACCTCTGAGTGGTGATGGAGGTGTACTTCCCCTAACCCTCCTCCACTGAACCCCCCTCCAACCCCACTGGAGAAACCACCACCGCCGTGGATCATCCTGGAAACCACGTGGTAAGTATTAAACATAAAATACTATAAATAGCTATCTGGGTTTTCCCTTGAGCACACACGGATTGGAAAGTTCCAGTACGCATGATAATGTTCAGTTTGTGCCATCTGAAATTCGTATGTTACGAAAATATTTACAACATCAACAGTCCTGTTTGTAATGCAAACTAAATTACAACATATTTGTTTATTTTCTGCTTATATTCTGGAATTTTAACGACATCAAGTACGTGAAAATGGCTGAAATGTGTAATAAGATTTATTTTTATCAATTCTGGTCTATTGAGGAGGTGAGGTGAGGTGAAATTGGGTTTAACGTCGCGTCCAAGATTATTGCGCTAAAATAGCGACGTGCATGAACGTGTATGTGTGTGTGTGACTGCTTGTATTAGTCCGGACTAATGCCGATTTATAGTGCTAGCTCACTGAGATACCATGCCGCAGTTTAACATGAATACGCCACTCAGACACAGTATACTGACTCCGAGCCGACCAGTCCTTCTTTTAGTCCCTTAATGCTGGGCACCAGACAGGGTAACAACAAGTACCATCTTTTAACGTCTTATGGTACGACACGGCCGGGGATCGAACCCCGGACCTTCCGCTCCCCCAATAGACCACGGAGGCGGTCGTGGTGTATATGGCGAGTAAGTGACGTTTGTTAGAAGTCCGTAGTTAATCACACGAAGCACAATAAATCTGCTTTTAAGGAGAAATACCTATCTGATCAAACTTGCTCATGTTATAATAGAAGAGACAACGTTCCTCCAAAAGTTTCAAAATAATCCGTTTTGACATATTTTGACCATCCTGCTGTGCTCCACTAATTAGCCGTCATTCATTCACGAGTGAGTGAGTGAGTGAATTGGTGAGTGAGTGAGTGAGTGAATGAATGGGTGAGTGAGTGAGTGAGTGAGTGAATGGGTGGGTGGGTGAGTGAGTGAGTGGACGTAAGTACCCATGAATACGGCATTAATACCGAACGGCAACTCTACACATTGTGTGCTATAAGTGACCCTTACTTGGGCAACGTTAGGGTATAGGCTACGATTACGAAACATAAGGACATAAATGGTGTTTATTATCATGAAAATAAGTATGTCGATGATTATTATTCTTATCATTATTTTTATAATGGAGACGATGATTTCTATACGATGTTAACGATGATGATAACTGCATGGGTAGGGTCAGTACGCTGCTTTCAGCGACCTTACACTGAAACCACTGGGCTACGTAGCAACAACCACTGTGGAAACAAAACAATCACACAGAACGATAATAATCGCCAGCATGTAACCATCCATGAATGAAAGAAAACAATCATTGTGTAACGATTGTTGAGTATTGGGCAATTGTCCTATGAATCATATCTGTTTTGACTGACACGTACAGTGTGTCGCAACATCACAATCGTTATCACATGTTTATCTACTCTACATGTAATAACATCTACATTGTGTTATCACTGGTGTTAACGGGGACAAGAGATTTTAGGACTTTGTCAAGTCTAGATTACAATGTGTGCGTGATATAGAATTACATATACAATCATACAAGATTCGGTCAAACTGTTAAGAAAAAAATAAAGATCTGTCTCATACAGACAGTCATGAATTCACAGTTCCGACAGAACCCTTTTCAAAGCCACAAGAAATCTCTGCTTTTTTCGATTGCACGGTACCGCCTTGGATCATGAGCATGTGTTTATGAATCATAATCATATAGTGATGATACCAGGGGTTCGCGAAAAGGTTAGCTATCCTACCTCACCGGTGGCACTCGTCACAAACACATGCAACGGCAAGTCTATTGTTCACCCTAAAAAACACGGGAACATGACAAGTCAAAATTGGGAACGCATGCGTCAAATCTGGAAAAGTCCTCAATATGTTCACCATAACACTTGTTGAAAGTGATGCGTCAAATTTGGAAATATCATCCACATGTCACCTACATCAAAGAACTTTTGAAGTCGTTTAAATCTTTGCAGAAAGATCGATTGTACCTCAAAAGTAGTGAAGTGTGGACAAAAAGTCTTCAAGTTCCGGAAGCCACGCCTACTTTGGATGCTGTTGCTAGATTCACCAAGCATTGCGATGCTGAGCGGTCAAAGATGACTGAATGTCACCCTGGAAGACTTTCTCGATGGTTATATCCCATTAGTTAGACGTCCCATTTGTTAGACGTCCCAATTGTTAGACATGTTTATTTAGGCAAAGAGGGAATATACCTACAGGTGTAATGGATCAGTCCTAATTAGATTAAAGTACTGAGTAGGGATAGGGGACTCACAGTTTAGGGAGTATATATGTTACAATTTCGTTTAATTAACCTAAATTACCTTACTTTCAGCACAGGTTCAATAAGCATGAGATTAACTATATAAACTATGGATAAGCTTAATTGTCATACCGTATGATCAGTTGAAGGAGTTGAGTTTAGATTATCTACTCATCAAACAAATAAAAATGATCTTGGGGTACGTATCATTTGACAAGGGGAATTAGCTGGCTGGCTCACTGAATGCGCCTCTCTGTTCCGACCATGTGACAAGGAGAATTAGCTAGCTGGCTCACTGAATGTGCCCCTCTGTTCCGACCATGTGACAAGGGGAATTAGCTAGCTGGTTCACTGAATGTGCCCCTCTGTTCCGACCATGTGACAAGGGGAAATAGTTGGCTGGCTCACTGAATGTGCCCCTCTTCCCCTGCCAGGTGACTAGGGGAATTAGCTAGCTGGTTCACTGAATGTGCCCCTCTGTTCCGACCATGTGACAAGGGGAATTAGCTAGCTGGTTCACCGAATGTGCCCCTCTTCCCCTGCCAGGTGACAAGGGGAATTAGCTAGCTGGTTCACTGAATGCGCCCCTCTTCCCCTGCCAGGTGACTAGGGGAATTAGCTAGCTGGTTCACTGAATGTGCCCCTCTGTTCCGACCATGTGACAAGGGGAATTAGCTGGCTGGTTCACTGAATGTGCCCCTCTTCCCCTGCCATGTGACGAGGGGAATTAGCTAGCTGGTTCACTGAATGTGCCCCTCTTCCCCTGCCAGGTGACAAGGGGAATTAGCTAGCTGGCTCGCCGAATGTGCCCCTCTTCCCTTGGCAGGTGACTAGGGGAATTGGCTAGCTGGTTCACTGAATGTGCCCCTTTGTTCCTACCATGTGACAAGGGGAATTAGCTAGCTGGCTCACTGAATGTGCCCCTCTTAGTTAAAGTTTGTCCGGAGGTAATAGTCATGAGGCGTTCAAGTCTTAGGTGGTAGAACGTCATAAGACGTTAAAGTTTCCGGAGGTAATAGTCATGAGGCGTTCAAGTCTTAGGTGGTAGAACCTTATTAGACGTAAAAGTTTCCGGAGGTAATCGTCATGAGGCGTTCAAGTCTTAGGTGGTAGAACCTTATTAGACGTTCAAGTTTCCGGAGGTAATCGTCATGAGGCGTTCAAGTCTTAGGTGGTAGAACCTTATTAGACGTTACAGTTTCCGGAGGCAATAGTCATGAGACGTTCAAATCTTAGGTGCTTCTAATCGTCATTAGACGTAAAATGACCAAGTGGTAACCGTCATTAGACGTTGAAGATTGATGTTGTAGAATGTCATTCGTAAATGTTTTAGGTGCTAATCGTCATTCAACATCAACGTTTCAGCGGTAGGACGTCATTAGACGTTAAAGTTTCAGTTGGCAGAATATCATTCGACATTGGTATCAGGAAGCAGAACGCTATTAGATGTTAACATTTTAGGTGGGAGAACGTCATTAGACGTTAAAGTTTCAGGAGGTAAAGGGCATGAGACGGCAAATCTCAGGTGGTAATCGTGTCCATTTTCCGTACGGTTCTTTTCCTTCTATCTGACATGCTTTTTTAATAAAAGATTGTTTATTTAACAAACTGTCCAAAATGGCTTTCTTAAATTTAAAAAAAACCAGGCGCGCTGTCCATTTGAAAGATTTTGGGTTGTTAATGTCAAGGCGGTAATGTCATTCGACGTAAATGTGTCGGGTCTTAAAAGCCTTGTAACATGAGGTTAATGCTATTCGTCTTGATGAATAAACATTACAGCCAGTTAAATGTTGCCGAGCATTCAAATGTTCTTTTTAAGCCCACAACTACCAGGATATCCTGCATGTGATTCATCAGGTGGAATGTGCGCTAATGACGGTTTAAACATTCCTCGTGACATGACTATAGGCAGTTTGGAAATTTAATGCAAAAATTGCATTTCAAGATTAAAAGGTATCCCCAAGCAGTAATTTTGACTTTTTACTTTGACATGTTAATTTTTACTATTATTATTAAGCTGTGATATCTAAAGTGCTTCGGGTGCTTGTGTCAACTTAAACAAAGCGTTCGAAACAAGGGTGAACACGATGGTCGTATGCTTAACCTGTTAACGAAGAACTCCTTCACCGGTTTAGTCCTATTGTTGGTTCCAGGAAAATATTATCTTTGAAAGTAATTACGCTGCCAAATGAAATAATGCGTATCACCGGACCACAGCGGCGAGGTGGGTTTTCGTTCTAATACTACCTGGGGCGGTCGGGTAGCCTAGTGGTTAAAGCGTTCGCTCGTCACGCCGAAGACCCGGGTTCGATTCCCGACATGGTTACAATGTGTGAAGCCCATTTCTGGTGTCCCCCGCCGTGATATTGCTGGAATATTGCTAAAAGCGGCGTAAAACCATACTCACTCACTCACTTTAATACTACCTCATGCTGGGCGTTCCGCTAGATAGAACGTACGGTAATCTAGAATATATTAGTCATCATTCAGTTATAAAAATACTTCATCCGTCTATGCTTTCACTGAAATCGACTAAAATATACGTTGCGTCCCTTATGAGTGTGTGAATCCAATCATCGTCAAAAATGTTATATTTGGGACAACACTTCCTTAGTAAATTACAGATTCTTGTACTTTTGGGGGGTTGAGTTCCACCCGGGATTCGAACCCACAGATTCTGGCACTGAATCGAATCGCCAGCACACAAAGTAAGCGGTCTAACCCACACAGCCACCGAGACTTCCACAGAAAATGGTCCAACAACTGGTAGTTTAGATTACGTTCTTGCCCGAAAGCTATGAACACACAATGCCATTTAGAAGCTGGTCACTTGTAACTAATGTTATATTTGGGATAACACTTTCTTAGTAAAGTAAGGATTCCAGTACTTTCTAGTACACGTACCATTGGTTCATGTTTTGTATGGCCTTTGTTTTATTGCTAACTGGGCGGCTGGAAATAAGGAGTAGAATATATTTCGTACTACACAATATAAGGTGAGGTGAAATTGGGTTTAACGTCGCGTCCAAGATTATTGCACTTATATATAGCGACGTGGAAGCACGCGTATGTGTGTGTGTGGCTGCTTGTACTAGTCTAGTAGAAGCAGCCATGCCACACAAACACACACACGTACATGCACGTCGCTATATAAGTGCAATAATCTTGGACGTGACGTAAAATCCCATTTCACCTCCCCTCACCTCACTTGTTTATAATATCACATTCCTTACGAACCGCGTCAATATGTCTGATCAGGAAGAATATGAAATCTGAGCCCATACGGTCACTGGAAGCACCAAAAACATCCCAGTAGCAACATCAGGGAGTTAAACATTATTTATTTCACCAACAACATATATGTACAGTTATACTGACAGAAGAGGAAACGTATATACAAAACAGTCTATCCTGGTTGTATTCAGATCAGCTGCAAAGAGAAGAAAATCCACGTTAGTATTTTATATATGACGGAATTGTTGACGTATACATCATATTTGTGATATGTTACTGTATGGAATAGTGGACTATTAAACAGAAATAAAATATTTAACAGAACCATAAATTACATTTTCCATCAAGGCCAAGAGCTGAAAAATCGTAAACTGTGTGTGGCAATAACTGGTGTGTCTGGTCTAGACCCGAGTATTTGCAGGCTGCTGTTAAATGGCTGGTCTACTGCTGAGGTCGGCGTTAAATACACGCACGCACGCACGCACGCTCCTTCTGTATAAGAGTGTTTGTGTGAATGAAATGCTTTGAAAATTTGATGCATAAGTTTATACCAAATTAAGATTTGACATGCTGTTAAAGTTTATTTATTTGACCATGTTCCAAATATCTGGTAGAGCATCGAACTGATTCTGACGTACATCGACGCTCATGATGTCAATCAGTGGACTGTCTGGTCCATACTCTATTATTTACAGACCGGCGTCATATTGCTGGAATATTGCTGAGTGCGGATTCAAACAACATACAAACGAAGCACAACCATCTGTACTTACACAACAAATTAGGGATCCAGGACAGGTTGCACCCGGAAGCTGGTTTGTGGGAGGACACGCAACAAAACAGCCGATTACAGCCCCCGGGGCGTTACATGTTACTGAAACAAAACAAGAAAGCATCACAATATACATCGTAAACAATAACCAAGCTCGATTCCACTGCGTCAAAAAGCAACACGCGTTTATCTGAAGTAAAACATATGCCTTAGGGATGTATGTTTGAGACAGCAAAGTTGTTCAGTCAAAGTTTGAAAACAGCCAAGCTCTTCTCTGAACGGTGGAGGCTTGCATGTGTTATTCGGACCCACAACATATTATGCTTCAGAACAAAACAAATCCAGCTGCCTTATTGCAAGTCCTGCAAAAATGTTTCCCCAAACGCGGAATTGACGCCACCATCCCGGGTTTTGATATAATTATGTTTTATTGATGCTATTTATTGATGCTGGGTTTAACGTCGCGTTCAGTACGTGTACTGGGATGGTGCTGAAAGCCTATAATGAGGGCGAATCTGGAATTCGAGCCGCAATCACGTTTCTGGCACACCTAAGGGGTAGATCTTAGGGCCGCACGTTTGACCAGCGAGTTGGGGAGTTCGCGGTGACTCGCCCACTAAACATTGCAGTGATCCCACTGAATGGCGGTTAAAATGTTATGAGTTGCAATATCATGTAGTTCCACTCATTAATCTAACGTACTGGTTGGTGTCGCGGTACTAGTTGTTGGCGTGGTAGTGATCATGGTAGTAGTTGTTGGCGTGGTAGTGGTTGTTGGCGTGGTAGTGATCATGGTAGTAGTTGTTGGCGTGGTAGTGATCATGGTAGTGGTTGTTGGCGTGGTAGTGGTTGTTGGCGTGGTAGTGATCATGGTAGTAGTTGTTGGCGTGGTAGTGATCATGGTAGTGGTTGTTGGCGTGGTAGTGGTTGTTGGCGTGGTAGTGGTCATGGCAGTTGTGGGTAGCACCTGTAAGAGGACGCAGATAGTTAATGATACCTAAGTTGTTCATACATGAATTTACACAAAATCATACACATATATGTAAAAAGGACTTCGATGACTTCGACTTTCCCCTTATGACGAGCAATGACGAGCAATATTCCAGCAGCAGTCTATATTTCACGAACTTTGAGGTTCAATTGAGTATGATCTTTCAACGAATATTTCAAAGATCGACACAAGTTTGTTCGATCAAGATTACAAAATTGATGTCCGATGCAATATTGCCATATTTTTTTCAGGTGAACAAGCGACATGCCTTTGGGTGTTTAAGACGGTTACCACCGGTAGGGCAGGATACGCTCAGCTTTTTCGCGAACACACGGTTTCATCACTATTTGAAAGTGAATCATATACGCGTGCTCGTGATAAAGTCGGAATCTTACAATCGACTCTACTCGAGATTTCTTTGGAATATAGAAAGGGCTTTGTCGCTTTTATTCAGACGTATACTACAAGCATGGACATGGTGCTCACAAAGTAATGACCAAGTCCACGCTGGTAAGATAATGACACCCTTGTGAGCCCCAGCACTGCACAGAGACCCATTACATTAAGTATACACGCAGTACATAGACTTACTATGCAGCACTCAGTCCCAGCTATTGGGCAGGATCGGTTGGGGATCTGGGAAAGTGGGGTACACAGACCAGGCGGAACACAGAGGATTGCTCCTGTCTGAGGGCATGCTGCAACTAAATGTTCAGTTTGGATTGAACAACATGTGGACAATAATGACACAATAATGCCATAAGAAACATATAGTGAAACATTCTGTACAAGATACAAACAGCTCCATTCTTGGAAAGATTATGAAATGCAAATATTTAATCAGATATATATTCAGAACTAACATTTTTGATACGTGCTTAATATGCCAGTTTTGAATATTTGATTTACACTTGAAGATGCAGAATATTCTGGAACATTATTTCCGTGAACTAACTTATCTTCTCAAGGTCACTTTACGTATATACCAGATTTGATATGGTATGCTTACGAAACAATCTGCGAACAATAAAAAACAGTTTACCTGAATTACATTGTTGAGCTAGTAGGAGCATGGTCCTTGCAAACTGACACAATGGAACGTTGTTGGTGCCACAAAAGTTCACCAGTTGTTGATAACCAGCTATGTCCGAGAACTCAACCACCTCTAGCAAATTGGTGTCGGGGTACTGTGGAATAAAATTACATCGGGTCCACCTGCAGATTTCAGCCATGACGAAAAAGTTGGAACATACGTTAATAAAGGCATTGTTTAAGCAGAGCGGATTTGATGTAACGGCAAAAATAAGATCACAGTTCGCTATGATAGTTTGTCGGAGTTGAATCGTTTGAAGAACTGCCCCCACCATGGGGAAGGCTAGTAGAGGCAGCCAGAAGCCCAGGTGCACCATTCTTGTCGTTTCTGGAGACTCTGTCGATGCTACAGACACTATAAGCTTGGGTTTCATTTTATATGCTTCCCAAAGGGACCCTTTTTCCTTATCAGAAGATTCATTACACATGAGTTGGTTGTTGAAGTGCATTACGATAACAGATGTATCAAAGTCCTTTGAGATAAACCTATTGACAGTTAACCCTCAAGGTAAACCCTTTTTTAGAGTTATTATTCTTAATATATGTTTGTCAAAATGTCATGTAACATGGACTTAAAAAACACATCAGTTACATTTCTAGGGATACAAGTATTATTTCGTCGCGGTAGTTAGTTCCGCATACACTGCAGATGACTTTCTTCTCTTGTCTTCAAGGTGAGAAAAGGTGAAGAGTTAATTGTGTAATTTAGCTGCGTTCATACTTCACACTTCACGTTGCTACATTAAATAACTGTTTCATCGAGTTAGCAAAGTTCTAAATGTAAACATAGTAACATGAGAGATCTTGACCAGATCATTTTCAAGTAAAGGTTAGCATTTAACTTACAGCACAAAATATTAGATCAAATTATACTGTGTGACTTGAGTTAGTGTTGAGGTTTTCTTGAAATGGCGAAGTGATTGTGTTTGCATTGTGGTTTCGCAATACAACAGATGAACCTTTTTATTAAAAGCAACAAACCCCTTTCCATATTCATCAGAAACTAAAAAGCAGAGTCGGTTGTACAACTATATCAGGAACATGTATTTAGGAGTCACGTTTTGAAACTGATGATACCAGTGCCGTGAACAATAATTTCTAACACCTGCGTAATTAGTACGCTCATAGGAGACTTGGATGATTCATTACTCTAGAACTAAAAGTGGAATTGTTGTGAATATACTTTTGTAACAAATAGGTCATACAGGAGTAAAGGAGGGTAAGCATTAAGAAATGACTTTCCTGAACAGGCTCATTCACGGAATGTTCGCTAGTTTACACAATGATACATGAATAACCCCCAACACAAAGGGCTCAAATTACACGTTCACAATTACTGCCATTGGAACCACGGGAAGACACGGTGGTAAACAACATAATAAACTAAGGAATTAAACTTAAGTGCATCTTATCCAGATAGAAGCCTTGCTCATGGGTGCTCAGACGTGTGTTCTTTTTAATAGGATGGTCTTGGGGGTATAAGGTATATGATCTTGAAATCCTCAGATCTCCTGACATTCATTTGAAGCTCGTTCCATGGAACAGTGAGAGTTCGGTAGACAGTTTTGTGTCCATACTTTGACTTTAGGGCTTGTGGCGCTCTCATCAGCTGTTGACTTGCCGATCGGTGTGCACATATTCGGGGTGGTATAGGACCCTCTGAGTTCTGGTACAGACCCAGACCACTGAGCGAATTGTACACAGCAGTTTGGACATGATCGCTGCGTCACTGGTAGTCAGTGCAACTCTGTGAGGGCCATTGCAGATTGCTTTTCAAGATGATGACTACAGCTGCAATAGTCTAGTCGTGAAGTAACAAAGACATGGACTAGATATTTTCCTGGTCGATGGGCAAAGTTAAAAGATGTGACAAATACCACAATACATTTTTATTGTAGTCATTCTACACAATGGGCGAAGATTACATGTTGAATATGACAGCCATGTCTCATCGGATTGCATACATGCAGTAAACTAAAAACGTAAACGGGAACGGTCGGTGCAGACATAGGTCGTTAATCAAGATATTGTGTTGCAGGTACATGTACGAAAGGTGAGAGTCATGATTCTAAGGTGGAAGACCCGGACGCAGCGACCCAAGGCTGTTGTGGCGCTGCGGGGTCTCGTTGATCTTGGACGATCTCTTGTAGCGCCTTGTTGCCAATATCATGCTCAAAATTGGGGAAATTGTGATCTGGGCAACGTTGAAATGCGACTCATCCGGTTCAACTCCACCTCCACCTCACCGCAAAAGTCCGTCCGTGCAAGATGTCGTTTCCGGAGTAGATCTTAAGAACGGTACAATATTTCCTCACCAAACTTGGTACCTTGATAAGGTCTAGTGGGGAAATGGTGTCTTTTGGAAATTGGGGTTTTAAAAAGAATAACTGTTTCGAGTTTCCATAGCAACACGTTTCATTTATTTATTTACGCAAGTATTTACAATTGCGGGAGCTATCGACTTTGTCCTCCTGTTGATGCTTGGCATCACGATCTATATATCTATCTATCTATCTATCTATCTATCTATCTATCTATCGATCTATCTATCTATCGATCTATCTATCTATTTATCTGTCTATCTATCTATCTGTCTATCTATCTATCTGTCTGTCTGTCTGTATATCTTTCTTTCTATCTTTCTATCTATCTATCTATCTGTTTACAGGCGAACAATCTTGTTCGAACCTGTTGTTAGTTAATGACCGTAAAATCACAGAACATACATTAACAACTCACCAGTACAAAAACGAAGATTTGTAGACAGACAAACATATTTTATTTTCGTCTCACCACTGCACATCATAAAAAAAACATGCATAAAACTATGAGAGACGATACAAAAACTAAGTGATATAATTATACAGATAAACATTATTGTAATATCAAAAAGCAGGTTTTAACAGTGAAATATAACTTTTGTTTCAAATGAACACACAATTTCTCATTGTTTGATAGGTTTGAAAGGTTGGACATTTTAGCCGTTATACTCGTAAATAAGGTAGATCTACGATCATCGAAAAGGGACATTAAAATAAACACATTTCCTTCAATACGATAATTACAGGTAAAACACACTCTGCCTTCAACCTTCAAGTTGCCTGTTTGATTATTAAAGGTGCACTACAGCATCTAAATATTTCAAAGGCAGTACGGTAACTCAGAGGCATACAACTCAAAATAACATCTTTAAACATCCCACATAAGGAGCTTGATTGTGCTAGTATGAATATATCAGATATTTTTCCATAAGAACATCATGTATTTTGCTGAAAATAAGGTATTTAAAACAGCGGTGATGTTAAAAAATATGCTGCATGTTCAATTAGAGTCCCAATTATTGCGATTAGGGGCGAGCCTTTCCGCCCATTGTAAGACATGTGTTTTAATTGGTCAGGCATATTTCGAAAACGACACCACTGTCTAGCTATACATATCCACTGTCTGACAATCGGAGGTATCAACCCTGTATACCTGTTAAGATTAGTGTCATAACTGCCCACGCCCAGAAAAAAAACTCATAGATCGTTGATGTACCGCATTAACAGTAGATACATCACGGTTACCACATACAGATGCGCCGTAACTGAGGGCAGACCACACCATAGTGTCATATAACTTAGAAAAGTGCCATCTTCGCGAGGCAAGAGAGTTAACTGACTTTAAAATACATCGCGATACATCGCGAAATGCATCAAATCACGTAAGCACCTTGATTAAAAATATGAAAAGATTTGGAACATATCTGCTGACTACGAGTTCGCTTTGTAAATCCTGCAATCGACCGAAATCTGCATGACAGTTTACGAACCGGATTTCGATTTCGTTGCGTGATTTTGATTAGATTATGCACAGACTCGTTCGTCCAGCCAAAATGTAACTCCATAATACCAGCCTAGTTCAGCAAGGGTGGAAACTGGACTTTTATAGTCAGTTAAGTCTCTTGCCTCAGGAAGATGGTAAAGTGCTGAAATCAATACCTGTGATTGTCTTAATTTTGGAACGTACTAGACCTCAAGCTCTGTCAGCTGATTTGGCCGCAGCCTTTGCCATAGCATCATAATCAAGATGCTCAGTCAACAATAAACAATAACAGGTAACAATACTCAAAGCCGAACTACCACCAAAAAAACTGTTGTGTTATTCTTTGGACACTTGGATTTTAAAAATGTGCAACATGGGTCTTATCAACGTTGATAACAGTATCATTAGTTTCACATTCGTTATTTAATATTTGTAGCAATTTGTTCAAATCATCTTCAGATTCTGCAAATAAAATAATATCATCAGCACACGTTCAATATTGGTACATCTCTATTAATGCCAATTTGGGAATCAGTCATAACATCCAGCACGTTATTGATGAAAACGTAAACATTACAGAAGACAGTAAACATCCTTGCTTCAAGTCATGATTAACATCAAAGCAATACATACAACATCGAGATGAAGTGAACGAAGCGCTACTATCATGTTCCCATTTACTCCAGCATCGTAAAGTTTATACCATAACAGATTTGACAGATTGACAGTCTTTTTAAAATTTGTTTTATATAATATTATATATATATCCATTATTAGACATCAAAGCCGTTGACGTGGATTTTTGCATCATCCTTCTAGTTTCTATAATTGAAGAAACTGTGTGAATAGGGTCCATGGTGGACCTTTTTTTCTAAAACCACCTTGAGCAGAAAATTCTCTCCAAGATTGTAATCTTTTATTTATAGAAAATTATATCATAAATTGCATTTGTGAGGGTTAACCCTCTATACGATAAGCGTCTGAAGGGTTGAACGTACATCTCTTTTGTATAGAGTAGTTATTCACTTCGACGATTTCTAGGGGGCATTAACAATACTAAAACAAACATTTAACATGTTATACATTGGTGATATAACATTTTGAAACTTTTAACATTCAGATTGAATACTATCTATGTCAGGCGCCTTTCCACGGCGACTTCTGTCTATAGCACTAGCTACTTCAAAATTGTAATATCGGCATTGCAACTACGCTGGCGTTTGGGTAGCCAAGTGGTCAATGCGTTTCTTCGTCACTTGGGTACAATGTGTGAAGCTCATTTCGGGTGTCCTCTGCCGTGATATTGCTTTAATAGTGCTACAAGCCGCGTAAAACCATACTCACAAAATATGGTTGCAAACAATACAAGTTGTATGATCGAGTGAGTGAGTGAGTGAGTGAGTGAGTTGGGTTTAACGCCGCTTCTAACATTATTCCAGTTATATCACGGCGTGTCAGCTTAATGTGGGAGGAAAGCCCGAAGTGATGCAGGTCTCAGACGTTTACCACTTCGGCGAAACCCACGAGCACGGGTACGGTGCTGACAAACCTAGAAACATAATTGGGGCGAACCGGGATTCGAACCCACAATCATAGGTTTCTGGCGTGTCCAAGGGACGCAACTCTGCACAGCGAATCGCGGCGCCTTAGACGACTGGGCCACCCGTGCCCCCTTGTATGATCGAAATGAAATAAGCAAGACATACTCATCCACAGTCATACATGATATCTTTTTAAGAGATGAGTCCCTGACCAAAGAGACCGTTCGTTCGTGTTCTAAAGACCTAGCTTTTAAAGCTGTTAGAATATGGCTTTCACGCATTGGTGTAAGTACCAGCCTGGTGTCTAATAGTAAAAGTGGCACTGATAATTTTTTTTAACGAGCAGACACTAGAGTGCTCTAGCCTATTTAAACCTTGGTCAACATTCAAAGAGTTCAACAATTTAAAAAACGATATTTTAAACGATATTCACGAACTCTATATGCTTTACTGTGAGGACACTGTGATGCTAGAGTAAGGTTCCCTGTATCCTTGGAAGGTGCATATCCCTCTTTGGCGAATCAGGTTATGAAATGCACAATTCGGAACAAATTCATACTTGACCAGCTCGAGCACATTCAGCAATCACATAAATAACATTGACCCTTGTTGTTTGGCCTATCATGAGTTATAATATCCCTGTTCGGGAAAAGAGCAATTTTAACTTAAAGCTACCAAATCACATGTGCGTGTAATATACAGAATAACATACTGAATAATTCACAAATATATCCGTTCATAAACGGATTAACTATACGCCCTGATGTTAGTAAATATGCCATTGCTAATTCCACATGATCTCTCCCGTGTGGCCGTGGCTGAAGGCTACATTCGTTAGCCTTCAGCACCCATTTCATTGCTTTGAATGTCGGTTGGGACACACGTTTTTTCGCGAAATTGTTCTCCAATCAATGTAAATTAAATGGAAAAAAGTTCCGTCACTGCCAAGTGGTGTTTACCAAACAATTCAGTTAGTTAATGCACGCTCAAAGACAAAGGAGCTGTGGTTTAAATGAAATTACTTAGTGAAATTACCTTTGTACATCTGAAACAGGCATTCGTGACCAACTCGTCCTATTCCGGGACAAGCCGAATGTAGACTCGTGCCCCTCTCGAAGGTTTCCATATTGACCCATAAACCCGAGAACTAATTCAAACAAGAACGATAACTCTTATTCTACACGCGTCTTGGGTCTTGCTCCAGTGAAGTTCTGCAGAATCACCATTACAAAACATTATGCTACTCAATGATTGGTTGGTTGGTTGGTTTCTTGTTTAACGCCGCACTCAGCAATATTCCAGCTATATGACGGCGGTCTGTGAATAATCGAGTCTCGAAAAGACAATCCATGCCAGTTATTAATATCATGAGCATCGATCAAAGCAATTGGGATCGATGACATGCATGAACCAAGTCTGCGAGCCTCACCACCCGATCCCGTTAGTCGCCTTTTACGACAAGCATAGTCGCCTTTTACGGCAAGCATGGGTTGCTGAAGACCTATTCTAACCCGGAATCTTCACGGGTCGCAACTCAATGAAATGAATGTCGGCGTTACAACAGCACCCACTTATAACGTATCGAACCTCTCTGATATAAATATATTCTTTTGTACAAAAGTATATTTGACCTCATTCATTTTTAGCTGTTGGTCTCTTATTTGCAAATTATTAAGAAATTTAACAAGAAGAAGGTGGTTTTCGGATTTAAGTAATTTCAACAATGATTTTCTCAGACATATCAAGTCTGGCAACCTTGACATTGCCTTTCAATGCTTGAAACGACAAGTTGTAAAAACTCATTTATTTCATGACTGAAACTGTCCTTTCGTGGACAGTGTAAACAATAGTACACACATTTTATATGAATTATTTACCGTAACGTTGGGACTATTTTCAGTATGTCTGGAGATGTATAGAAGTATTTCCAAACAATTACATATAACATAGTGAGACCACTTTACTATTCAAACCCCTTGGCGATTCCCAAGAAGCCTATGATTGTCTTAAGAGTGAGTGAGTTGGTTTAACGCCGCTTTTAACAGTATTCCAGTCATATCACGGCGTGTCAGCTTAATGTGGGAGGAAAGCCCGAAGTGATGCAGGCCTCCGACGTTTACCACTTCGGTGAAACCCACGAGCACGGGTATGGTGCTGACAAACCTAGAAACATAATTCGAACCCACAATCATATGTTTCTGGCGTGCCCAAGGGACGCAACTCTGCACAGCGAATCGCGGTGCCTTAGATTGTCTTAAGAGTGAGTGAGTTAGGTTTAACGCCGCTTTTAACAGTATTCCAGTTATATCGCGGCGTGTCAGCTTGATGTGGGAGGAAAGCTCGAAGTGATGCATATCTTAGACGTTTATCACTTCGGTGAAACCCACGAGCACGGCTATGGTGCTGACAAACCTAGAAACATAATTGGGGCGAACCGGGATTCGAACCCACAATCATAGGTTTCTGGCGTGCCAAAGGGACGCAACTCTGCACAGCGAATCGCGGCGCCTTAGACGACTGGGCCACCTGTGCCCCCGATTGTCTTAAGAGGCGTCTTAATGGATGGGTTGGTCAGACTCGGTAACTTGGTTGTTTGCGTACATCGTCCCTCGACCGCGTGGACCATTGCTTACAATATCTATTACCAGTTTGCCAGGTCATGTATCGATTAAGCAAGAGCAGCCGTCATGTAGTTGAAATCTTACTGTTAGTGGCGTTAAACTGCAAATAAGTTTTAATACTCAAAGCTCATCACATTTCAATTAAGAAAAGGAGAAGAATCACAATTGAATAAACCACGTAAATATACACAAAGAAAAAAGTTAAACACACCCCATAGTTCTCAGCCATGACAAATGGCTAAAATCACGGCATGGGATGACTGACCACAGGAGCTGGGCGATACCAATGTCATCGGATAGAACAAACATTTGACAACAAATAAAGAAGATATTGGTGAGTTGTGATTGAAATTTACTGACAAAAACATCATGGTAACACAAGTACAGTTTTTGACATTAGACAATACCTAAAAAAAGTATGGAGCTGCAGGATTAGGTAAACGAGTTACTCTTGATGTTTCATGTGAAAATGTTCCTTACAGTCTCTACTTGACATGACACGTGAAACAGATCAGTAGTGGGTATAACCGTCACGTGCCCGGATGACGCATTCCACCCTACGTCTCATGCCTCCAGTCAGACGTTGGATCAGTTGATGGGTCAACAACAACCACTCCTGATGCAATGCTATTTCCAAATGGCGTAAATCTTGTACAGGAGGATCTCGTGCCTGTATACGCCGCCCCAGAATATCCCAAACATGTTCAAGGGGGTTCAAATCTGGGCTCATTGCTGGCAAGGGTAGAGTCGTTATTACATTGGCCCAATCCACGACTGCATGCGAACGATGAGGCCTCACATTGTCATCCATGTACTGAGGTCGAGTAGCAAGAGGGTGGTTGTCAAAATGAGGAACTACGACTGGCCTCAAAACGTCCCGGATGTACTGGCCCCTGGTAAGTTGCCCCTTATGGTGACCAAATCCAACCTGCAATCATGAGAGATACAGCCCAAACCATTACCGAGCCCCCGCCGTATGCAACAGTCGGTTTAATGTTCCTGGGGTGTAGGCCGTGTTCCGCTGCCTCCAAACTCTCGTTCTTCCATCAGTGACGTGGAGCAGAAAGCCACTTTCGTCTGACCAATGGATCCGTCTCCAAGTTCTCAGATTCCAGTTCTGTCGCGCAATACACCATGCTAAACGAGCATTTTCGACCACCACATTTCGATGATATTATCAAATATTTTCAAAGATTGAATTGCGAGCAAATTGATGAGCTTAACGGTGATCTTCCTGAATTCCATATTTATATATCTAACTATAATTAAACAAACAATTTATATACATTGCTATTGACAAACTTAAAAAAGGGAAGGCATGTGGCAATGACAAAATCATAAATGAATATATATAAAAAACAGCTCAGAAGTTATGATGCCAGTGGACGTGATACTTTTTAATTTGATTTTTTTTATGAAGGTGTCTTTCTGTGGTGAAACAGTGGTTAACTGGCATCGCCCCATTAGTTTAATACGTTTGTTTTAGCAGATTATTCCCTTGTGTACTCGTACGAAGTTTCAGAATTCCAAATTTTATGGAAAATATTCTTTCAGAAGATCAAGCTTGATTTCGGCAAATATATTCTACTTGTGACCATATATTTACGTTGTATACTTTAATTGATTTATTTAAAGCAACGAAAAGTAAAATATTAAGTTGTTTTAGATAATACCAAAATGTTATATTTTTAAATGTATACATTTTAACGACGTACTTAAATTGTATGTCCCATGTAAATATAGGAATGAACCAAATACGCTAAACTCATTGACTTGTTTAACACCCCAAAACCTCTGTCCAGAAGAAACTTTGTAAATATACTGATATCACCATGACAGCTGTTAAAGATCTCCCCGGCTACATACTGTCCGCCTCACTATGTTATCTCTATTTATACCTCATATGCCGAGATCCTGGGACTGAGTATTATAAAGTTCTGTTCTTTTCTGAGTTTCGGTTCGCCCCAATCATATTTATTGGTTTGTTAACACCATATCGATGCTCCTGGGTTTCACCAAACGAGTGGTTTCACGGTGGTAACCGTCTCTGACCTGCATCACTTTGGGCCTCCCTCCTACACGCCGTGATACAACTGAATTTTTTTTTAACCAAACTCACACCCTCACTCATATTATCCCATGTATATTCCCATTCATTTCCACTCGATAAGTAGTTTTTTTTCTAAATACTCTAAAGTGTCAAAAACCTTCAAATGTAAGTTTTCTTCCTTGAACCTAACGTCTTCAATGTTAAAAGCTGAATGAACGTATGTCTCTGTGTGGGATAGTGGTGTACAAGTTAAATTTGTTGTTTAACGCCGCACTCAGCAATAATCCATCCATATGACGGCGGTCTGTAAATAATCGAGTCTGGACCAGACAACCCAGTGATCGACATCATGAGCATCGATCCACGCAATTGGGATCGATGATATGCATCAACCAAGTCAGCAAGCCTGACCACCCGATCCCGTTAGTCGCCTCTTACGACAAACATAGTCACCTTTTACGGCAAGCATCGGTTACTGAAGACCTATTCTACCCCGGATCTTCACGGGTCTCCATATATGTTTTTGTTTGTTTATTTGTTTGTTGTTTAACGCCGCATTCAGCAATATTCCAGCAATATGACGGCGGTCTGTAAATGATCTAGTCTGGACCAGACAATCCAGTTATTGACATCATGAGCATCGATACATATCCATAGATGTGCATGAAACATCACATAAATGAGTATTGAGAGCTGTAATGGCTTATTCTAAGCCCATCTACACAATAAACGTGTTTAAAAACGGAATTGGTGTCTTCAGCCCTGTTATGGATAATATAAATTTTATGTAGATACGATTTGCTTAAAGTAAATCTAAAAGGCAAATAAAGACACAGAAAGGCTGATTGCGTGTCATTGTAGCCCGACGGTTTGTGACGTTGCTCGTACTATCAATCACTGGTTAGTCCGATGTCAACTCGGTTATTTACACGCCGGTGTCATATAGCTGGAATTATGTCGAACATAGTGTTACACAGTAAATTTAAATAGACTATTGATGTTGTCTGGATAACACAACTAGTTGTTAGTTTACATCAATGCATGAGCTAAGGTAACTGTGCATTGTGATCTAATACAGTCGGAAGTTATCAGGTATTTCAAAACTTAACGTACAGGAACTGAAACATTGTAAGGACAAGAAGAGATTGAGTGGTTTAGTGGTACTGGTGTCAAGATAACGGCATATATTTCCTATTTAGTGAAGATAACAAGTGGCTGTTCTCGCAGCATTGAAGGATTTTAACTCTGGTGACATAATGGTGGAGAACGAAACACAAAGATCATTCACTTTTTGGACATTCTTACGTCAGTGCTGAAGCTCCAATGACGTCACAATGGTCTGCAAAGCATCATGATGCAATTTCATCGCAGCGATATCTACAATGTAAATATCGCTTGATCTCAGCCAAGCGATATTTCCTGTGGGAGCCAGTTTTGGATGATAAATAACTGGTTATTGTCATCATATCTATGACAGTAAGGGTTATGTTTCCTGATAATAACACGAATGGGGAGAATATATAAAAACCAGAATGGTCTCACTGTTAATCTTTACTTCCAATGTTCTGCCACACAGGTTGGACCTGAAACATGCATGGGCGGAAGCTGGTTATTCTATGTGTGTGTCAATAATAGGATGTCATGGTCTAATATGTTAAAGGCTGCCGACGCATATTATGCACTACTTCTACGATAAAATTATCTAGCTGTATCAGTATATCGTTTTGAAACCTGCTCGGAGCTGTGTGAAACTGTATATTGATTGACTGAAACAGGTTACATACCGGATATCACTGACATGTTTGTTTGATGCTACTAATGTAGCAGCATGTGACAGTGTGACTACGTTTTTAAATAGGACTATTAACCTCAAAATAAGCTGACAAAATGAGTCAGTGTACATTTGTAAGACTTAATATGACAAAAAGCAATTCATATACATCGACATTTGGACATCAACATAGACATCCATCAGAGTCACATTTCATGAACACACAGTACTGGTGTGAACTGTGGAATCTAAATGACATTTAACAGCTGCAACCACACACAAATCACCAAGGAAGGAGGTCCTGCACATTCCTTATTATTATGGTGGAAGGTATCCAGTTTTCTTTATTCTAGCCTAAAGATGTGTGTTCATTGAGTTTAATTAGAACTATCCTTTCCTGATCTTTCGACAAAAAAGATGATATGTAATTGGAACAGTCTACCTACATGGACCGCAGCAGGATTGACACCTTCCCTTCAGCCAGGCCTGTACTGAAGCAGGGCGGTCTTGGTGTCTCCAACGATCGCACCTTTCGCTAATGTGATCGTCTGAAGGGACTCGAGAGAAGAGGATTAAGAGGGTATTTCAAGCAAGGGAAACTGATAACAGTACGAAACCAACGTGAGACGGAACAGCCACCCATCGGAGACGGGATCGTTGACCACCTGGCGTCCGTTCCTACCAGCCAGTCGTCGAATTGATAGACGGCGAACCGATAGCACTTTAACCAGCTGGGACAGCGGCAAATGCGTTTTCCACAGGAGCTATTTCCAGACGACACCCGGTGATATTCACAACACCTTAAAAGAACCCACGTGTCTTTATTTATTAACATGTGACATAAATGGACTCTCCAGCAAACATCAGATCGTGACTTTCTCAATTATTTACAAACATGTGACATGCATGTCTTGTTGAAACGTTTTTGTCCAACGAATTACCAAATAGTAGTTTACCTGGATGTGTAAGTTTTTTTTAATATGCCATCAAAATATCTAAATACGGTTGATGTTTTGGTGGTGTTTGTGTCTGTATTGAGCAGGTTATCGGTGATTTTTGCACAGTTAAACAAACAAACGCAGATAACGTTGTTTGTCTCGTGTTGTAAAAAGAATATTCTAAAAATTTGGTCTGGTTTGTGTTTATATTCCTCCAAATGGATCTGATTATTATGTCAATAAGCCATTTAAATGTGCTATAGATCAGATGGAGATATATTATCTGACTTATTATCCGATGTATAAGATTGTCATATTGTCATTTGTGGAAACATGGACTTTCGTGGTGGTAATAAGAATTACTATAGAGACTTGACGCTCTTAACTTTTGTCACACATATATCTGTTGAATGTTGGCGAAAAATTAAATTCTGATCATGTTTCTCAGGGAACTCAGTTGTAAATATGGCGATGACGCAAAAGGCCAGCAACCGGGAAGTAGTAATGTACATTATGAATGGAATGTACATTTGGAATTGTAACTTCAGTTCTTCGAAAGGCATTTAGAAGTGATACGCATAAGGAAGATAATGTATGGATGTCAACTTCTTTATTATGACGAAAACAACGTTTCTGAGTATATGCTTACTCTTTCACCATACTTACTCCATTCACCCGATGAAGGAGTAAGCATATACTCCGAAACGTTATGTTCCCCATAATGAAGAAGTTGACATCAATAAATTCTCTTCCTCATGATAACTTTAGTGTTCATTTTCTAGATAGTTTACGATCTACTGTTATCAGATCGTCTGTTGTTAGATGTTGATGTAAATGAAGATAAAGCTCTGAATGATTTTGTAAAATGTATTTTTGAATCTGCTGATTGTATGCAAAAATGTGTCAAATATCCATAATACACCAAATAGAATAATATTAAATGGTGAGTGTAGATCTGCTAAACGTGCAGGAGAGCACTTCGACAGTTAAGACGAGAAAGAAATGATTGTCTGAAATAATGGTTAACATATGACGACATCGTTCTATACCGAACAAATCAAACTTGTATAGAGGGTAAATGTCATATATTGCTTGTTTGTACTGTACTGATTTAAGGGTAGCATGTATACCCCAAAGAAAAATCTTCGTTTAACAAATTTGTATTCATGTAAATCTCTGTTGAACTCTTATGATGGAAAAGCATTTGTACACTTTGTCGGCGCAAGAATTTTATAGTACCGTGTTCAACCCACTTTGCAACATTATCCGCACTGACGAATTGTATGCAGCGCATTTCTTTGGCTGTGTTGTACTCACTGATATTATTTCTTAGTACTCTTGTTTTGTTTATGGACCGGGAACCTTTAGTTCAATAAAACATCTTGATCTTGATTATTGGCAACAACGTACCAGCATGCACATTTCCTCTAAATCTACAGGTTAATGTTGAACCACATAATTTAACTTGTTACAAGCACGGAGATTGTCAAAAACAGCAGTGGAAGCCATTGACAGTAGTGACGAGGGATGAAAGTCAAGTTCATACATATCTCAGTTTCAGGTGGAGAGGCATTTTTTAAAACATTGTTTTTCTTTACTGGGGTATTTGGCCACTAGATAATTAGATTTACACATTCCAAAAAAATAACACAATGTTAATTAAAAGAGTTTGTCGGAGCAATAAATTAGTTCTGCATTTTATTTCAGTATTTTTCAAACCTGTCAACCCCTACAGTGGGAGATGTCATGTTGATTTCCATGTATTGACTTGTCGAGCTGATTTCCAAGAAATGATGTGTTGCGTGGTGAAATGACTTGGTGAAACAAACAGTACAAATATGCAACATGTTGCGATGATTAAAACATCTGTCTTTGTTCTCAGTTTCGGATGGTAATTTGTCCATTTCTTTTTGAAAAAAACACTATTTTGAACCCTTATTTTGAACTACATGTAGGCAAGACCATGTGTTTTTAAATTATGAACTAAAGTAATAGTGGGGCAGCAGGGGGCACCAGCATAACAACATTTTCTCGTGTGGCAAAGTTTTGATGGCCTATCATTACCGCTTCTGAAACACATGATGACAATCTCTGAAATGATAGCATTTCCCTACCCTCTATCTTGTTATTGATCCTTTTGTCTATGTTTTAATTGGACATATCAGTTGTAAGCACATTTATTGTGTTTACTCATGAAGCAGCAGTGAACGATTTTACTAGTTAACTTAAAGATCAGTAAGCAATATATATTCTTTTGGACCGGATTAGAGAAGGGAAATGAGCCTGCTGGCTCACTGAATGTGCCCCTCTTCCCCTGCCAGGTGACTAGGGAAATGAGCCTGCTGGCTCACTGAATGTGCCCCTCTTCCCCTGCCCGGTGACAAGGGAAATGAGCCTGCTGGCTCACTGAATGTGCCCCTCTTCCCCTGCCCGGTGACTAGGGAAATGAGCCTGCTGGTTCACTGAATGTGCCCCTCTTCCCTTGGCAGGTGACTAGGGAAATGAGCCTGCTGGTTCACTGAATGTGCACCTCTTCCCCTGCCAGGTGACTGGGGAAATGAGCCTGCTGGTTCACTGAATGTGCCCCTCTTCCCTTGGCAGGTGACAAGGGAAATTAGCCTGCTGGCTCACTGAATGTGCCCCTCTTCCCCTGCCCGGTGACTGGGGAAATTAGCCTGCTGGCTCACTGAATGTGCCCCTCTTTCCCTGCCCGGTGACTAGGGAAATTAGCCTGCTGGCTCACTGAATGTGCCCCTCTTCCCCTGCCCGGTGACTGGGGAAATGAGCCTGCTGGTTCACTGAATGTGCCCCTCTTCCCTTGGCAGGTGACTAGGGAAATGAGCCTGCTGGTTCACTGAATGTGCACCTCTTCCCCTGCCAGGTGACTAGGGAAATGAGCCTGCTGGCTCACTGAATGTGCCCCTCTTCCCCTGCCCGGTGACAAGGGAAATGAGCCTGCTGGCTCACTGAATGTGCCCCTCTTCCCCTGCCAGGTGACTAGGGAAATGAGCCTGCTGGCTCACTGAATGTGCCCCTCTTCCCCTGCCCGGTGACAAGGGAAATGAGCCTGCTGGCTCACTGAATGTGCCCCTCTTCCCCTGCCCGGTGACTAGGGAAATGAGCCTGCTGGTTCACTGAATGTGCCCCTCTTCCCTTGGCAGGTGACTAGGGAAATGAGCCTGCTGGTTCACTGAATGTGCACCTCTTCCCCTGCCAGGTGACTGGGGAAATGAGCCTGCTGGTTCACTGAATGTGCCCCTCTTCCCTTGGCAGGTGACAAGGGAAATTAGCCTGCTGGTTCACTGAATGTGCCCCTCTTCCCTTGGCAGGTGACTAGGGAAATGAGCCTGCTGGTTCACTGAATGTGCCCCTCTTCCCCTGCCAGGTGACAAGGGAAATTAGCCTGCTGGCTCACTGAATGTGCCCCTCTTCCCCTGCCCGGTGACTGGGGAAATTAGCCTGCTGGCTCACTGAATGTGCCCCTCTTTCCCTGCCAGGTGACTAGGGAAATTAGCCTGCTGGCTCACTGAATGTGCCCCTCTTTCCCTGCCAGGTGACTGGGGAATATAGCTTGCTATCTGAGTGAGGAGGGGACTTGATTAAGTGAATTAGCCCCTCTTGCGCGAACATGCGGCGAAGGGAATAAGCTAGCTGAGACGGGCAATCCGGAGGTAGCGGGACATCTTCCTGATGCAGAGAAGGATACTGGCGATGTTGGTGAAGAAGCAGTAGTCACAGCCGCCGCAGCCCACCTCTGAGTGGTGATGGAGGTGTACTTCCCCTAACCCTCCTCCACTGAACCCCCCTCCAACCCCACTGGAGAAACCACCACCGCCGTGGATCATCCTGGAAACCACGTGGTAAGTATTAAACATAAAATACTATAAATAGCTATCTGGGTTTTCCCTTGAGCACACACGGATTGGAAAGTTCCAGTACGCATGATAATGTTCAGTTTGTGCCATCTGAAATTCGTATGTTACGAAAATATTTACAACATCAACAGTCCTGTTTGTAATGCAAACTAAATTACAACATATTTGTTTATTTTCTGCTTATATTCTGGAATTTTAACGACATCAAGTACGTGAAAATGGCTGAAATGTGTAATAAGATTTATTTTTATCAATTCTGGTCTATTGAGGAGGTGAGGTGAGGTGAAATTGGGTTTAACGTCGCGTCCAAGATTATTGCGCTAAAATAGCGACGTGCATGAACGTGTATGTGTGTGTGTGACTGCTTGTATTAGTCCGGACTAATGCCGATTTATAGTGCTAG
This sequence comes from Haliotis rufescens, assembly GCF_023055435.1. NCBI lineage: Eukaryota > Metazoa > Mollusca > Gastropoda > Lepetellida > Haliotidae > Haliotis > Haliotis rufescens. The sequence goes on from NW_025963792.1 coordinate 355,933, forward strand.
CTCACTGAGATACCATGCCGCAGTTTAACATGAATACGCCACTCAGACACAGTATACTGACTCCGAGCCGACCAGTCCTTCTTTTAGTCCCTTAATGCTGGGCACCAGACAGGGTAACAACAAGTACCATCTTTTAACGTCTTATGGTACGACACGGCCGGGGATCGAACCCCGGACCTTCCGCTCCCCCAATAGACCACGGAGGCGGTCGTGGTGTATATGGCGAGTAAGTGACGTTTGTTAGAAGTCCGTAGTTAATCACACGAAGCACAATAAATCTGCTTTTAAGGAGAAATACCTATCTGATCAAACTTGCTCATGTTATAATAGAAGAGACAACGTTCCTCCAAAAGTTTCAAAATAATCCGTTTTGACATATTTTGACCATCCTGCTGTGCTCCACTAATTAGCCGTCATTCATTCACGAGTGAGTGAGTGAGTGAATTGGTGAGTGAGTGAGTGAGTGAATGAATGGGTGAGTGAGTGAGTGAGTGAGTGAATGGGTGGGTGGGTGAGTGAGTGAGTGGACGTAAGTACCCATGAATACGGCATTAATACCGAACGGCAACTCTACACATTGTGTGCTATAAGTGACCCTTACTTGGGCAACGTTAGGGTATAGGCTACGATTACGAAACATAAGGACATAAATGGTGTTTATTATCATGAAAATAAGTATGTCGATGATTATTATTCTTATCATTATTTTTATAATGGAGACGATGATTTCTATACGATGTTAACGATGATGATTACTGCATGGGTAGGGTCAGTACGCTGCTTTCAGCGACCTTACACTGAAACCACTGGGCTACGTAGCAACAACCACTGTGGAAACAAAACAATCACACAGAACGATAATAATCGCCAGCATGTAACCATCCATGAATGAAAGAAAACAATCATTGTGTAACGATTGTTGAGTATTGGGCAATTGTCCTATGAATCATATCTGTTTTGACTGACACGTACAGTGTGTCGCAACATCACAATCGTTATCACATGTTTATCTACTCTACATGTAATAACATCTACATTGTGTTATCACTGGTGTTAACGGGGACAAGAGATTTTAGGACTTTGTCAAGTCTAGATTACAATGTGTGCGTGATATAGAATTACATATACAATCATACAAGATTCGGTCAAACTGTTAAGAAAAAATACAGATCTGTCTCATACAGACAGTCATGAATTCACAGTTCCGACAGAACCCTTTTCAAAGCCACAAGAAATCTCTGCTTTTTTCGATTGCACGGTACCGCCTTGGATCACGAGCAGGTGTTTATGAATCATAATCATATAGTAATGATACCAGGGGTTCGCGAAAAGGTTAGCTATCCTACCTCATCGGTGGCACTCGTCACAAACACATGCAACGGCAAGTCTATTGTTCACCCTAAAAAACACGGGAACATGACAAGTCAAAATTGGGAACGCATGCGTCAAATCTGGAAAAGTCCTCAATATGTTCACCATAACACTTGTTGAAAGTGATGCGTCAAATTTGGAAATATCATCCACGTGTCACCTACATCAAAGAACTTTTGAAGTCGTTTAAATCTTTGCAGAAAGATCGATTGTACCTCAAAAGTAGTGAAGTATGGACACAAAAGTCTTCAAGTTCCGGAAGCCACGCCTACTTTGGATACTGTTGCTAGATTCCCCAAGCATTGCGATGCTGAGCGGTCAAAGATGACTGAATGTCACCCTGGAAGACTGTCTCGATGGTTATATCCCATTAGTTAGACGTCCCATTTGTTAGACGTCCCAATTGTTAGACATGTTTATTTAGGCAAAGAGGGAATATACCTACAGGTGTAATGGATCGGTCCTAATTAGATTAAAGTACTGAGTAGGGATAGGGGACTCACAGTTTAGGGAGTATATATGTTACAATTTCGTTTAATTAACCTAAATTACCTTACTTTCAGCACAGGTTCAATAAGCATGAGATTAACTATATAAACTATGGATAAGCTTAATTGTCATACCGTATGATCAGTTGAAGGAGTTGAGTTTAGATTATCTACTCATCAAACAAATAAAAATGATCTTGGGGTACGTATCATTTGACAAGGGGAATTAGCTGGCTGGCTCACTGAATGTGCCCCTCTGTTCCTACCATGTGACAAGGGGAATTAGCTAGCTGGTTCACTGAATGTGCCCCTCTGTTCCGACCATGTGACAAGGGGAATTAGCTAGCTGGTTCACTGAATGCGCCCCTCTGTTCCGACCATGTGACAAGGGGAATTAGTTAGCTGGTTCACTGAATGCGCCCCTCTGTTCCGACCATGTGACAAGGGGAATTAGCTAGCTGGCTCACTGAATGTGCCCCTCTGTTCCGACCATGTGACAAGGAGAATTAGCTAGCTGGCTCACTGAATGTGCCCCTCTGTTCCGACCATGTGACAAGGGGAATTAGCTAGCTGGTTCACTGAATGTGCCCCTCTGTTCCGACCATGTGACAAGGGGAATTAGCTGGCTGGCTCACTGAATGTGCACCTCTTCCCCTGCCAGGTGACTAGGGGAATTAGCTAGCTGGTTCACTGAATGTGCCCCTCTTCCCCTGCCAGGTGACTAGGGGAATTAGCTAGCTGGTTCACTGAATGTGCCCCTATGTTCCTACCATGTGACAAGGGGAATTAGCTAGCTGGCTCACTGAATGTGCCCCTCTGTTCCTACCATGTGACAAGGGGAATTAGCTGGCTGGTTCACTGAATGTGCCCCTCTTCCCCTGCCATGTGACAAGGGGAATTACCTAGCTGGTTCACTGAATGTGCCCCTCTTCCCCTGCCAGGTGACAAGGGGAATTACCTAGCTGGTTCACTGTATGTGCCCCTCTTCTCCTGCCATGTGACAAGGGGAATTAGCTAGCTGGTTCACTGAATGTGCCCCTCTTCCCCTGCCAGGTGACTAGGGGAATTAGCTAGCTGGTTCACTGAATGTGCCCCTCTGTTCCGACCATGTGACAAGGGTAATTAGCTAGCTGGCTCACTGAATGTGCCCCTCTTTCCCGATCGTGTGACAAGGGGAATTAGCTAGCTGGCTCACTGAATGCGCCCCTCTTCCCCTGCCAGGTGACTAGGGGAATTAGCTAGCTGGTTCACTGAATGTGCCCCTCTGTTCCGACCATGTGACAAGGGGAATTAGCTAGCTGGCTCACTGAATGTGCCCCTCTTTTCCGATCGTGTGACAAGGGGAATTAGCTAGCTGGCTCACTGAATGTGCCCCTCTTCCCCTGCCAGGTGACTAGGGGAATTATCGAGCTGGCTCACTGAATGTGCCCCTCTGTTCCGACCATGTGACAAGGGGAATTAGCTGGCTGGCTCACTGAATGCGCACCTCTTCCCCTGCCAGGTGACTAGGGGAATTAGCTAGCTGGTTCACTGAATGTGCCCCTCTTTTCCGACCATGTGACAAGGGGAATTAGCTAGCTGGTTCACTGAATGTGCCCCTCTTTTCCGACCATGTGACAAGGGGAATTAGCTAGCTGGTTCACTGAATGTGCCCCTCTGTTCCGACCATGTGACAAGGGGAATTAGCTAGCTGGTTCACCGAATGCGCCCCTCTGTTCCGACCATGTGACAAGGGTAATTAGCTAGCTGGCTCACTGAATGTGCCCCTCTTTCCCGATCGTGTGACAAGGGGAATTAGCTGGCTGGCTCACTGAATGCGCCCCTCTTCCCCTGCCAGGTGACTAGGGGAATTAGCTAGCTGGTTCACTGAATGTGCCCCTCTGTTCCGACCATGTGACAAGGGGAATTAGCTAGCTGGCTCACTGAATGTGCCCCTCTTTTCCGATCGTGTGACAAGGGGAATTAGCTAGCTGGCTCACTGAATGTGCCCCTCTTCCCCTGCCAGGTGACTAGGGGAATTATCTAGCTGGTTCACTGAATGTGCCCCTCTGTTCCGACCATGTGACAAGGGGAATTAGCTGGCTGGCTCACCGAATGCGCACCTCTTCCCCTGCCAGGTGACTAGGGGAATTAGCTAGCTGGTTCACTGAATGTGCCCCTCTTCCCCTGCCAGGTGACTAGGGGAATTAGCTAGCTGGTTCACTGAATGTGCCCCTCTGTGCCTACTATGTGACAAGGGGAAGTAGCTAGCTGGTTCACCGAATGTGCCCCTCTTCCCCTGCCATGTGACAAGGGGAATTAGCCAGCTGGTTCACTGAATGTGCCCCTCTTCCCCTGCCAGGTGACTAGGGGAATTAGCTAGCTGGTTCACTGAATGTGCTCCTCTGTTCCTACCATGTGACAAGGGGAATTAGCTAGCTGGTTCACTGAATGTGCCCCTCTGTTCCTACCATGTGACAAGGGGAATTAGCTGGCTGGTTCACTGAATGTGCCCCTCTTCCCCTGCCAGGTGACTAGGGGAATTATCTAGCTGGTTCACTGAATGTGCCCCTCTGTTCCGACCATGTGACAAGGGGAATTAGCTGGCTGGCTCACCGAATGCGCACCTCTTCCCCTGCCAGGTGACTAGGGGAATTAGCTAGCTGGTTCACTGAATGTGCCCCTCTTCCCCTGCCAGGTGACTAGGGGAATTAGCTAGCTGGTTCACTGAATGTGCCCCTCTGTGCCTACCATGTGACAAGGGGAAGTAGCTAGCTGGTTCACCGAATGTGCCCCTCTTCCCCTGCCATGTGACAAGGGGAATTAGCCAGCTGGTTCACTGAATGTGCCCCTCTTCCCCTGCCAGGTGACTAGGGGAATTAGCTAGCTGGTTCACTGAATGTGCTCCTCTGTTCCTACCATGTGACAAGGGGAATTAGCTAGCTGGTTCACTGAATGTGCCCCTCTGTTCCTACCATGTGACAAGGGGAATTAGCTGGCTGGTTCACTGAATGTGCCCCTCTTCCCCTGCCATGTGACGAGGGGAATTAGCTAGCTGGTTCACTGAATGTGCCCCTCTGTTCTGACCATGTGACAAGGGTAATTAGCTAGCTGGTTCACTGAATGTGCACCTCTTCCCCTGCCAGGTGACAAGGGGAATTAGCTAGCTGGTTCACTGAATGTGCCCCTCTGTTCCTACCATGTGACAAGGGGAATTAGCTAGCTGGCTCACTGAATGTGCCCCTCTGTTCCTACCATGTGACAAGGGGAATTAGCTAGCTGGCTCACTGAATGTGCCCCTCTGTTCCGACCATGTGACAAGGGGAATTAGCTGGCTGGCTCACTGAATGCGCCCCTCTTCCCCTGCCAGGTGACTAGGGGAATTAGCTAGCTGGTTCACTGAATGTGCCCCTCTTCCCCTGCCAGGTGACTAGGGGAATTACATGTATAGAATCAATACTAGCCACTAAACGGGTACCTAACCCTAATGATCATAATAGCAACTAAACAGGTACCTAACCCTTATGTTCCTAAAGGGGTGATTGATCGTAAAGGGGACCCAAGGGCTAAGGATAGAGTTTGGAGTAATCTAATATAGCCACTAAACGGGTACCTAACCCTAATGATCGTAATAGCCCCTAAACGGGTACCTAACCCTAATGATCGTAATAGCCACTAAACGGGTACCTAACCCTAATGATCGTAATAGCCCCTAAACGGGTACCTAACCCTAATGATCGTAATAGCCCCTAAACGGGTACCTAACCCTAATGATCGTAATAGCCCCTAAACGGGTACCTAACCCTAATGATCGTAATAGCCACTAAACGGGTACCTAACCCTAATGATCGTAATAGCCCCTAAACGGGTACCTAACCCTAATGATCGTAATAGCCCCTAAACGGGTACCTAACCCTAATGATCGTAATAGCCCCTAAACGGGTACCTAACCATAATGATCGTAATAGCCCCTAAACGGGTACCTAACCCTAATGATCGTAATAGCCCCTAAACGGGTACCTAACCCTAATGATCGTAATAGCCCCTAAACGGGTACCTAACCCTTATGATCGTAATAGCCCCTAAACGGGTACCTAACCCTAATGATCGTAAAGGGGATCCAAGGGCTAAGGACCCTAACACCAGTGACATTTGGATGTGTTCGGCACCAATATAATTCTTCCTAATAAACTGCATTCCTGTGCATAATAATGAAAATTAATGAATCGAGAAAATAATACATGTGTAATAGTTTCCATTTATCATCATTTTAGCCACTTGAATTACGAAAAGCACAAAATATAAAATATATTGAAAATAAAAGTGCTTTTATAAACTAGCGCTTGCTATAAAATGCGCCTACGCAAACTATATTTAGTAAACAAATATTCAAAACACTCAACATCGCAAAACGTATTCAATGACATTGCGTGTAGAGATGATGGATCACTGGGAGAAACTTATGCACACTCGATGACCCCTTACGACACAGGGCATTGTTTCACCAGTGTGACTGGCAACAAAATACTACAAATTATGTCATAGGGTATTGGCATGTGTTTGAAAGGTTTGTGGTACTGTGTTCTAAAGGTAAGCCGGAAAGCGAAACATTTGTTTGTTTTTTGTTTAACGCCATACTCAGCAATGTTCCAGCTATGTGACGGCGGTCTGTAAATAATCAAGTCTGGAACAGAAATTCAAGTGATTGACATCATGAGCATCGATCCATGCAATTGGGATCGATGACATGCATCAACCAAGTCCGCGAGCCTGACCACCCGATCCCGTTAGTCGCCTCTTACGACAAGCATAGTTGCCATTTACGGCAAGCATGGGTTGCTGGACACCTATAGAGGTTATCACGCGAGTGTGTTTGGGGATGGTAAATATCCTGCATTGTTATGAACTACCCCAGTGTTTGGGGATGGTAAATATCCTGCATTAGGAATAAACATTGTATTTAGCGAGCCTTGGCGAGCTAAATACATAGTGTTTATTCCTAATACAGGATATTTACCATCCCCAAACACACAAGCGTGATAACCTCTTTATCATATAATGTCATTCTTTAATTCTGTGCTTTAAAATCGCCTTCCCTCTCTCACAAACATTACCGAAACATTGCGAGTTTTCCTGGAATGCGCGCATTAATATTTATTACGTCACAGGGTAAGTGATGTGTCAGTAGGACTCTGACAGTAGCCAATATAGTTCCAACTGAAATCTGTTTCATATACAGTGGCGAAGCAACTTAAACGCAAAACAACAGTTGTTTTTAATTGCCTTTCGTGGCAATCCATCGGTCTGTCCGCTAGAGTAACTGCCCTTTGTCAAAGGGAAGCTACTCTAACCCTAGTCTATGAGTCACAGCCACGGTCAGACGTTGTTGACAGTCGGTCTGTCCTTTCATAACGTTAAGAAGTGTAGTCAGATGTACACACAGCGACAAATCGAAACAAGGTAACAGTTCAAACATATTTCGGCCGAATCCAACCATTTTGATTTGTGGAGAAGGTTTCAAGCCACAGAGGTCTACAAGCACAGATATGGCTACTGATCCCGCTTGGCTAGGCCTCGTGCCCTCGCAAAATTGTTTCGAAATTTATATCTCGAAAGTTGCCAAAACTTATAAAATGCCTTAGCTACGTCACGGTTAGACACTGGTTTTCAGTATATTAGACTGTTCGTTTGATAATTATCCCTGTAGTTTATCCAGATTCACGATGGTTAATTCTGACTCGATCGCCGAATGACGAGGGCGACGCCATGTTTGTTTATAAACAGTGAAAGTAGTCCTACTTGACCTTTGGTATTTGCATCTCTATCCGCATATGACCCCAACGGATATCGTTTTTATCCGTTGGCTTTATCCTGCCGAGAAACCTACCCATTATATCATAAATTCTTATATTGGCTAGTATTATGCACAACCACCAGTGGCTAAAGTGATGACGTAAATCCTGCTGGGGTATCATGCAGGAAGCCGAGGTACTGTAAGTCCCCATGATCCCCAGCGAGGTGGCCTAGCTTTGGTTGCTGGTGGCCTGTAGCCCGTGTTTTAAAACTGTATTATATTATGCTCAAATATGTTTCATAAATTGGTTTTAAATATAGCATGCATGAATTGATTTTAAATATTACTTTGCATAGATGACTCAATTGTTAACACATTATTGAAACACCCCATGCAAAGTAACCTGCCTTGTCAAAGTTGACAAGGCAAGAGAAATAAGAAAGGCATATGTTGGGTTCAAGGTCATAGGTGTGGCAGGACTTGTGGGCTGCCCTAAGGTATTATTATAATGACTTATATTTGGCAACTTGAGTTACCAGCAAGCAACAAGCAGCAGCAGCAGAAGCCAAGGGCAACTATGTTGCCAGCAGCAAAATACTAAGTTTCTGCTGAAAAGCAGACATGAATTAAGTTAAACCTAAAGGTTCCCATCCGCTGAGAAGCAGGGGGACTGAACAGAATCCCGCTTAAGAGCAGGGACCTGATAATTTTGATGATTACTTGGTGGTTAAGCAAGTATTTACATTTGTAGCCCACAAGAACCACGCCCACTTATAACATTTATTGAATAAATAAGCAATATACATAGTTTGCCCTGATCCATATATGTACACAAGATTGATTAGAGAGAATATGAATGTGGCAGGCTAGGGGTAGGGTGGGTGGGAACCAAAAGTTGAGAATTGCTGTACAAACTGGGTACAGAAAATTTTGACAGAACTAACGGATGATGGTGATGAAGATGGTGATGACGCAAGAGAAAGTTTGATGACATCATAGGAAGTAGAATTATGACGTAAGTGGCGGGAGATTGTAAGAGGAAATGACGTAAGGAGATAAACAAAGAGGTGCATTATGGTTTCAATAAACCCATTTAGTGAGAAGCACTAAATGAAATTAAACTTGGTCTCCTCGCTATATGGCTGAAAGAATGCCGTTGCGACGTTAAATTTTAACTCACTCACTCACTACACCGGATCTTCACGGGTCTCATTGAAGAGCTTAGATTGTACGACATTGCCATAGAATCGAAACAGGATGGAACATGATAAATAGCTAAAGAAGAGTGTGGGTTACCAGGCAGGCCAAATATCTCTAAGAATATGTTTTGCTTGTAGTAGCCTACAACCTCGGTGTATCGCGGTACTCGTTATGTACGCTAAACAGAACAAAATGCACTCACTAACATTTATCATTTTTCATGTTCGTGTTAACAGATGTCATTTATTTTATCTAACTATGCATTTTTACTGATAAAAGTTCATTATTTACATTAGCAGCGCCAAGTAAAAAGCTGGTGTCAGAGAGTGGGATTTCCCCCTAGCCTAAATTCCCCCTGGAAAAGGGGCTATACAGCCTAATTTCCCACCGGAAAAAGGGCTATATAGCTAAATTTCCCTCGGGGAAAAATGACTATATATAGCCATATTTCCGCTTTAGAGTCAGATTTCCCCCCTTAACACAAGGGGGAAGTATGGCTATATAGCAGAAATTCCCCTATATCCCTCAGATTTTTCAATGCAGTATTAAAAAACATAACCTACTCCACCATTTAACAAACATTGATCAAACAGCAATGGCAAAAGCGAACTTCTTGCATGCCATATTTGACAGAGAAATTGGGGTTCAACGTGTCTCAATTGTCTAGCGCCTGACAGGCAGCTTTGGTTACATATTTCACATGTAGCTGGGAAGTTCTGGAATGCAAAATATACGGACCTCTGATCGGGGCAAGAAACTCCATGAGCACGCACAGATATATGCCCTATATACGTTGTAAATATACTTTATAATATACTTGGCAGTGAGCGACTGAGGATTCTCGATGACAGAAAAGTGATATGTCACTGCAACCATGATAAGGAGAACGACTGCCGTTCACGTTTACAGTGCAGACCTGATAGAAATCAACCAGCAAAGTGTGTTTCAACTAGCAAAGTGACGTATTGTTACTGAAGACAGTTGGAAGATTTTAGATTTGCTGATTTACCTCAAATACACAACAACAAAATAAAAGAACAAAAACAACACATACCCTACTAAATAAATATATAATAAATAAAACACTTCATTTCGTCAGTGACAAAAGGCTGATCTGATCTGTCGAGTGACAGATCCGCCATATCTCACTTTCGAAATGAACTATCCTCTATTTATTAAAATTAAGAATGTATGGCACAAAAAAACACAAAATTTTAATCATGGTTTCTCTTGTAAAATACTCCATCAGCCAACTGTACATCTAGGTACTTTTGATAATAGACATATATTTAATTAGGGGGGAAATCTGACTCCAAAGCGGAAAATTGGCTATATAGTGTATTTTCAGGGTGGGAAATATGGCCATATAGTGTGCTTTCTGTGGGAAGTATGGCTATATAGCCAGTTTTCGGGGGGGGGGGGGGGGGGGGAATTTGGCTATATAGCCCTTTTTCCGGGGGGTAATTAGGCTAGGGGGAAAATTCCACACTCTGACACAGGGCCTCGCGCTCAGTTTGACAAGGGAGAGAACTTCATCATATCGCAGTACAGGGAAAAGTTGGGTATGGAGGTCCAAATTGGACAAAAACAGGACATAATTCTACCAACCACATTGTGTATGAGGATGCCAGACTTCAGTGATTTGTCCAGATAAGTGCAAAGACAGCACAAGTAAAATTCGGAATGAGTCCTAATAGGTACCCAGCTAGCACACCTACATCAGGCCGACGTTGGCTTTACATCGGCAACCGCCGGCAATATCGGCATCGGCAAACTGCAGCGGTCCGCTGTCAGGCCAATGCTGGTGATTGGCACTGACATTATGGAACCTGATATATGATTTGATCTTGTTATGATAACATAAAAGAAATAACACATTTGTCGATAACAATGTGACAAACATTAGATCAAATATATATTTACGAATAATACAATAATTCTACTCGAATTCAAAATATTAACTTTATTTTTCATTTTAAAATTAAATAGATCAAGCACATTCACTGACCATTTTGGCTGCACATATACAACATACACAGAGGATACAGACGGGATTCGTCACATCTTACAATTCATTCAGCAAATTACAAGATGTTGGCAAAAGTTTGGAATATCGCGATCGGTTATGTTTCGTTGGTCCACGTTTTCACAACATGCTTCCAGGGAAGCTACTCTTGTAATAGAGGGCGCTGTTACTCACGCGCGTCTTTGCAAGCAGACGACGAAAGGATGATGCATGGAGGGCTGAGGGAAAACCTATTTTGCGGTAAGTGTTTACTTCATTACTGTATTTACGAGGTGTTCATTTCATTTTCAAACCTTACAATTGAAACGAGAAACAGTGTTCATACAAAAGTGTCAACGTGAGTAGAGAAATCTAGGCCTATGTGTTTTGGAAGTTAGAGAAACACAATCCTATCAATGTATCCTGCCTATTTTACGTCAGTGACAAAGTCCGTGGATCTATGTCGTGACACTGCATCCTAACTATTTATATTTTTTAAACACCATATACATATTTCTAGCAAAACGCGTGGACAAGGGCAAATGCAAAACATGACAAGATATGTTTTATTACCATGCAGATTCTGCGATGTTCAACCCACGAGTCGCAATCTCGGGGTGAGAGTATTACAGCGGCAAGCAAATGAATAGCCAAACAATTACTTACATTAGTAATTTTGAATGAACATTGCTTCATTTGTCATTGTCGCAGTCGTATTTGTTAAGTGTGGGGATGGATGAGGTTAGGAAATTAATTACAAACTCGAATTTACAAGTCAATTTTGTGATTGCTGTCAGCACAAAAAGCAGTGCACATAAAATTCATAACGAGGCTTTCGGAAACTTGCGGTCTAGCTAATATTCCTACTGATAGATGAATGGAGCTACACTGCCGAGTTCGGTTTTCGATCACCAAACAGTTGAAATAAAAAATTGTTTTAAAATTGATGTTTTTTGTCATAGTTACTTGCGAATTTTGAACATTTTCTGGATAAAGGGCGAAATGAAAGGACAGCTCTTTTTGTAAACGATCACTGTGTATTACAGGTGTGGGCAATTTTATCAAGATCTACCTGGATACCTTACATAGACCTAGGCCTATATATCGATCAGAAATCTTATACCGATGTATGGTATCTGTATCGATCGATTAAGGTGTAATCTCACAGTTTCATTTTGTCATTTTGAGATATGGCTATTTCAGAATCGATTACTAGTTTATATTTAGCAGATATTAACTACAAGAGAGTAAAGGTAAAATTTAGTACTTATATTCTTAATTTCAAGTAGTCTTAACAGGTTAAGAAATTTTTTGATGTACACTTGTGATGAAAAACTAACTAAGATATTTGAAAAAATGTACTATTTCAAAGGTAATTGATGCTAAATATATAGATCTATTACAAGACAGTTTAAAATGTCATTTATTTAATCAAAATTCAAATTAATGGTAAAACTTTGATGAGGAAGAATAGATACTGCAGTACAGATGTTTCAGGACATTATCCATTGTAAAAACACATCCAGAGCCTTGTTTCAAATTTGATTTATTCTAACTAAAGATATATTATTTCAGTTTATCATTATCCCTTTTCCTATGTTTACAAGCAATGAAAATGTGCATAAAATTACTTGTCCCCAATACTTTCCTGCTATTTTTTGCATACAAGTGTTTGTAATATGTACATACCTTTGTATCTAATCATTTAATGATAAACGTTTATTTGCAGTTTTGGTTTACCATGATATAATCTACATATATATGGTATCACATAATAAATGAAATCTGTTTTGTGGTAACCAGACTTCACAGGAACTGTTCAATAATATGTCAATTTGGGGATTTTCTCACTGCTTTTCAATGAATGGGGCTATGGCTATTAAAGTGAAACTACTTTCCCTGGGAAATTATTTCTGCTACATGGCTCCAGATAAGGACTGTATGTACAAGTGCAAATATACGAGATAAGATGTATGAATTAAGGAAAGGACCTGATATCTGTGTATGGCCAAAGCTTTATTTAAATGTTACTTTTATGTTTTGAGCAATATTCCCCTCAACCTCTTGACATCATCATCATCTTCATAGCTAAGTGCTCACTGCTGCTACACAAACTTAATACATAATATTCTTATATTTCTATTTAAGAAAACCAGACGTTCAGCCATTGCCTGTTGGCAAACATGGATGAGCTGAATGAACACTTAGCAGCTTTTCCAAAATCGAGCAACTGAGAGGGCACTGGTGAGTGGATTAAATTTCTCTACATGTATTAAGTATGGGAAATTTACTCAAGGTTTGATACATATTGAAGATCCGGGGTAGAATAGGTCTTCAGCAACCCATGCTTGCCGTAAAAGGCGACTATGCTTGTCATATGAGGTGACTAATGGGATTGGGAGGTGAGGCTCGCTGATTTATTTAATTGATGCATGTCATCGATCCCAATTGCGTGGATCGATGCTCATGATATTAATGACCGGATTGTCTGGTCCAGACTCGATTATTTACAGATCGCCGTCATATAGCTGGAATATTGCTGAGTGGCGTTAAACAACAAACCAAACCAACTGATACATGTTTCTGATTGAAATATTTATAAGCATATATCTAATATCATGTTTGCCCTATTAAGAGCCCCTGACACTTACCGTGGTAATCTTCCAAATGAAATTTCATGCTGACTTACTTTTGATAGACATACAAGAGAGATTGCACACCTAAAACTGTTCTCTAGCAAGATTGGGGGAGGGGGGTTATCATGTGGTTATTGGGGATGTTTATTTGGCTAAATAAATAGGGTGATATGTCAGTTATAAAATCTTTTTTAATTGACATAAGAAACAGATTAGGGACCTACCATGCAATATTGGGAGGGGTTATGTTATTTGCATATATAATTACACATAATTCAATTTACTTATTTACACATATTATAAACTTATCAATTTACTTACTGGGATTCCGATAATTCTAGGGTGGGGCCTTCTGCTTTTAGCCCCTAAATTTGAAAAAAAGGCCCTCATTTTCAAATACAATGGGGCATTTTAACATTGTGCTGTATGGGCAAGTGCGGATGTACCTAGGGAATATATGAAATTGTCCCATAAAGGGCCCATGTCAGAAAATTCCTTAAGTGAACCCTGTATTTATTAACAGGTGTCAAGACTTAAAATAATATATACACACATATGTAAGGTGGTGCATGTGAACAGGGTATTACTTATTCTATTATTCCATCATGTTATCAATAACTTGTTTTGACACACTTGTGAAGTACATTACTTGTAATTGTGAGAGTGCATGCAATGACTTATAATATGCACACTGACATTTTTTGCTATCATTTGTAAACAGAAGCTGAGGAGGAAGCCTGCAGCTGGGCTCTTACAAGCCACTGACAAGTACATGGTGACCTGTGTAAAAGAATGGCTTCGAGTTCCAGGAGCAAGGCTTAGAAATGGCATAAGGAAAACGTGTACTGAAAAACAGAGGTGCAGATAGAGAATCTGCAAACAAAAGTGCTGAATTGCAACGGAACAAAGAAATCCAAAAAGTTGGTGTTGACAACATATTTTTCACAGGGTTATGACCCTTGGTTTTGAACTTGGTACATATTCTGCCAGATTCTCTTGGACACTACTGAAGTTAATAAATGAAACTTTCCGTGCTTATCTAAGGTACAAACTCCAAAAGATGGTTATAAGAATGGAGTATGGAGTTATGGCCATTGCTTCATGCTTTTTTAACTTGATGGAATGGGGGGGGGGGGGGGGGGAGTTTGTCTCGCAAACGAATTTGAAGCCAAACAAATGAAATTTTGCAGGCCAATATGAGGGGTATATGTTTAGACTGTGTTTTCAAACTGGTTTTGAGAATATATGTTTCACATCCGCCTTGTTGCAGGTAGTAACACTGTTTTCTTGTAAATAATAAAAATTTTATTATTCTATTTTGCTCTTTGTGTTTATTTATAAGTATTAACTACACATGTATTAGGGTACATAAAAAATAGTACTGTAACTAGTGTAAGCATTTCGATTGTTTTGTACAGCTAGAAGTATTCATATTACTTACAGTTGGTTTTCAAAGTATTAACTATGATAAAAAATTATCTTTTTAAAAATTCAGTATTTTTTAGTTTTACCTTTTATCTTTGTAACTTTAACATCAGAGCTAGCTGCAGCTTTTAGAAATGTTTAGTTTTATGAAATCTAACACTACACTTGGAAAAGTTCTATTGTGGCATCATTTACATGAAATATTAAGATAAGATGTTGTCAGTTATGACTTCTGCAGGCAACTACTTTAGATGACATTAGCCTATTTAAGACAACGGCAGATGAAAAAACTAATGAAGCGTTAACAATTTAAGTTTGGGTTTTTTTGACTATTTTTGAAGATATTGCTAATTGTAAATGATTATTGCAAATTGTTAGCCATTTGTTTCATACTTTATGTATTTATTTTGAAGAAATTCAAGAACTGCCATCAAATATTATGAAGGGTAAAAATACTGAACATCCCAACTGCCATTGTAAATGAGCAAAGAAGAGAAAGGGTGATGAAGTCTGAATGACTAATGCTTGGATGGTGATAGGACTTGAGGTTGGACAAGGCTGATTCTAAACCTGTAATTACTGTCAGGCCAATGTCAACCCAATACTGCGCTGATAATTGTTGTTGACGTTGGGACAGATGTCCATCTGATTCTGATTCAATAACAGTTACCTATGTCTGGCCGAAGGCTGGCCAGATAACTATTTACGACGTTGGGCCGATGTCGATCCGATGAGCAAAACTTCATCGGCCCGACAATGTTTGCCGACGCTGGGCCAATGCTGGACCGGTGCATTGCCGATGCAGGGCCGATGACGTTTGCCGATATTGGGCCGATGTCGATCCGATGAGCAAAACTTCATCGGCCCGACGATGTTTGCCGACGCTGGGCCGATGCTGTGCAGGTGCAGTGCCGATGCAGGGCGGATGAAGTTTGCCGGCGTTGGGCCGATGCAGGGCCGATGATGGCATGCTACCAGGGTATTCAATGCATAATGTATTTACCGAAAAGTAAGAGAAAAATAAACAACAAAATATCAGAAATGATATTTTAAGATTGTTTAAAAAAAAATTGGATGACAATAATTTGTCCAAAAAAAATATGGAAGTTAACAATAAATATATAAAAAAGCACTCCTAGTATGCCCAAAAGATGTATTTATCTTTTGGCTCCTAATGAAGAACGTACTTCTAAGTATGGCATGATGGCCCTTAAAATGATCTAATAGATTCCGGGCACACAGCGGGGAAAAAATGTGCTTCCGTTAACTTGCGTTACCTTATTAGTCGCCGTGAATATGCAGATGATCTTGTTCAGGTCGATAGGTAAAGTTTACCTGGGGAACTGCGGGTTATATCGTTGGCCATTGACAGATGGGGGTAAGGCAATATTAAAAAGATGCCAGAAGTAAGTATTATCGCGTTAATAACTCCTTACTTACAGAAGACGGAACATTCCGAGGAAATTGGTTACGAAGCAAGCACTTCCTGGTTACTGATTTGCGTTAATAGACAGCCGCTAAGAGGCGTGTCCCGCTTGAACTATCGGAAAGCACAAATGCCGCGATACGATGAATGCCGCGGTGCCATGGGGTCCGAATACACAATGAGCTGTAATGAGATATTTTTATGTTTATTCTTACCACAGTGGTCTCGGCGGTTGTTGCGTAGATGGGTCGGGGCTTGACGACACGAACAAAAGGTCTTCCCTTGTTTCCTCTTCATCATCATACCTTGACTTTATCTTGAAGTTCGGAAATTGGCCGGTGTAGGTTCAAAAGCATATGGCTTCACAATTTCTTGCTGGTCTAATGACAATTCTTTGCAATCAGACAATGAGTCGGACTCGTAAGCCATGTTGTTTTACCGTAAACTGGTACTTGATATCTTTTGCGTTAAGACTAGACAGGGACCCAGTTAAATTGGCACCAATTACGTCATGAAGCTCCTTCCCAGCGCGTGACACCTTCGGTACACTCTCCGTGTGTGGTTGAGACTGAGACTGGTTGTCTGAGATAGATTTTGAAAGTTTGGACACCTTATTATTATGTTTCAACTATTACAACACGGTTGGCATTAGTTTAAATCATTTAAAAGTACTTCAATAGTATGTGTTTGTACTTTCAGTAGTAGTTTATCAATCTGACATGGGTCAAAAAGGGCCAGAATACAGACATTGGCTCTTTCCACCCTTACACAAATTAAAAACGTAAGTTAATTTCCTTTTTTGAATGTTTTATTTTAAACAACATTCATATCTCTGCTGTTAGAATGCATTAATGTCTAGGAATTTATCGGTAAAAAAAGTTAATTAGCATGCATGTGGGTATGGGACTCCACGTGACATTGGCCCTTTTGGCTCTAAGCTCTTCAATTATTTTCTTGCTGCCATGAGATTGTTTGAATATTGGAGTGCAGTGTTAAACAAGCATTATACGTGTAAGTCATAGTTCAGTAAGCATATTCCGGTATGAAGAATTATGGGGTAGACTGCAGTATTTGGGTCCCCAAACCGGAACGAACGTTTTTACGTTTGCCTTCCTTGGTGTACTGATGAATCCGAGGGCCTTAAAATATTCTAATATTTTCCCACCGAAAACCTAGAAAAATAATTTTTCCAAAAGTTTGAACTCCAATAGTTAATTGTTCAGTGGATGTCCTGTATACAAAAAGTGTATATAGTGTTTAGTTATCCTTTTCAAAGTAGGAAATTGTATGTTTTGAAGCATTCAGAGAAAAATATCCCGTCTCTATCTCAAAGAGAATTCCAATCTGATTTAAACATGGTCGTAATGACAGCCATGCTGAATTTCAGTCACCAAACAAACCCTGTTATCTGTACACCCTTAGGGGGCACGGGTGGCCCAGTCGTCTAAGGCGCCGCGATTCGCCGTGCACAGTTGCGTCCCTTGGGCACGCCAGAAACCTATGATTGTGGGTTCGAATCACGGTTCGCCCTGATTATGTTTCTAGGTTTGTCAGCACCATACCCGTGCTCGTGGGTTTCACCGAAGTGGTAAACGTCGGAGACCTGCATCACTTCGGGCTTTCCTCCCACATTAAGCTGACACGCCGTGATATAACTGGAATACTGTTAAAAGCGGCGTAAAACCCAACTCACTCACCCACTCACTCACTATACACCCATACGTGAAACATAATCACCATGCACACATGTTGCGTGTGTGTGAACTCTTTGGAAAAAAACTTTGGAAAAAACTTTCACTCCGGCAACAAACATATAAATGTCGTCAACAGTATACATACATATACATCCATATATCTCCACCAAAACACGCGAGCATGTTTGCATGTAGCATTGCTAACCCATAACCACCATACACCTGAAGTTGTTTCTTCCCCTTTCATCCAAACACTCTCAACGCCCCGTGGGTTTCCGGGTTAGAATAGGCCCCCAGTTACCTATGGTGGTCGTACAGTCGACTAAATGGATCGGGTGGTCAGACTCGAATACTTGGTTCATTGCGTGTCAGCGTACTTCGACGGCGTGATCTCAGCATCGATCACTGGATTGTCTGGTCCAGAATCGATTTTTTACAGGCCGCCGTCATACAACTGGAATATTGCTCAGTTTGGCGTTAAGCAACAACAACAACAATCAAATAATCAATCAATCACCCACATCACCTAACAATCTATCTGCAAACAACAACAATCAAATAATCAATAAATGGCCCACATCACCTAACAATCTATCAGCATACGACTTTTTGACCCGTGAACATCCGGGGTAGAATAGGTCTTCAGCAATCCATGCTTGCCGTAAATAGCGACTAGGCTTGTCGTAAAAGGCGACTAACGTGATCGGGTGGTCAACCTGGCTTACTTGGTTGATGCATGTCCTCGTATATTCAGTTGCGTGGATCGATGCTCATGATGTCAATCACTGGATTGTGTGGTCCAGACTCATTTACCACCATTTACACACTGAATGTGGCGTTAAACAACAAACAATAATAATAAAAATAAGTGCATTTAAAATGCGTCAGATTCCACTCACGAAGTGGATGCTCATGGCGCTACGCTATTATCACCCCGGTCAATGGATCAGTTAGCACTCGATTTTCATTCTCAGCTCCCTGGGGAGTATACAACCCAAACAAACAAACCATACGACTTTAAACCTTTACGTATCAATAATAGATAAAAGCAACAAAACCCTTTCCATATTCATAAGAATTTTCTGCTCAAAGCAGATTCCAATGTACGAGTCCTACACTTTCATGATCATGTGTTCATGAACCCCTATCAAATAGTAATGATACCAGGTGTTCGCGAAAAGGTGATCGTATCCTGCCCCACCGGTGGCACCCGTCACAAACACATGCAAAAGCAAGTCAATTGTTCACCTGAAAAACCCCGGGAACGGGCATCCATAATATATGAAGCAATACTCTGACGCGATGAACGTTTACTGCAGAAAGACAGTAACTTTGATCTATCATCTCAGCAATGGTATCGCATGGACTCACCTATGTAATTGCGAGTCCCAGGGACTCTAGGAAATGAATTTTGATTGTCCCAGGAATATAATCGGGTACCAGCTTATTGACCACTGTACCAACAGCAAAAAAAATTGCAAATTATGTGTGCGGCCTTTTGCTTCTTTCAGAAAGGGATTTTCTTGTTTGAAACGAAATTTAATGACTGAGTAAATAAAGCGACAAAACCCTTTCCATATCAATATCTCTGCACAAAACAGAGTCGATTGTACGATTCCGACTATATCATGAGCATGTGTTTATGAAGCACTATCAAAAAGTAAAGATACCAGGTGTTCGCGAAAAGGTGAGCGTATCCTGCCCCACCGGTGGAACCCGTCACAAACACATGCAAAGGCAAGTCAATTGTTCACCTGAAAAAAACAATTCCAACATCCATATTCCTGTGTGTCCAATGGATATTATTTGCGTCCATTCTTAATTGTTATGCGCACAAGGCGCAATATTTACTGTAAATAATCCCAGTGTGGGTGTCTCTGAAATATGCATGTTGTTTTGTTGTATTGAAACTTCTGTTAAAAATTTTAGTTCAGCATTTTCGTGTTAATTCGTTTTAAATATTTGATCTTGATAATTATGGATTATTTTAAATGTTTTGGAAAACAATATCGTTTTTACCTAAAAGCCTGAAGCATTATTATTTTTTTCAAGAATTTTCAGGGAAATTAATAACTTCTTTCATAAATATCAGTTTGATCATTGTGATCAAACCCATATATCCTAAAAACTAACGCAACAATCAAACAACGATATCGAGTCAGCTCATAAACGACAATTTCCACACTGGGTCGTCCAAAAACACGGTTTCAAAGTGTGAGCGCTTGCTGTGCCACGTAGTTGCTACATCGCAGTGTTGCATTCCAAATATATACTGAGGAACAAATGAAACTGCACAGCTCTGTGGATTTTATCATATCTTTGATTTTCAATTAAAAATAACTTAAGTTAGCGATATCATACCCCAAAAAATTATTCTGGCGCTTCACTCACACAATACGCCAACATGGTTTTATTTTTTAAAATATGATTTGATTTAGAACTTCAAAAAATTAAAATAATTTATTCACATGATACACAACTGTTGATGGGTATTAAAGAAATCTTATCTTGAAAACCAATAAATTTGCTCTTTTCGGCATAAATTTATAACATTACAAACTTGTTAGGGGTCATGGGGCTGCAAGTTCATTTCCTACCCCAGTCTGCATTGAACCAACATATTTTTTACACAAATTAGCCAGCCACAGGTTACATTTCACAAACTGTTGCAGGAATGAGTGATGGTTAAACAGACATAATCAAATTTAGCAATAGTTGTTTCAATTTTCCATTTCATAAAAAAACAAACTCGGTATTATTTCTTTTGACCCTCAGTTAATGTATCTTTTGCTCGTGTGGTACTTTATACATATTGTTCATAATTCTATAATATTTTTTATTCATAATCGTCACAGTGATTAAACTGCATTAAATTGTTAAGGCGCTTGGCAACTCATGCTCGACTATCCACTGTATTATATCTCCATTCTGTTATGATGAATACCGCTAAAAATTACCATTTATTTTTTAAAAAGCATGTTCGAAATTTAGAACTAACAAAATCCAAGCCATACGGATAAAGGCGTCAAAATCGGCTCTACATGGTGTATCCTTGTGGTGAACTGGTGTGACGAGTCAACTCTTTAACCTCGCTGGACAAACCCCACTGCCAATGGCTTTGTCGGTTAAGATTATTTATATAAACAAATGTCAAATCAGGTTAGAAGTGTTGTATATTTCATGCAGGTGTTCACCAGAATAGTCACGTGATGGCATGGTTACGAGTTTGGCCAATCGGGAAACACTTCCGTTGCACGAGTTTTTCATGCGCGTAAACCAGACTCTATGGATCGAAGCAGAAGACGCTAACTTTATCAAGTGTACCGGTGTTATCAAGTGTTAAATTAATTTCAACAAGCTGTTTAGAATTTATTTAAAATCGAGATTACAAAGGGCAGTTTCTCATGTTTATTATATTCACACGCTACGGTGAACGCTGCTATTTTGGCGGTATGTCATGTGCATTATGAGGACTTTCCTGCCCTGCCGTGTTTTTTCCTCCCGAGAGGACGTTGAACAAAACGACAAGGTAAGTGCAGCAATATGTAATTAAACAATCTGTTGGTGAACTTATAACTATGTAATAGTATAATCGCTGTGGCTGTAACGATTCACAGATGATGTGATGTTATATTCGATACAAAACAGCACATGTCATGGGGACCAGGCCGATTGGAGCGTTTCTAAGTCATTGTGTGTCTCTGTTTTTTGTGTTTGTGTGTGTATGTGGAATTCGGGAGGTATTGTCCCATGTCGTCAATGAATTTAAAGCATATTATTAAATGTAGCATACAGCATGTACATAGATACTACTTTTTGTAAATTCTGTTTCGCAGCAAATATTCTGTATATATGCAGATGTTGGCCAATGTGTGAAGGCGTTTGACAATGGTCTCCTTGTGGAAATTTGTTGAAAAACATAATTCTGTGTGTGTGTGTGTGTGTGTGTGTGTGTGTGTGTGTGTGGTACTACTCCGACGGGCCTGTGTACACCTTGAGAAAAAAGTTGTTAGTTTTATAGTATGGATATACAAGAGAGTTAAAGCCACTATTAGTTCAATTGACATGGTAGTTCCGTAGTTGTCATGCTATCACTAATGATCCAAAATGCGAAATAAACTGTATCCGAAACTAGGATTTTCAATATATTGACCTTACCTCAAAGATACTGATGAATGATATACGAGGCATAATTGTGTTGAAGAAGCCGTTATGACGGCAACGAAACTGTTTTCTGTTGTTTACATCACTCGTGTTGTTGTATGGTTAAACCATGTTGTTAAAACGTTCGCTCCTGAGACGAAACGAAAATCTGGGTCCCGTACCCAAAATTGGTAAATGTGTGAGTCGACACGTTGAAATCCGGGGTAGAATAAGTCTTCAGCAACCCATGCTTGCCGTAAAAGGCGACTATGCTTGTCGCAAGAAGCGACTAACGGGATCGGGTGGTCAGGCTCGCTTACTTGGTTGATGCATTTCATTGATCCAAATTGCGTGGATCGATGCTCATGATGTCAATCACTGGATTGTCTGGTCCAGACTCGATTATTTACAGACCGCCGTCATATAGCTTGAATATTGCTGAGAACGGCGTTAACCAACAAACCAACCAACCAGTATTTTGGAAAAGATATTCGAGTATTAGGCACAGAAAAACATAACAGCATATGCCTTCAGCGACTTCATGCAGGTTAACGATCGGGTGATAAAAAACATGGTCAATACAAATTTGACACTTGAGGTAAAACATTACTAGGCAATATTATTTACCGTTTTAATTGTATTTCCTGTCCTGCTAGTCATTGTTTTATATGCAAAGATTAAGATTACTACATGTTTTTCTCGTAAACCAAACCGGACACAGCAATCAGCTGTACACACTTTTTCTACCGGTGATTCGGTTCAAAATTACCCAATAATAAAACTTCAAATAATTTTGATGAAATGATCGGCAGAATTGTATCTGAAACTTATATTTTATCAGGAATAATATAATCTTATATCGTTTCATTTCAGCTGCAGCTTTACGATATACATTTAAAATAATAATCATAAGTGAAGCACTTTCATAGGTTGATGGCTATTGCCGGTTATTTTTACGTATGGAATAATTTGACCAGTCACCGTCGAGGCTCCCACCCCTCTGATCGAGAAAACTTTATGTTGACATATAATAGTCAAACTACAACAAATATGACTTTGAACGAGTCAAAGTATGACATTTATGATATGTAGATATCCATTCTCTGTCAAACAAAGTTCGTTTCAAGGGGTCAATAGCGTCTTCCAGTCTTAGTGCTGACGGTAATGTCTTTGCATTGGGGAAAAATTATGATGGCGTCTATTTTATATTGCGCACCCCTCTCTAGACAGCTGAGTAATTTTTTTGAGTGTCCAGGTTAGAAACAAAGCACAGTATGCAAGATATATTTCTTTTTACCCCTCGCACGTTCTTAGAAATAATAGGGTTGCGCACGTCACTCATATCATTAATAGACGGCATACTTGGCAACTGTCTGTTAAAGAAATAAACAGGCATATAATTATGTTCATTTCTTCTGTTTTATGCGAATTGGTGATGATGACTGGATGGCGGGGACTATGGATTATTTTGTACTGTCTGTCTTAACTATCCTCAACTTTCAGATCCAAATTCTTGACTGGTGATTGGGTTGAACAATAAGTTTAGAAATTAAAAATTAAACTATCGAGGGAAAAGTAGCAATATGTTCAATGCTGTGAATATGAACAAGTTATGACTAAACTTCAGTCCGCACAAAGTTATGCAAAGCCGCTGAATATATTTGTGAATTTTTACTTTATAAAGGTTAATTGCAGAAAATGGTTATTATAACCGAAAACATGAAACTTCATAAAAAATATATTGCCTGCAGGACAAGTTATGTTTAAGAAATTTTTCGAGCCCTGAGTTGGTCATTTAATGTGTCGGTACCCCTTGAGGCGCTCCATTTCTTATTATAATGAGTCTATCTTTTTTAGCTCCAGCTGAGACGCATTACTTTCTATAGTAATGAGTTGCTCTCTAATATTTCATCACCAGTTGTGACGCGCCACTTAATATGCTGAGTTGGTCTCTGTTTAAGCTACAGTTGTGATGCGCCACCTTTATAATGTTTTGGTCTCTAACGTTCAAGCACCTGTTGTGATGCGCTACTTCACATAATCAGTTGGTCTCTAATGTTTCAGCTCCATTTGTGACATGTTATAATGTGATGTTCTCATGTTTTAGCTCTTGTTTAGATACCTCCAGTCGCAATGCGTTGTTCTCTAATATTTTAGCTCCAGCTGAGATGCGCCACCGCCTAGTTTAATGTAACGCACTCTTATGTTTCAGATCCAGTTGAGATGCGCCAAATCCTATTATTATCCGAAGTTGGCGGGGGATATTGAAATGGATTCCGTCCGTCTGTCCGTGCGTCCGTGTGTGCGAAATCGTTTCCCGAGCATAACTCAGAAACCGTTAAATAAGTCTCTACGAAACCTTGCATGCTGAACTGGTGCCTTTTGCTATTTAGGAATTTAGAAATGTTCATTTTTTACGTTTACATGGCAACAAGTTGGATTTAGGTTCTATAAGGGTGGTGTTCATTTCCGGAGCGTAACTCATAAACTGTAAGATACTTTCTTACAAAAATTTGCATGTCCACCAGGCACA
This sequence comes from Haliotis rufescens, assembly GCF_023055435.1. NCBI lineage: Eukaryota > Metazoa > Mollusca > Gastropoda > Lepetellida > Haliotidae > Haliotis > Haliotis rufescens. The sequence goes on from NW_025963792.1 coordinate 380,627, forward strand.
TATTGAACTGGTGTCTTTTGCTATTAAGGAATTTAATCCATTTTTATTTTTTATGTTTCCATGGCAACAAGTTGGACTTAGGTTCTATGGGGCAGAGTTCGTTTCCGGAGCATAACTCAAAACCCAGTCAATACTTTCTAACAAAGCATGTTTACCAGACACATACTTAACTGGAGCCTTTTGCTAATTAGGAATTTTACAATTTTTTTCTTTTCTACGTTTCCATTAAGTTTTAATACAGGGTGGGTTCACTTATGAAGTATAACAAATAAACTGTTAAATATTTCCTGCCAAACATTGCATGTCTATAAACAAAGCACATACTGAACTGGTGCCATTTGATATTAAGGAGTTTTAGAAATTATTTTTTTTAGAATTTCCATTGCAGCTGCTTTGACATGGGTTAAGAGAAATGTTGGGTCAGTTACATGGTTTGGGACCATAACGTGTTAAAATGGGCGGGTGATATAGATAACGTCGTCAACTATACGCTTGTTATTATTTGTTGGTCATTTAATGTTTGAGTTCCAGTTGAGACGCGCAACTTCCTACTATAATGAGTGTTTTATGATTCATATCCAGTTTGACACGCGTCACTTAGACGAAGCAGATAATTTTTCAATATTATGGTTCAAACTCGGCGCCACTTTAATTTCATATAGTTTCTGTAGTTACAGTGACTTTTACTTAAGGTAAACATGTCCTTCTACAATTGTAGGTTATACCCAGACGACCAAGGTGCCTGGACATGGGTTAAACACTACAACTGTCCGTGGTCACGTGGGCTCCATTCTGAGAAAGCCATGCTATGCTGGACTTTCTCTGTGAAGAATGTGGTCAGTAGATATAGGGGTGTATTTTGCTGGTCAGAATGTTCCGAGTAGTGGGGAAAGTATAACCTTCCGCATTCATGGTGAAGTGTAAGAATGAGTTGCGGGTGCTGTCCACACCCAATGATACCCCAGTTACCGTAGAAAGGCAGTTTTGGTGTCAGCTGAGGTCGTCTGGAAGTCTGATCCCTTTTGCACTTATATTGAGAGTTATTAAAAAGCTCTAAGCTTCTGGTTGAGATGCGGCACTTCTATAAGGTGTTAGTCATAAAATGTTTCAGATCCAGTTGTGATGCGGCACTTCTATAAGGAGTTAGTCTTTAATGTTTCAGATCCCGTTGAGACGCGCCACTTCTATAAGGAGTTAGTCTTTAAATGTTTCAGATCCTGTTGAGACGCGCCACTTATTTAAGGAGTTAGTCTTTAAATATTTCAGATCATGTTGTGATGCGCCACTTCTATAAGGAGTTAGTCTTTAAATGTTTCAGATCCGGTTGAGATGCGCCACTTCTATAAGGAGTTAGTCTTTAAATGTTTCAGATCCTGTTGAGACGCGCCACTTATTTAAGGAGTTAGTCTTTAAATATTTCAGATCATGTTGTGATGCGCCACTTCTATAAGGAGTTAGTCTTTAAATGTTTCAGATCCGGTTGAGACGCACCACTTCTGTAATGAATTAGTCCTTAAATGTTTCAGATCCCGTTGAGACGCTCCACTTCTGTAAGGAGTTAGTCTTTAATGTTTCAGATCCCGTTGAGACGCGCCACTTCTATAAGGAGTTAGTCTTTAAATGTTTCAGATCCGGTCGAGATGCGCCACTTCTATAAGGAGTGAGTCTTTAAATGTTTCAGATCCCGTTGAGACGCGCCACTTATTTAAGGAGTTGGTCTTTAAATATTTCAGATCCCGTTGAGACGAGCCTCTTTCTGGTAAAATCAGTTAGCGTGTAACGTTTAAGTTCCCGGTGAGACGCGCCACTTCCTATTATAATGATCTATTTGGTGTATAATGTTTTAGCTCCACGCCCGGAGAGCGGAAGGTCCGGGGTTCGATCCCCGTCCGCATCATACCAAAAGACGTTAAAATATGGTACTTGTTGTTACCCTGTCTGGGTTAAAACAAGGACTGGTCGGCTTGGAGTCAGTATACTGTGTCTGATTTGGATATTCATGTTAAATTGCGGCATGGTATCTCAGTGAGCTAGCACTGTAAATCGGCATCAATCCGGACAAGTACAAGCAGCCACACACACACACACACACACACACACACGTCGCTATGTCAGTGCATTAATTTTGGACGCGACGTTAAACCACATTTCACCTCACCTTTTACCTCCAAATTGAGTCCAGCCAAATTCCATAATGAGTTTTAGCGTCGGTTGAGCCACGCCATGGATGAGTTGGTCTCTAATGTTTGAGCTCCAGTTGAGATGAGCTACTTACTATAAGGAGTTAATCTTTTAATGTTTCAGTTCAAGTTGAGACGCACCATTTCTTAGTGTAACGGTCTTACCTCCCGTATTCATGGTCAAGTGAAAGAATGAGTTGCAGGTGTTCCAAATTATATTGGCATCCAATTTAAGAAGTCTTTGAGTGTTATCAATGTACACAGCTGGTACTATTTAAATCAGATTTTCATGTAGAATGCATGACCATGCGAGCTTATAAATTAAGGGCGATATATTTTATAATTTTTTGTCACTCTTTGCATCATTAAGAATATTACGATAATAAAATTTCAACATGGACATACTGGTATCCGCGTACCAGGTAAACATTTCGTGGCATCCAGCTTACTGCACTGCGACATCCAGTGTACCAAAAGGGGGGTTGGTACCCTCATGACGCCCCAGGTACTGTACAAAGGCAGGTGTGGTGTCAGTTGCCGTCATCAGGAAGCACGATTTCGATCGTGTGTTTAGATAGCGGTAGATAAGGAAGCTGCAATTTCGGTTGGCCTATCAATGTTGCACAATAGTCCGTGGAGAAACAGCGAACACTCATTACAGAGCTTGCACAATCCTCTCTCCCAAATAATCTAATATCGGGTGTGAACCTGGACGCCGAATATCTTTTCGGGTTCATGGTTTCCCCCTGATTCAACAAAACGTTTCTGTGTACCCGTCTCTAGGTTTGAGAGGTTTAACACATTTTGGTACCCCTACCAGAAGATTGCAAACAAAAAATAAAACAAATATGTCTTCAGTAAATTTACGAAGCTGTTTACCACAGGTATGCACGAGATATGAATGTTTAGAATTTAGATCCAATCTACACATTTATTTTATTGATTTCGTATTTCGCGCAATGTCGGTTTCGGTTAGCAAGAAGTTTCATTTGTGCTTTTAGCGGTACGTTTTGTATAGGTCACACGACATTCGTCACAACTCGTCACTCTCCGTAACCTGCAATCATGTTGGCTATAACAGTTTCAACATGCCAGTTATTTCATTCCAACTTGACAGTACGTGGTGTATTTTATAATCGTACGGTATTCTTTTCACCATCTATGAGATATAAGATTACAGGGATATGATTAGTCTCAACGCTGTTGACTACTGCTATTTTGTTTTTGTAACAGAAAAGTTCAACCGGAAATGAAATAATCGATCACAAGTAAAAGAACCACCGACAACAAGCCAATTGAGTATTTACAATCTAAATATGTCTTAAAAATCGGTATATTGACTCATCTGGAAAGGAAATTGTACGCTTCATTATATACAGAAACAGGAGGCTGATTTCCACAGCCGACTCGAGCGTTAGGGTCTCCATATAACTGAATATGACAGTAACCCGTGAAGATCCGTGGTAGAATAGGTCTTCAGCAACCATCCTTGTCGTAAAAGGCAACTAACGGGATCGGGTGGTCAGTCTCGCTGACTGTTTTGATGCATGTCATCGCTCCCAATAGCGCCGACCGATGCTCATGATATTAATCACTAGATTGTCTGGTCCAGACTCGATTATTTACAGACCGCCGTCATATAGCTGGAAAATTGCGGAGTGCGGCGTAAAACAACACATAAACAAACAAACAAACAAACGAATATTACAGTCTGCAACATAGCTAGGTTGTTACACATCCACTGCTCTAAACGTTCTATTCCCTACATGGGTACGATGTGTGAATCCCATTTTTCCGGTGTCCTCCGCCGTGATATTGTTGGAATATTGCTAAATGCGGCGTAAAACCACACTCACTCACTCTATAAACGTTCTAAAGGCGGTGGGGTAGCCTATTGGTTAAAGCGTTCGCTCGTCATGCCGAAGACCATGGTTCGATTCCGCACATGCATACAATGTGTGAACCACATTTCTTGTCTCCTCTGGATATTGCTGGAATATTACCAAAAACGGCGTAAAACCAAACTCACTTACTTACTCACAAAAACATTCTAATAACATATAAATTAACTTGTACCACTATTATATATTGACAAATAAGGAGGATCATATGCTTCTGTCAGTCAATCTATAGCTGTATCTACACATAAAGTTTGTAAAATTCAGCTCTCAGACAGTATAATTTTTTTTTTTAAAAACCTTGAGAGTGAGTGAATTAATCCATTTATAGACTACCGCTGCAGCTTCAACGCGCCTCTTTAGGCCAAACTTTACAAACGATCCGTCAGGATCCGACTATATTTAGCAGCTGGTGCTCATAAAGAAAAATATGCGGATGACCTGAAAGCACAATTGACCTAGTTCGAGATGCAGTCATCCGGTTTGTAACCACGACAGCAAAATGGATATTCCTCGAGTGAGTGAGTGAGTGATTTGGGTTAGCCGCTGCTAACAGTATTCCAGTTATATCACAGCGTGTCAGCTTAATGTGGGAGGAAAGCCCCAAGTGATGCAGGTCTCAGACATTTATCACCTCGGGGAAACCCACGAGCACGTGTATGGTGCTGACAAACCTAGAAACATAATCGGGGCGAACCGGGATTCGAACCCACAATCATTGGTTTCTGGCATGCCCAAGGAACGCAACTCTGCACAGCGAATCGCGGCGCCTTAGACGACTGGGCCACCCGTGCCCCCGGCCCTCCCACCCGGTTTTTCTTGAAAAACGCTATTTGCAAATTATTGTCATTACTGAAAGTTATATTCCTTATTGCCGGAATGGTTTGTTTTCACTTTATAAGTATTAGCACACATGTAGCTGTCTTCGTTCATAAATAATTGCGATATTTAGTGATTCCATATCAAGTGGAGAGGACTATACTGTAGAAACAAGTTATGAAGCAAAACGTCATTTAGCTTGGCGAAATGTATATCGCGTCAATTAAATATTAGGTTTGATCAATATCAGAACTGCCTTGATTGACAACGGTATTGGAATATAAATGTATAAGAATATAAATCGAAACGTCGCCTTTACAGTAATTAAAGAAGTTGTTATTTAGTTTTTCACACTCGAAAAGGCGTGTTCACTCTCCTCTACCAAGCGTTTTTTGCGGTCATCTCTGTTCTTTTGCCACAGACCAGAGAGTCCGTAGACACATTTAGAGAAACATAGATCGTGAAATGGTTTACTTCCTTTGAGAAAATATTCCAGAACGTGGATCTTGATTTTCAACGTTTGTTTACAAAGCCTTCCATTAGCCGGTCCCGCTCAGATTTCAGAATAAGCGCGTGTGATTACAACAGGGAAGAGTCTGGACTGATAATGTTACTATTCTACCAAGTTAAAAAACATTTTGTGTTTTAAGATTTATGGGCATCGAATACTCAAAAACGCATAATGTTTACCTTTTAAGTATTCACCTATTGTAGCTACGTGATCAGGATTAGCGTCCAAAGACCTACCCATTGTGTGAGTTAAACAGCCCTCTTGGTACCTCAGATGTCAAACACCAAGTGTACAGAGCATTATAACCATCTTCCCAATCTCTGGTGACGTACGTGGCGGTGGGGGTAGTCTAGTGGTTAAAGCTTTCGCTCGTCACGCCGAACACCCCGGGTTCGATTCCCCACATGGGTACAATGTGTGAAGCCCATGCCTGGTGTCCCCCGCCGTGATATTGCTGGAATGTTGCTGAAAGCTGCGTAAAACCATACTCACTCACTCTAGTGTCGTGCTGCATATTTGTATAGACTCTGTGTCATGGCATTTTGGCATAGCGCTAGACACGAAACGACATTGCGGATTGTCAGTTTGTTTATGATGCTAGGCCTAGATTTTCGAAACGATCTTAGTTAGATTAATCCTTACACCTTACGATCAAAGATAAGATATCTTAAGTTTACGATAAGATGCAGCTCCGAAACTATCTGAACCTGTCTCATATCTCTGAGAGAGAACTCATTTGTGTTTTAGACTAAAAAAGCGTGTTGTTTACCAATGACAGCACGGGGATTTCCCAGCTACAAACAATAACACGGAGAAATAACTCGGAATAAATGGTCGGCTGATGGATGTCAACTGGTCACATTTTTCTGCACGCATCTATTTCCGTTCTTCCTGGTGACATAAAATGTTTAGTAGCTCCCAAAATACAATTAATTTGTCAATTTTCAGCATCACTTCGGGATTTCCTCCAACATTAAGCTGACACTCACTACATGTACGTGCATGCGGTTGTCGAAGAAATAATCGAAAAATAAAAGTGCTTTCAAAAACCAGCGCTTGATATAAATTGCGCCTCGTGAAGTTCTCTTGGTGGAATAGGTCTTCAGCAACCAATGCTTGCCCTAAAAGGCGACTAGGCTTTTCATAAGAGGTGACTAAAGGGATCGGGTGGCCAGACGCGCTGACTTGGTTGATGCATGTCATCGTATCCCAGAACAGGACGTTTTTGTCCACGAGGTCGACGAGTCGGCACTAGCTACCCCGGTATAAAGCTACGAGGGGGTACCCTTTTATCCTTTTACTTGTCGCCGGAGATGTCGAGTTGAACCCCGGGTGCCCGAAACAACAACCTAGACTATCATCTCGCAACGTCTCTGGTCAAGTAATTACCCCATCTAATTCTGACAGTGCATCCATTACCCGCAATGATCTCGCTATTACACTGACAACAATACAGCCACAAATTGCTCAGCTCAACGATTTCATACAGGTCTATGATGAAAGGTTATGCCATTTGGACAAAAAGACTTCTTCAAGAAGAAAGTGTTTGATTTGGAGACCAAGACAGATCGTCGAAATAATTTAATTTTTCACGGGGCATTCCCGACAAGGGAGGTGAGACTTGGGTAGAGAGTGAGAAGGCAGTGAGAGATGTTATGGCCTCAACACTCCACCTTGACTCTGCTGATTCTATCAACATTGAAAGAGCCCATAGATTACACTCAAAGTCATTGCCAACAAACAGGCCCATAATAGTGAGATTTTCTTTTTATAAGGATAAATCTGAGGTTTTCGATGTTGCAAGGAAAGAGTTAAAACTGACTAATGACTTTACAGAAGCTGATGATTTTACGTAGAGAGTTCGAAATGTGCGGTCGAAATTGTTTCCCTTTATGAAGCAGGCCAGAGACGATGGTAAACTGCCTATCTGTGTTATGATGAGCTGGTGATCGAGGGATCTGTTTTTGTGTTTGATGGGGAACAGGAGGGCCTCTGTAAAGTGGGACAGAGACGTCACTAGGTGTCACGCAGACAGCCTATCCCAGAGACAGCTTCAGCAGGGAGTGCCTCTACCCAGGCTGAGGGAGACTAGGGGTGTGGCCATTGCTACAGTCACACTCAGAGTAACACTCGTAAACATCACCATGATAAGAAAAACGCTAGCGTTACATTCATAGGTCACAGTTTTGATGGTACTTCAGACAATTGTATAAACATTACTACAAATGTTATCGATACATCAGGTACTGTTAATAATGTGATAGTTGCAGTAGCAACAGATAGAGTACTTGCCAGTACTGCCAAGTCTCAGAACGCAGAGTATCAATCTGAACCCAGTGTTTCAGCCAGGAATGGTCAAGCCGATGATGTGGCCATCACAACTGGAATCTGTACAAAAGCTGAATGTTTTGATTTTATTTCATTTTGTAAAACCTTCGATATAATTTGTCTCTTGGAAACTATGCCAGATGATGCTATATCTATGTTAAACAACAATTTCAGTAATTACAACATTTTCGAATGTAAGGCTAAACGATCTGTTTACCGTGGTCGGTTCTCAGGTGGCATTTCCGTTTGTATTAAAAATCATTTGTCACAATATTTTGAAAGAGTTAACTCCCTTTGGGACGACGCTCTGGTTTTCAGAATGAAGGATGAATTATCTCCCTCCCCAACTTTCCCAGTGTTTGTTTACATCCACCCTGAGGGCTCTCCAGTATATGCTAGCGAGGAGGACAGTGGTGTTGACAAGTTAGAACGCCAGTTGATACATCATATCTATGATCATGGTGACTTGTGTAAATTCTTCCTATGTGGAGATTTTAATGCAAGGACTGGTCAACGTATCCCAATTGCGTGGATCGATACTCATGATGTCAATCACTGGATTGTCTGGTCCAGACTCGATTTTTTTATAGACCGTCGTCATATAGCTGGAATATTGCTGAGTGCGGCGTTAAACAACAAACAAACAAACAAACAAACGAACCGACTCTTGCCTATTGTCCTGCACAGATATATAAGTGCAAAATCAGAATTTAAAAGATTTGTGAACGTAAGAAAAAACTGTGGGAAATAAAATTGAATGAAGGAAGTTAGCAGTGCATTATGAAGATTGTAAAACGTTTTGGAAAATACTTTAGAAGTCGTTACGTAAAAAGTCACCAGACAGTTCTATAACTCTTAATGTATGGCTTTCCTATTTTCAGAATTTATTGAATCCGATGTGCATGACGGCCAAAACAGAATTTGATCTATAAATATCTGATTTTTTAGATACTCATATGTGTGACGAATAATGTACTGATCTTCCATTCCCGGAAGAACTGTTATATGGTGAGATCACAGAGTGAGTGAGTGAGTTAAAATTTAACGTCGCATCGGCATTATTGCAGCCATATAGCGACGAGACCAAGTTAATATATTCACAATTTAGTCATTTATGCAAAGTTATATTTAAAAACAATTTATGAAACATTTGACCATACTATATTTAAAAACAATTCATGAAACATATTTGAGCATAACAATATCATGTCTACAGTTTTAAAACACGGGCTATAGGCCACAAGTAATCAAAGCAAGGCCACCTCGCTGGGGACCATGGGGACTGACAGTACCTCGGCTTCCTGCATGATACCCCAGCAGGATTTACGTCATCACTTCAGCTACTGGTGGTTGTGCACAATGCGAGCCCATATAAAAAAAGACTCAGCAATGAGTTGACTTAAAAACACTGGTTGATGATAGTTACATCGATTATGATAGGATTACGTGTCACACAGGGGGACAATAATCTTACTGAACCTCAACCTCCTGGACAGAGCCTTCAATAATGTAAGTTGATAATAGCATCACAGCAAAGTTGTTGTTTTTAAAAACCCGAGAATTTAATTATTCACATACATATTCAAAATTTATTATACTGACCAATTTATTTCAAATAATTTAAGATGATATGCCCGCTGACACGGGAAAAGAGATCTTTGAGATTTACGCTTTGATAATGTGAATCCCTTGCGATTGCAAAGTCCACACAGTCAAGCAATATATAGAGAATCTCACCCGAGTGTCTTTTGATATCAAATATATCAACACGAGTTGATAAAAGTGGAAAAATTCCGAGGCTTGCCGAGGATTTTTGCCACTTTTATCAACGATTTTATTTACCATTCAACATCATTCTTTCAACTTTTTCAATTTGTAGACAGTAATTAGCAGTGTCTTCAGTGTAAAAAGTACTGCAAACAGCTTCGGTAGCAGAGCCATTAGTGATGTCATTTGATTGTGACGTCATGGTAACCAGTGACGTCACAATGGTCTGCAAAGCATTGTGATGTAATTTCATTGCAGCGATATCTACAGTGTAGATATCGCTTGATCTCATCCAAGCGATATCTTCTGTGGAAGCCAGTTTTGGATGATAAATGCTTGATGGTGAACCTTTCATCACAAGGGATACACTTAGGAGCTTCGTTCTCATCTGTCTTCAGCAGATATTCGTGTGTAAACCGACTGTGGCTAATACGGCATCGTCGTAAAACGACCTCGTCATGTCTTGACTGACAACCCAAGTAGGTTTGACCGATTGATGGTTTTAATTCGCGAAGTAAGTGAGGAAAGCACTAAAAAGTCTTAAAAATGGCAAAGCGTCAAGCGTTGATAGAGTCCCTCCAGAATTTTACAAAATATCAGGAGATTTTCTGAGACCATAATTGTTGCTATTATTCAATAAAACCCTTGATACAGGTATTTTCCCGGATGCATGGAGTATTGGAATGATAATGGCTTCATACAAATCAGGAAATGTCAGGCAACCAAACAATTACAGAGGTATATCTGTTTTGAATGTTATGGGAAAACTATTTGTATTTATTGTTGAAAAACGACTTAGAATTTGCCTGGAAGTAAATGATATGTTATCTGAAGCTCAAGCAGGGTTTCGCTCTGACTATTTTCCATTTTACAATATCTTTATTCTAAAGTCACTTTGCTCCAAAAATTTATGTAAACCTAGAGGCAGTTTTTTATTGCGCCTTTGTTGATTTCCGCAAAGCTTTTGATTACGCTGATAAAACAAAAATGCTGTACCTATTGATCACTAAAGGATGTCTCGGAAAACTGTCAATAGTTCGTAAGAATATGTATTCCTCAGTCAAAACGTGTATTAAAACTGACTCAGGTATAACTCCTTGTTTTATTTCTTCCAGTTGTGTGCGTTTATCATCTTTTTTTATAAACGAAGTTGTTTCTGAAATTTACAAAGAATGTCATCATGGTGTGTTTGTGACACAAGACATTATAGATATTATGCTATTGCTGTTCGCGGATGATGTTGCTCTGGTGTCCTACTATGTGGTAGGCTTGCAGAAACAGCTAAATGTATTGCAGTCCTTTTGTATTAAGTGGGGTTTAGAAGTAAACCTTGAGAAAACCAATGATATTGTTTTTAGAAATGTGGGAATTGAATCGAAGCATGAAAATTAAATATATGGTGATAAACATTTAAAAATTGCAAGTTATTATAAGTATAGACATTGAAATAAGTTAAGCAACACCCGTATATTCTCAGACCGAGCAACTTAAATGAACTAGTGCATGAAATGTGTAAAGGATTTCCATACCAAATGAATTATTTTGTGAAGAAAAGGGTTGAGGAGAAACCTAGCCAAAATTACCATGAAATAATGTGCTTTTTCTTAGATGTTACATATTTGGAAAATGATTCCATTTCATCCAAAAAAGTACGAATGTCCCTTTTGTTGCACAGACTTAACTGTCAGTACCATGCACACTTCTGGTTCACGGAATTGAAGAATAATGTCCTGTCCAAATATTGACTTTCCATCAGTATCTTGTGTAACCTCCCTGAACCCGAGCAACTGCTTCAAGACGCCTCCTCATTCTTTGGATCAATCTCTGGATTTGATTCTGAGGAATGCTGTTCCATTCCTCATGCAAAGCAGCAGTCAATTCATTGAGTGTATGGACAGTTGGGTCTCTTTGTCGAACACGACGGCCTAAAATATCCCACAGATGCTCAATGGGACTGAAATCAGGACTCATGGCTGGCCGTGGAATGGTCTCAACAGCATGCTGTTGCAAGAACTGAGTGACAGCACGTGCTCTGTGAGACCTGGCATTGTCATCCATGAAGATGGGTCTTGTGGCAAGAGGATGATGATCAAAATGGGAGACAACAGCTCTCTCAAGGATCGCCCGTTGATAATGAGGTCCATTAAGGTTACCACGAATGGTGATGAGGCCCATCTTGCAACCCAAGGAAATACATCCCCATACCATGAGTGACCCTCCCCCAAAGGGAACCGTCTCCTGGATATTGCGGGGAACCATGGCTGTGTTCCTTTGTCTCCGGACACGTGTACGACCATCCACCATATGCAAATAGAGACCCGTGAAGATTCCGGGATAGAATACGTCTTCAGCAACCGATGCTTGTCGTAAAAGGTGACTATACTTGTCGTAAGAGGCGACTAACGGGTTCGGTTGGTCAGGCTCGCTGACTTGGTTGATGCATATCATCGATCCCAATTGCGTGGATTGATGCTCATGATATTAATCACTGGATTGTCTGGTCCAGACTCGATTATTTACAGACCGCCGTCATATAGCTGGAATATTGCTGAGTGCGGCGTTAAACAACAAACAAACAAACAAATCCTACCCACCCGTCAAAAGTACCCTACAAAGCCACACCTAATCCAACTCCCCGCCCTTCTCACAAACACCTACCTGACGTCCACAGACCCCCTACAGTCCCTCCATCCCAACTCCAGGTCCCTGAAAAGTGAATCGTCCGCCATGATGGACTGTTCCAGCGAACACGTTGCTTATACCAGCCAAGTCGTGCTACTTTGTGAGTAGGAGACAGTTAAATACGTTTAGTGGGTCTTCTGACTCTTTATCCTGCTGCTTTCATATGATGTCTGACTGTCCTGAAGGAAAGGGCTCTCCCTGGTAACCACTGTTGCTTTAAAGATTTGCTTGAGTCCGAATGGACGGCGCCTAACAAAAAAATGCTCTTACGGGGTTTGCATTCCCGACATGGGTACAATGTGTGAAGCCCATTTCTGGTGTTCCCCGCCGTGATATTGCTGGAATATTGCTAAAAGCGGCGTAAAACCATACTCATTTACTCCACAGCATATTCAATATTTGATGGTAAAATTCTACCCATTTTGTAATACGGCTCGGAAATATGGGGCATTAAATATTTTGAATCCATTGAGAAAGTTCACACTTTGTATTTTGAGCAGTTTTTATGCATTGGTAAATATGCTTCAAATGAGGCAGTACATGGTGAAACTAGTCGCTGTAGTACATATGTACATAGCCAGCTGCGTGTTGTTAAAAATTGGATAAATGGAAGCTCGCAGGTACCCATTTCAATGTTACAAAATGCTAAAGCAGTTGCATGGTGAAGGGAAAACGAATTGGGTGTCTGGTGTAAGAAGCATATGATTTAAGACTGGATTTTACTTTGTATGGATCTCACAAGACACTGGTAATGCAAAAACATTTTTGAAAACACACACATTTAAACAAAGATTATTAGGTATATTTCAGCAAAACTGGCATCAACAAGTTTCCTCTTCAAACTTTATCAAGCATTATGCTGGTATCAAATCATTGTTACAACCACAAACATATTTAAGTATATAACAAGATGAAACTCTATTGAGAGCTCTTTGTAAATTTAGATAACTCTCCATAACTTCCTTGTCAATAAATATTGTAGAACCAAGGATAGTGATTTTGAAAATTGTATATGTTCTAACTGTACCAACCAGGAGATTGAAGACGAGTTTCATGTTCTTTTAATATGTGAAAAATATAACGTTTAGATTAAAGTTTCTATCTACACACAAAGACAATCAATTAATGATCAATTTGTCGAATTCGACAAATGAAGATGTTATCAAATGAGCAATGTATTTGAAACATGTATTGAGACTCAGGTGAATATATTATACTATGTTCAAGATCGCGTTGATTTATATGTATCTGTTAAAACTGAACAGTACTATGGCCTTGCATACTGAATAAACTGTCTGTCTGTATCCCATTTGCATGGATCGATGCTCATGTCAATCCCTGGATTGTCTGGCCCAGACACGATTATTTACAGACCGCCGTCACATAGCTGGAATATTGCGGAGACAACAAACAGAACAAACAAAAGTCCATGTCCAACTCCGTTTGTTGTTACACTGCGATTGCAGTTCTTCTTGTGCCTCCAATACAATGTTATTGATCTTACATGTTGTCAGGTGAGATCCGTGAAGATTCCGGGGTAGAATAGGTCTTCAGCAACCCATGCTTGCCGTAAAAGGTGACTATGCTTGTCGTAAAAGGCGACTTACGGGATCTGATGGTCAGGCTCGCTGACTTGGTTGATGCATGTCATCGATCCCAATTGCGTGGATCGATGCTCATGATATAAATCACTGGATTGTCTGGTCCAGACTCGATTATTTACAGACGGCCGTCATATAGCTGTAATATTGCTGAGTGCGGCGTTAAACAACAAACCAACCAAATCAACACTAGTGGGCTCTTGATTTGTCTCAGTTCATTGGCAATATGTCGCGGAAAGGTGCTAAAATGATCTTCCGTATATTCAGAATTCTCCGTTGAACTTAGCTTTAATGGTTTCAATAACAACTGAACAGATTGTTGTTTAACGCCGCACTCTGCAATATTCCAGCTATATGACGGCGGTCTGTAATTAATCAAGTCTGGACTAGACAATCCTGTGATTGATACCATGAGCATCGCTCAACACAATTAGGATAAGATGACATACATCAGCCAAGTCAGCGAGGCTGACCACCTGATTCCGTTAGTTGCCTCTTTCGATAAGCACAGTCGCCTTTTACTGCAAACGTGAGTTGCTGAAGACCTATTCTACCGCGGATCTTCACAGGTGGTTTCTCTCTATCAATGTCCGTGATTGATGGGCAATGAGTGCGGCGTTAAACAAAAAACAAACAAACAAATATTGCCCACGTGTCTCTAAAATGAACTCTCACGATTTGCGGGGATGCTTTTCTTAATGCAAGTGATCAAATCTTGATATAGCAAGGCATCACATATACATATACAGAAGTTAACAAAACCAACAAACAAATTTTGTAACCAAGGGTGGTGATGGGGCTGAAGCCGAGGGACGAGTCCTGTAACACGGTTTGTTTGTTTGTTTGTTTGTCTGTTGTTTAACGCCGCACTGATCAATATTCCAGCTATATGACGGCGGTCTGTAAATAATCGAGTCTGGACCTGACAATCCAGTGATTGACATCAAGTGCATCGATCTACGCAATTGGGATCGATGACATGCATCAACCAAGTCAGCGAGATCCCGTTAGTCGCCTGGGTGAGTTCAGCTGAGTAGTTGAGGACAGCGATATGATAACGAAGCCAGCAGGAGTTATCTCCCCTTACCGTGATGATATTTACTGAGTTTATTTAATGCAGTTTGATAACTGATAAAAACCCTAACCCCTTGACATTCATATTGTGTTCATAATCACCATCACGACAGTGCCTTGACAATCATTGCTTTCTTCTCCTCTGTCATGTTGATGTCGCTGCCCACTACAAGTGTCATGCTGACAGTGAGGCTACGTGAGTTATACACCCCGAACATCGGCCACAGTGGCTGACTAGAGTCTACATTGTCTAACGTCGATATCACTTTATTCTCCTTCACATCAATGAAGACAATCTTCTTCCTGGCGTCATCATAGACGACGCCGTAATGTAGTGTGTGTGATGCCCCTGCTGTGTTGGGGAGAGTGTCAGGCTGATGCAGTACATACTCCCCCTCCTTCCATGTCATCCTGCATATCGCGCCGTGTGCAGTACAGTGGGTGACGGTCATGCTGTAGGAGCCGGCACTTCCACCTAGCCGATGATACACGTCCCTCTGCTCCTCCCTGCACACACCAACCTCCAGGATGAGCGTGTACCCTGTGAGTATTTCATGCAGGTTGACCCTAGATTCCACTTCCCAGTACTGGGGACAGCCAGCCCGGGGGAGGGGCGCACTGCTACATGTGCCACTGTAGTTCTTCAGTCTCCCCTCCCCTGCAGGTCTGGTGTCCGACTTCCTGTTGACCAGGTCTCCTTCTGTGTTGATGTCGACATAGTCGAGATTGACTCTGTCTTTGTCATACTTCAGGTGTAAACCTACAAAATATGAATGTAGTTTACATGCGAATAAACATGAGACAAATATAGTGAAAGTTTCGGTATATAATGATATTTACATGCTTGGAATTGACAGCTTAGTACGCTGTCCTGATATATAAATAGCGTAATATAATCACATTGCAGTTGTACGAAAATATAATCTAATGTGTATTACATTTGGATCTATGATTTGTGTTTACATTGGACTAACTGACAATACTTTGACCCGAATGTAAATGTAGTTCTTAATGGGTCTGGTATATGTTTGTTTGTTTGTTTGTTGTTTAACGCCTCACTCCGCAATATTACAGTTATATGACGGTGGTCTGTAAAACAATCGATTCAGGGCCAGACAATCCACTGATTGACATCATGAGCATCAATCCACGCAATTGCGATTCGATGACATGGATCAATCAAGTCAGCGAGACTGACCACCCGATCCTGTAAGTCGCCTCTGAGGACAAGCTTAGTCGGCTTTTACGGCAAGCATGGGTTGCTTAAGACCAATTCTTCCCCGAGATCTAGTGAATGGTTCGGAAGTTATTAAATGAATCAGCACGGTAGACACAAAACATTAACATTCAGTGATCAGTATAATGAGGGACATGTAAATTGCATGTCAAACAATGATAAGATCACAGTGTCACGTGACCTGGTGTCGCAATGTCGGGCTTGTGTACCCACGTGTCTCGGCGGGTTGACGATGGGAGATAGTAGACAGGCAGCATTATCAGTACAGAACACAAACCATAACAAAATAAACAAGGGACATTCTGTTAATTATGAGGAAGACCACCTCTACATTAAAATTAAAACAATGTTCCCGCCAGGGGTGTGTGAGTGAGTTCGTTAGATTGAACGCCACTTTGAACACAGTATTCCAGTTATATCATGGCGTGTTAGCTTAATGTGGGAGGAAAGCCCGAAGTTATGCAGGTCTCAGACGTTTACCACTTCGGGGAAACCCACGAGCACGGGTATGGTGCTGACAAACCTAGAAACATAATTGGGGCGAACCAGGATTCGAACCCACAATCATAGCCCCCCCCCCCCCCCCCCCCCAATGGGGCACAATAGAATTTTGTTGGTTCATACAGTAGTAAATATTAAGTATAAAAAAGTCACAGGAAGCCTTAAGAAGAGACAGTCACTAAGGCCGCTTTATGTCATCAGAAAATACTGAATTGTGTTGATCGGTGCTCATGATGTCAATCACTTGTTTGTCTGATCAGGACTCGCTTCTTTACAGATCGCCGTCATTTAGCTGGAATATTGTTGAGTGCGGCGTTAAGCAACAAATAAGTTAACTCCAGTATTTTCTGAGAAAACATGTCTCCATTGCACACACTGTGCACCAAGTAAAATAACCTTGATCAAGGGCCATAAGTCTGTTAACAGATAATTGATGGGACCAATTTTCGAACTCAGTCTTGACAAGTATCCTTTAGATAAATAAGACTGCAAACTTTCATTCGAGTGATTTCAGAAGTTTCTGTGAAAACTTGTCCCCATTACACTAAGTATGCACTTAGTTGAAAAACACGGAGCTAGGGCCATGACTCTCTAAAAGTATCAATGAGGTGACAAAGTTTCGAACTCAGTATTTAGAGACTTGCAAAGGTCTGTAATAAGGTCGTTTCTGAGAAAACGTTACCCAATTCACGCAGTATGCGCTAAGTTGAAAAACATGGAGCAAGGGCCATAACTCTGTAAAAAATTAATTTACGACCCATCTTAGGGCATGACCAGTAAAATCAGTGTGTAAATTTCACTTCTCTGACTTAAATAGTTTTTTTTAGGAAATGTGTCCCCTTTGAGAAGCGGGCGGGCGGACGGACGACCTCCGTTCCTATATGCCCCATCCCACGTCGTGGCGTGGGATAATACGCTCGTAAACCTCCGTGACATCATCCTATCCTCAATTTTCAGGAAAAACTGCATGTAACTAGGTTTGTATTTGCTGGTGTTTCTATGTTTCCCTGGAATTTCTATGAAAATATATGAAAAATAGATATTTTAAAAATACGTATCTGCCTCATACCAGCTTTATCTCTTTTGAAAACATTGATCCTTATTTTGTATTCGAACCCTCATATGACGACACAATGTCTAACTCTGCTTGTATTTGTCAACAAATCAGAAACAACTTAAGTTTAACGGAATAATATAAGACAAGATAAGATAAGGCTTTATTATCCCAAGGGAAATCTGTTTTGCACAGTCGATTAGCACTAAATGTGCAAAATAGAAAATATATGATATTACAATACTAGTATGTACATAAGAAAATAAGACACTGACTAATATAACCACGAGCAAAAACATTAATAAAATTAAACACTATCAATGTGACGACAAGGAATGGTATTTTAAAGTATATGTATTTATATCACAGCAATAGTAAACTTTAATAAAAGGGATAATAACAGGATAAGATTTGTGTCCAGCGAACTGTTCAAAAGTATTAAACATATAATCATTTAAAAGACTAATACTGGCTGGTGTGAATGATTTCCGGGCCCTGTTTGTTTTCAGTGGTATAATATTAAGCGGTCGCGAGAGAGGATTTGCAGTAAGAAATCAATGAAAGAATGTAAATAAAAGCGACAAACCCTTTCCATAATCATAAAGGCAGAGTCCATTGAACGATTTTAAGCAAGGTCTGAACTGAGGCACTTTTGAATAATTTGGGTGTGAGATTTGTCTACTCAAGTTTAAAACAAAATAGACATAGAATAATATTACACAACTTTAATGTTTCACTTGTCTCTAGTTATAAGGTGCCTGTTTCACATTTTCTTAAGGGAAGATATATTTCAAAATATGGGTCAAATGTGTTTGTGATGATGATAACAATGCCAGGTCCTCAATGATGTCTGCTACGATGTATCCTTGGTAACTTGTGACTGTACAGTGATTCAGTAGACTGAATGTGTGGGTATGACGCGTATGACCTCCCCTGGCGAGGATGGACGCCTCAATGTCTCATGGATGACGTCAAACGTCTGATGACGATTCCAGGTTCTGTGAGTTGTTTGGATGGTTGGGTCGTCTCCTCAGCTCTCTAACAAGATGATCCGACAAGTGCTCGATGGGAGAACGTGAGGTCAAAGGCAGTACGGGCACGGGGCGGTCGGGTAGCCTAGTGGTTAAAGCGTTCGCTCGTCACGCCGAAGACTCGGGTTCGATTCCCGACATGGGTACAATGCAATAAAGCCCAGTTCTGGTGTCCCCGCCGTGATATTGCTGGAATATTGCTAAAAGCGGCGTTAAATCAAGCTTACTCACTCACTCAGTACAGGCACGTTGACGTTGCTTAGAATATACTGCGTGAACAGGGCGGTGTGTGGTCGGGCGTTGTCCTGTTGCAGCAGGACCCCCTCCCCCTCCCTTGGTTGTGGTTGTCGCTGCAGAAATGGCACAGCTACTCTTCTCAGGACTTCGTCAACGTACCGTTGTGCAATGTGGTTGCCATGGATAATAATGATTGGTGTCTTCTGGTCGTCACACATTCCGCCCCACACCATGAGACCACGACACAATGGGGATGGACATCTTGTTTACAGCCTGGAGCCAGTCCTTCCCCCTATAAATACGGACCCGCCCGTCTGCATGAAATAGGTTGAGCCCGCTCTCATCAGTGAGCAAGACACATTGCCATTCGTGCCGCTGCCAACGTCGTACACGTCGGGCCAAGTCTATCTACAGAGCGGTCTGTATGCCCTAATGCCAACAGCACGCAGTGCCCACCACGGCCATACTAATGGCCCTCTCTCTCTCTTTTCTGCATTTAAACGTGGCATTTGTTCGGTGTGTTTATGGTTAATGTGATTGTGTGTGACACTTTCGGTCGACTTTTATACAGGTACCTGCACGGATACTCCATGCAGCACCGAAAAACCTGTTTTTTGGTCGCAGCACGTGCATCGACGGCTGCATGGTTTTGGTTCTTTGGAAACGAGTGTGCTGCGTTTGGGGCAATTGTTTACATCATGTTACAAACATTTGACTGCATGCATATTTTGGTTATTCAAAATTTTCCAGTGTAAACTTTCTTTTGATCTTCAGTTTAGGTACTCACAATGCAGGACCATGCGTCTGTCTGCTACACCTGTCTTCAGCAGATGAACACAGCCTTCGGTTGGGAAATCTGCAAGAAAACAACAGCATAGAGTTAGTGGAATTGTGCCTGAGTGTATACTCAGTACAGGGGTCACGGGTCACATACATCTTCCCGAGGCAAGGCAGTTAATGGACTATATAAGTCCAGTTTTCACCCTTACCGAACTAGGCTGGAATTATGGAGTTGTGAAATGGCTGGATTAACGAGTCTATGCATAGTCCTATCAAAATCACGTAACTAAGTCGACATCCGGTTCATAAACTGCCGTCCAGATTTCGGTCGATTGCAGGATTTGCAAAGCATGTGAACCGTCAACATGCCGTATACAGAATTTTTCTAAGTCTTTTCATGTTTTTGACCCAGGTGCTCACGTGATTTGATGCACTGACAACAAAGATCTTGATTATCGATCAGATGGTCTTGACCGGGCGCCGCCATTTTGTTTGAAGCAAATGTAATTGATATGAGATGTGGAATTCGATTGGTCAATAGGAGGGACATGGAAGGGACATAACACGTACTAGCCTACTGGTGTCGGTGGGATCGAGCCCAGAAATTGCAGCCTCATTCGGCAAGGGTGGAAACTGGACTTTTTACATTCAGTTAACTCCCTTGCTTCGGGAAGATGGGTCACATACTGCTGGGTCCTTTTATTTGAAGTGAAAAATATGATTTAGATATTTAGGCCATGGTCTAAAGTGTATGTCCTAAGGCAGGAAGTCAAACAAGACCATTGCAAGGAACACACCACAGACAAGTGAAAACAGGACTAGCACCGTGAACGGACCACAGATAGGAAATAAAAACATGACCAGTACCAGGAACAGACCACAAACAGGAAGTGAAAACAAACCAGTACTAGAAACAGACCACAAACAGGAAGTGAAACAAGACCAGTCCCAGGAACAGACCACATACAGAAAGTAAAAACAAGACCAGTATCAGGAACAAAACCTGAAACAGGAAGTGAAAACAAGACTAGTACCGTGAACGGACCACAGATAGGAAATAAAAACATGACCAGTACCGGGAACAGACCACAGACAGGAAGTGAAAACAAGACCAGTACCAGGAACAGACCACAGACAGTGTACATACCAATCAGGAATGTTTGCAGATGATGAATGTTTTCTAAGGCGACCTGGCAGCTTTGCTCTTTCTCAGCTAGCATCTACAAATAAGTAAAGGGAAAAGCTGCTCATGAAATAAATATAAGCCAAGTACGATTTTATTATTGATAGTAAATATACATGCAAATAGTTGTGTTAACGTTGCAAACTCCTTTAACTTGTGACAGGAACTTCAACAATATCAAGTCAAGCAATAGGGTAATAGCTGGTAGATGTCTTTACGGGTTGCACATGTAAGTGGTATTTAAACCAATCCCATCTCTATATGACAAATCTGAAGTATCAACAACTATATAATCTCACCATTCTCTTCATAGTGAGTGTGACAAAAGGATATACAAACCAATTTCATGTTGTTTGCATCGGCGTTCAACTTGTCTGTTAGCTGCTGAAGTTGTTCAGTTCTTTCATTGTCTAAAGCAATAGTTGACTTCAGCTTTGCAAGCTCCTGAAAGGTAAAATACACCTTTGGGTCGGAGTTTGAGGCTGTACATGAACTCTTAATAATCAAACAGTAACAATATATTCTTTCAATTACAATCATATCAGTATTGTGTGATCAAGATGCCCATCAGTTGACTGGACCTGCAAAGTCCTTGTGGTACTACTTTGATCAGTTCAGTTGTTCTGATATTGACTTCTTAGATATTCAGACAATATGAATGAAATATAAAACGATTGATGGGTGAACAAATGACTGAGGGCCTGTGCCTACGACTATCCCCATATAATTAGACATACCATTTTGTGTTTCTGTTCCAGGTCCGCCAAATAGTCATCATCAGTTTGTGTTTGCTTATCTGTAATTGTAGAAGCAAATTGTGAATACCGAGCGACAGAACAATGCTTTAATTAAATAGCACCACGAAACACATAAATCAAGTTAAGCAGAATTTGGGCACATATCATCAATAAAGCACAATAACTGTTTTAATATGCATACCCTCAGGTGTTCCCCCTTCTGAATCTTCTTTCAAGGTAGTGATGTTACCAAATCCAGACATATCTGATTTCAGTTTGGACAAGCCATTGGTGTTGAAGACAGCTTCAGGTACATCATGTGTTTCAGGTGAAGCAGTTTCTAGGCAGGTCCGAGTCATCCCCTCAACAGTGGTCTCCAGCTGCAGGAGGACCGATTTTGAAGCATAGAGAAGACATTTTCGGATGTAACCTGAAATGTCGGTGCATCTTGCATGATGCTCTTCGCATGAGGCTTCAAGAGCATGTAGAGTTGCCTTGGTTTCCCTCGTCTGACTTTCAAGATCAATCAGGAGTTCCTTCTCCCTTTGGTCAAGTTGTGATCTTAAAGACCGGAAGGTATGTTCTATTGTCTTCCTCAATGTGTCCTGTGTCCTGTTCGTCAACTGTGTTTCTTGTCTGATACTCTGAAGGTGTGTTTGCTGACGAGACAGTAACGCTGACAGATCTTTCCCGTGTTGTTCAATCCGCTGTGTAACTCCTTCAGCAGCTTCATCCAGGTAACCAACCTCGTGATCCGCGTGCTCCCCTCTCCTACATTGGGAACAGATACACATGATGCAGCTTTTGTCAAACAAATCAAGTGGATACCGTTCGTGAATACTGCAATTTGTTTCAATTTCAAGGTTTTGCGGGTTTATGTCCCCAAAGTTGTGCACAACATGATTTCTGGAAAGTTTGAAGCTGCTGTGCATGTTCTGGCAGTATTCACAGAGGAACTCTTCACACTCCTGACACCAACACACAGCCTGGTTCCCGTCATCTTCATGTGTACAGAGGAGCTCTGTGGGGCGATGTTTGACTGTCAGGTGGAATATTTGCTTCTGTCTGACTGCATCCTTCTGGAGACTTGTGTCTGTGAGGTTGACCTCCCTCTGACATTTGGAGCATGATATCACACCGCCAGCCGCAGATGTCACACACGTCTCACACACGGCGTGTAGACAGGGCAGTAAGTAGGGGACTTGACCTTTTAGTGTAAACTCCTGATGACAGACGGAACACTTCGGGAAGGTGTCCATTCTGAAAGACACAAAACAATACTGAGATACATATGTCAAATTTATGTGTGTAAGATGCATAACCATGCGACGTTTGTTGTGTGAAGCATCCACTTGCGTGTCTCTGAATATGTAGTATTTTTATCGAATTGGCTAATTACATGTTTTTCTGAGACCATCTATGCCATACATGGAACAATCTTGTAATCATGTGGCCACTTGCTGCGTTGATCCGGAAGACAAGCATTTGGTTTCTGTTGAGGTATTCTTCTTTACTCTAGTAGACTTGTTTCTCGTCATTTATAGACAATTTTATTATTGATGAAAACACAAACTGTTGCCTTAAAACATGTACTTTTTAATTAAATTTCTCCTATCACAATCAACCCAAATCATATGTTCATATCAATCCGATGTCACACATAATTAGAGGCACGGGTGGCCGCGATTCTTTGTGCAAAGTTGCGTCCCTTGGGCACGCCAGAAACCTATGATTGTGGGTTCGAATCACTGTTCGCCCCGATTTTGTTTCAAGGTTTGTCAGCACCATACCCATGCTCGTGGGTTTCTCCGTAGTGGTAAACGTCTAAGACCTCCATCACTTCGGGCTTTCCTCCCACATTAAGCTGACAAGCCGCGCTATAACTTGAATACTGTTAAAAGCAGCGTTAAACCAAACAATCTCACTCACACATAATTAAGGCCAGTTAAAATACATATCGTTTTTCAAAACGAACAGGAAGGGATTTTATTTTTTTATTAGCTTACAAATATAAAACAAATATGAACCTGATTGATAAATGCTTTAGTTAATTTGAATTGGGTGAACCATGAACATGCGTGGGTAAACAGTGCAAAAATTTGAGTTTAGAAAGGTCCTCCTTAACAGTGATTAGAAAATAAGAGTCACATACTGGTGGGGGCGAGTCAATAAAAATAATCCCGTTTAGTCGTCGTATCGACACTGGGATTGTGAGGTGGTCTTGTGGTTAAAGCGTTCGCTAATGACGTTGGGTTCATGACCCGGGTTCGATTTCCAACATGGATACACTGTGTGAAGTCCACTCATCTACACAATATTGATGACAACGACACATAGGACAAATGTTTTAATGTAAAACACAACCAATTTGATCTGTGTCGAGTGTGACATTAAACCCACATAATGATCTAGCGTACGTCCATAGAACAGTGTGTGTATACTAACAGGTGTTCTGAAATGGTTACCCCAGGGTGTGTGTTTGACTCCACGATTTTAAACGTACATTAATATCACACTCCAAATATCCACAAAATAAAACAACCAAAATCCAAATACATCAAACATCGCACTATTTTACGCAGCATATTTTACATATTTTTGATCAACTGCTTAATAAACACCTATTCACCTTCAGGAACCCATTAATGCACACAAGCCCACGTGGTGCGCACAGATCCAGAAACATTCCCCATTCAGATACAACCTACAACCAATAATCCAGGTGTTGTCAAATGGTTGCTCGGCGATTTAACAACTACATTAAAATTACACTACAAATATCCGCAAAATCAAACAACCGAAATCCAAATACATCAAACATCGCACTATTTTACGCAGCATATGTTACATACTAGTATTCTTGATCTACTGCACTGCCGTCATATAGCTGGAATACTGCCGAGTGAGGCGTTAAGCAACACGCAAAACAGAAAAGCACAAAAACAAACAAATAAGCTTGTCGGTGTGGCGTGAGCAAGTACATGTCTGCACGTACTCTACATCTGTTACACACGGCGACACGACCGAGCGATTTCTATACACTACTCACAATAAAGGCGTTTCATGGCTTGTATGAATGAAGCCCGACCTCGTTGTAAAACGAAACTAGGAATGTGTGTCAGACAGCTAACACTAATATCATGTCTATACCTTGTAGAAGGTACAGGTACAACCTTCAGCATCCTGGTAGTATCATGACATATACATGTACGTTTTGACCTGAATATCAAACAGTTTTCTGTGTGTAGAAGGACAGAGTGAGCGAGAGAGACGAGAGACAACACACCCACCTGGACTGTAGACTTCCTTCACTGTTGACAAGCAGGTCACTTCCGGGCGATGACGTAGGGAAACTCTCTTATTACAAGCGTGTTAGAACTGATAGAAATATGGTGTGGTGTGGGGTTCTTGTGGTGTGGGGTCGGGTTGGATGGGGTGGGGTGGGGTGGGGTGGGGTGGAGTGAAATCGTGGGATGGGTTATGGTGTGCATCCCCTGCACGCTCTCCAGATTCGCCAGAGTAAAACGAAAATAGGAATGTGTGTCAGTCAGCTAACACTAATATCATGTCAACTTGAAGAATAAAGGTACAGGTACAACCTTCAGCATCCTGGTAGTATCTTGACATATACATGTACGTTTTGACCTGAATATCAAGCAGGTTTCTGTGTGTAGAAGGACAGAGAGAGTGAGAGAGACGAGAGACAACACACTCACCTGGACTGTAGACTTCCATCACTGTTGACACGCAGGTCACTTCCGGGCGATGACGCGGAGAAAATCTCAAGCGTGTTAGAACTGATATAAATATTTACGTTCACACTAATAATGGAAGTGGCCATTTCTTTAACTTGTTTGGAAGTTTGGAAGGTTTGGAAATTGTGAAATAAATATAGAATATTAAACATGTAATACCAATTCTTTTAAACGAATGAATAGTTATAATATCTGACCTATTCACGAGTTTCCTAAAATTGGTCTCACCCGGGAGCGAGTTTGGTATTTTATTTATAACTTGCCGCTTATATCTTTTTCTTTTTAAAAATAAATAAAATCATGGTTGTGAATGGGCAGACATTCTCGCGTTTCAAATTATATTGTTTGTGTTTGTTGTTTAACGCCGCACCCAGCAATATTCCAGCTATATGACGGCGGTCTGTAAATAATCGAGTCTGGACCAGACAACTCGCCGATTGACATCATGAGCATCGATCCACGCAATAGGGATATGGTGACATGCATCAACCAAGTCAGCGATCCTGACCACCCGATCCTGTTAGTCACCTCTTACGCCAAGCATTGGTTGCTGAACCCCTATTCTACCCGGATCTTCACGGGTCCAAAACTATTGCTTAAAGCCGCATCAGCAGTATTGCAGCTATTCGCGGCTACACCATCTGTTATAGACACAAGCACAGCCGAGTAAGTTTCTCAATGAATAATATTATACACGGCTACCATTAATTGAAGCCAAATTCTCGTAAACCAATTAGTAGCATTTGGCAAAAATGAGCTTGTCCGATGTTTTACACCACACCATAATCGCTACTTTTGGCCATTATAAAATTAAGTAATAGGATTCAATCCACTCTCGCCTGACGACAAAACATCCCGTCTTAAATTATTTTGTTGCCTCCAAGCCCAATGTGTGTTCCTACTTTCTTTACTTGATGAAATATTCCACACACGTAGCCCTACTGAACACGTATGAAGTATGTGAATCGCACCCTTCGACCGTAATTGTACACAGATGCCTTAAATAGTTATTTTAGAAAAAAATAGAATGTAAACAATAAAATGCTTCCAACAGAAATCAATCAAATCATACACTTTGTCTAATTCTCATGATCGCAGTGGCGCATTAATACCTAACACCACGGCCATGAGTGACGTCATCCGATGTACTGCTTACTACTCATTAATAAGGTGACCCTACACAAAAAGGTTTCCGCTATATCGGATTATCAAGGCGATGATGAAAATGCAAACTAGATAAGATCACAAATATGCTGGATGCAATATTATGCAATGTACTGTTTTGCTCTAACTCAAAGGGACCTGACAAGTGTTGTGATACAACAGCGCAGTTTTATCTTACCGTTCATGCAAAGATAAAACTTTGAATAAATTCCAAATTCAACTCATCTGCTGAGAAAAAGAGATCGGGTTTCATAGTACCCAAATCACAAATTGAAGCAAATGGTAGACGTACTGACCTCTCAGGTTGAGTCTCGGACCCCTTATCCACCGTCTACTGGTCAACTACACATGTATTTAGTATTCCTACTAATTGACGGTAAAATTGCGACCTACCGGTCAAGTACACCTGTATTTGTTTCTTCTGTTTATTGGGCCACTACACTTGTAGCTGATTTTCCTGTCGACTGATTAACGATAATTGGAGCTGATATTATTGTGTGCCTGTCAATTGAAACTGCATGTAATTCATGTTTACCTGTCCGAAAATGAAAAGTAGGTCAAGTCCAGTGAGATTAAGAGGGGTGGGGTGTTGTGGGATGGGGTCGGGTGGGGTGAAATGGTGTGATGTTGGGTCGGATGGGGTGAAGTGAAGTGGTCTGGGGTGGGGTTGGGTGAAATGGTGTGATGTTGGGTCGGATGGGGTGAAGTGAAGTGGTCTGGGGTGGGGTTGGGTGAAATGGTGTTGTGTGGGGTGGGGTAGGGTGGAGTTAAACTGGTTTGGATGGGGTGGAGTGAAATGGTGTGGTGTGGTGTGGTGTAGGTTGGTGTGGTGTGGTGTGGTGTGGTGTGGTGTGGTGTGGTGTGGTGTGGTTTGCTTTGGTGTAGAGTGAAATGGTTTGGTGTCGTGTGGTGTTATGTGGGGTGAAGTGAAATGGTGTGGTGTGATGTGGTGTGGGGTGGTGTGGCGTGGGATGGAGTGAAATGGGGTGGTGTGGTGTGATGTGGTGTGGAGTGGAGTGGAGTGAAATGGTGTGGTGTGATGTGGTGCGGGGTGGTGTGGGTGGGATGGAGTGAAATTGGGTGGTGTGGTGTGGTGTGGTGTGGTGTGGTGTGGTGTGGTGTAGTGTGGTGTGGTGTGGTGTGGTGTGGAGTGGTGTGGTGTAGTGTGGTGTGGTGTGGTGTGGGGTGGGATGGAGTGAAATGGGGTGGTGTGGTGTGGTGTGGAGTGGTGTGGTGTGGTGTAGTGTTGTGTGGGGTTGGATGGAGTGAAATGATGTAGTGTAGTGTGGTGTGGTGTGGAGTGGTATGGTGTAGTGTGGTGTTGGGTGGTGTGGGGTGGGATGGAGTGATATGGGGTGGTGTGATGTGGTGTGGTGTGGTGTGGTGTGGTGTGGAGTGAAATGGCGTGGTGTAGTGTGGTGTGGGGTGGTGTGGGGTGGGATGGAGTGAAATATGGTGGTGTGGTGTGGTGTGGTGTAGTGTGGTGTGGTGTGGTGTGGAGTGGAGTGGAGTGGAGTGGAGTGGAGTGGAGTGGAGTGGAGTGAAATGGTGTGGTGTGATGTGGTGTGGGGTGGAGTGGAGTGAAATCGTGTGGTGTGATGTGGTGTGGTGTGGAGTGGGTGGGATGGAGTGAAATGGGGTGGTGTGGTGTGGTGTCGGTTGGTATGGTGTGTGGTTGGGTGGAATGAAATGGTGTGGAGTGGGGTGGGATGATGTGGAGTGAAATGGTGCGGTGTGGTGTGGGGTGGGGTGGGGTGGTGTGGTGTGGTGTGGTATGGGAAGGTGTGGTGTGGTTTTGGGTCGTGTGGTGTGGTGTGGGGTGGGGTCGGGCGGGGTGGAGTGAAATGGTTTGGTGTCGTGCGGTGTGATGTGCGGTGAAGTGAAATGGTGGTGTGTGGTGTGGTGTGGTTTCGAGTGAAATGGTTTGGTGTGGTGTGATGTGGGGTTGGGTGGGGTGGGGTGGGGTGGGGTGGAGTGAAATGGTGTGGTGTAGTGTGGGGTTGTGTGGGGTGGAGTGGAGTCAAGTGGTGTGGTGTAGTGTGGTGTGGTGTGGTGTGGGGTGCGATGGAGTGAAATGGGTTGATGTGGTGTGGTGTAGTGTGGTGTGGTGTGGTGTGGTGTGGTGTGGTGTGGTGTGGTGTGGAGTGAAATGGTGTGGTGTGATGTGGTGTGGGCTCGAGTGGAGTGAAATGGTGTGGTGTGATGTGGTGTGGGGTGGAGTGGGTGGGATGGAGTGAAATGGGGTGGTGTGGTGTGGTGTCGGTTGATATGGTGTGGGGTGGGGTGGAATGAAATGGTGTGGAGTGGGGTGGGATGATGTGGAGTGAAATGGTTCGGTGTGGTGTTGGGTGGTGTTGGGTGGGGTGGGGTGGGGTTGGGCGGTGGGGTGTGGTATGGGAAGGTGTGGTGTGGTTTTGGGTCGTGTGGTGTGGTGGGGGGTGGGGTCGGGCGGGGTGGAGTGAAATGGTTTGGTGTTGTGTGGTGTGATGTGGGGTGAAGTGAAATGGTGTGGTGTTGGGGTTTGGTGTGGTGTGGTGTCAAGTGAAAGGGTTTGGTGTGGTGTGGTGTGGGGTTGGGTGGGGTGGGTGGGGTGGAGTGAAATGGTGTGGTATTGTGTCGGGTAGGAGGAGTGAAATGGGGTGGGGTTGGGCAGAGTGAATGGTGTGGTGTGGGGTGTGGTAGGAGGAGTGAAATTAGGTGGTGTGGGGTGGGGTGTATGGCGTGAAATTGGTTGGGGTGGGCTGGAGTGAAATGGTTTGGTGTGGGGTGGGGTAGGAGGAGTGAAATGGTTGGTGTGGAATGGTGTGGGGTGTGTTGGGGTGACGTGTAGTGAAATGGGGTGATCTGAGATTTGCTAGGGTGGGGTAGGGTGGCGTAGGGTCGGATGGAGTGGGGTGGGGTGGGGTAGGGTAGGGTGGGATTGAGTTAAACAACAAGAAAAAAACCCGAAACAAACAAACTTGTTGGTGTAGTGTGAGCAAGTACATGTCTGCGCAAACTCTACCTCTATTATACACGCCGACGCGATAATTTCTATACACTATTGACAGTTAATGTGTTTCATGAATTGTATAAATGAAGCCCGACCTCGTTGTAAAATGAAAGTAGGAATGTGTGGCAGTCAGCTAACACTAATATCATGTCCACACCTTGTAGAATATAGGGACAGATACAACTTTAAGCATCCTGGTAGTATCTTAACATATACATGTAAGTTTGGACCTGAATATCAAACAGTTTGAGGGACAGAGAGAGAGAGAGAGAGAGAGGGAGAGAGAGAGAGAGAGAGAGAGAGAGAGAGAGAGAGAGAGAGAGAGAGAGAGAGAGAGAGAGAGAGAGAGATACAACACACCCACCTGGACTGTAGACTTCCTTCACTGTTGACACGCAGGTCACTTCCGGGCGATGACGCGGGAAAAATGTCAAGCGTGTTAGAACTGATATAAATATCTACGTCCACAATAAAAATGACAGTGTCCATTTCTTTTATTTGTGATTACTGTGTATGTATTAACATGGGGAAAATGCACAAAGTTTACAAATGTTTTATCACGTTACATTCCACATATTAAGGTTTTGAAATTGTGACATAAATATAGAATACTAAACGAGCTCCCCTGTAATACCAACTATTTCAAACGAGTGAATAGTTATCATATCTGACCTATTCACGAGTTTCATAAAATTGGTCTCACACGGGAGCGAGTTAAGTATTTTATTGATTACTTGTCGCTTATACCTTTTTAAAAAACCAAACATGGTCGTTTGTGAATACAGACATCTTCACGTTCCAAATTATATTGTTTGTTTGTTGTTTAACGCCGCACCCAGCAATATTCCTACTTTATAACCGCGGTCTGTAAAATATCGAGTCTGGACCAGACAATTCGGCGATTGACATCATGAGCATCGATCCACGCATTTGGAATACGATGACATGCATCAACCAAGACAGCGAGCCTGACCACCCGATCCCGTTAGTCGCCTCTTAGGGCAAGCATTGGTTGCTGAAGACCTATTCTACCCCGGATCTTCACGGGTCCAAAACTATTCCAATCAGCAGTATTGCAGCTTTTCGCGGCTACACTGTGTGTTATAGACATAAGCACAGCCCAGTGAGTTTCTCAATGAATAATATTATACGTGGCTACCATATTCATTGAAGCAAAATTCTCGCAAACCAATTAGTAGCATTTGTCTAAAATGAGCTTGTCCGAAGGTTTACACCACATCATAATCGCTACTTAAGGCAACATCAAATTAAGTAAACATTTTCATCGAGGACAAACCATCACGCCATACATTATTTTGTTGCCCTACTGAACACACAGATAGTTATTTTAGAAAAAAAAAGAATGTAAACAATAAAATGCTTCCGCAAAATTCAATCGAACTCTAACTGATAATTTATAGCACCCTTGACATCCACATGCCAGGCATGCTAATACTGGAAATGTACCCAAATTCACAGCTTTAAGCATGTTGAGTGAATGAGTTGGATATAACACCGCTTTGAACAGTATTCCAGTTATATCATGGCATGTCAGCTTAATGTGGGAGGAAAACCCGAAGTGATGCAGGTCTTAGACATTTACCACTTCGGTGAAACCCACGAGCACGGGTATGGTGCTGACAAACCTCGAAACTGGGCGAACTGGGATTCGAACCCACAATCATAGGATTCTGGCGTGCTGTGCATGACTCTGAGAAAGAAAGTGAGTTTGGCACTGTGTGTTTGAGAAACGTGGCAACGTTCGTTTTGAGCGTAAATGTGTATGTCATTTGAAGCATTTTGCAGTGACCAAATCTCTTGAAATCTTTTGGAAACATTGAAAGTGTTGGCTATCCAACTATGTTAAAAGAACCACCATGGTGTCGCGCATGCGCGTACGGTAGCAGGCTAACAGGAGCCTCTGACGTCAATTTGGACACTTTCAAACGGTTGTATTTCCCTAACGACCCCTTATAGGTGTGTTGGCTTTTGTAATTAAAGTCTTAGAATTTGGAGAGCTTTCCAACGAGCCATCATTCACTAAACTCGCCTGATATTTGAAACCTGTTTCTTATACACTGGCGTTACTACATATATGCAAAACAACAATTGCCTACCGGTACACAAATTGATTTTACTTGCCTTTCACCGCTATTCATTGGTCCGTCCGATAGAGTAATCGTCCTTAATGAAAGGGAAGCTACTCTAACCCTAGTTTGTGGGACGTCACGGTCACAGTCAGACGTTGTTGACAGTCGGCATGTCCTGTCATCACATTACGAAGTGCAGTCAGTTGTGCTTATAGCGACAAAACAAAACAAGGTAACCATTTGACCATATTTCGGCCACATTCTACTGTTTTAATTTGTGGAAAGGTTCCAAGACGCAGACGTCTACAAGCGCGGATAAGGAAACTGATCCCGCTTGGCTAGTTCCCTCGCAAAATCTCCAAAGTAGCCAAAACTTGTGAAATGCCTTAACCACGTCACAGTTAGACACTTATTCGGAATTAGTCTATTCGTTTGATAATGATATCAATTATCCAAGTAATTTCTCCAGATTCTCGATGGTAAATTCTGACTCGATCACCGAATGACAAGGAGCGAAGTCATGTTTGTTTATAAACACTGAAAGTAGTCCCCACATGACCTTTGATATTTGCATCTCTCTTGCGTACATATATCTGTTAAGTTTATAATACTGTATGTGCAACAATTTATAATCCTTGTCCTATAGAGATTACCATACGAGTGTCTGACAGATACCATTTGTCTTACAACGAGTTATTTCAAAACGTATCTAACACACGAAAGCGAGTTAGATATGCTTTGAAACAACGGGTTATCAGATAAATGCTATCTGACAGCCACGAGTGCAGTAATCTGTTTCTTACACACCCTAAAATGGCACCTTTTGAGCGTCGAATCGATGTATTTTTGTCTAATTCTCACGGTCGCAGTGGTGCATTAATACATAACACCACGGTCATGAGTGACGTCATCCGATGTACTGCTTACTACTCATAAATAAGGTGACCCTACATAATAAGGTTTCCGCTATATCTGTGGATTATCAAGGTGATGATGAAAATGCAAACTAGATAAGATCAAAGAACATGCTGGATGCAATATCATGCAATATACTGTTTTATTGTCGTTTTGCTCTAACTGAAAGGGACCTGACAAGTGTTGTGACTGCAATGTTAAGCGACTAAAATTCGATACAACAGCGCAGTTTTATCTTACCGTTTATGCAGAAATAAAACTTTGAATAAAATTGGAGTAAAATGGTTTGAAGTGGGGTCGGGGTAGGAAGACTGAAATGGGGTGGTGTGGAATGGTGTGGTGTGGGGTGGGGTAAAGTGTAGTGAAATGGGGTAATGTTGGATGGGTTGGGGTGGGGTATGGTTCGATGGAGTGGGTCGGGGTGAAGTTGAGTGAAATAGGGTGTGTGTGGGGGGGATGGGATGGGGTGGGGTCGGGCGAAGTGGCATGAAATGGGATTGTGTTGGATGGGTTGGGTTGGGTGGGTTAGGGTGAAATGGTGTACATAGTGTGTTGTGATGTGGGGTGGAGTGAAATGGGGTTGTGTGGGATGAGGTGGTGTTGGATGGGGTGGATTGAAATTGAGTGGTGTTGGATTGTGTGGGGTGAGGTGAAGTGGAGCGGGGTGGGGTTGGGTGTGCATCCCCTGCACCTCTCTGAATTCACTTGTTTATTGGCTTCATGCCCCATTGGCTTCTAGCTATGTGTTTTCTGTCCATCGTGTTGTGATAGCATCATCCTTGTTGTCACACCTACCTATGTTATCCCACTCATGTATGCCCTTGTTGTAACTGTTAATCCTCTACTGTTAATCCTCTACTGTTAATCCTCCACTTGCTATATATATTCTGCACTATGTCCCTCATTCAGTCTTGCTTGACAACGGTATAAGGATCTATACCGAAACGTCGCTTTTTACAGTATTAAAGAAGTTGTTATCCATAAAATTGTGTCTATCTTGTCATCCGCCAACTTCTAAGTAATGCCTATCAAACAAGATATTTACTCTACACTGGGACTACATCACTTTTCAAAACACAGTAGGTCTATCTCCTAAATGGAGCCCAGAACAATGGTTAATTCCTAGAGCTGAGGCATCCTGGACTTGCCGGATCATTCAAGGCTTGAGTTGGATTCATTTCGTAATTCATTCTCTTGGGTCTGGGAGACACTAATATACAGTAGGGAAATAGTGAGCGAAATATGAATGTAGATGTGTCGGTGACAGTCGTGTGTGAGTGCTTTTTGTTTAGAACAGCATCCGATCTGTCCGAAAATAGCTTACTACTGTTATGGCAATGTAATTTGTTGTTAAACAGTGCTGTAACTGTATTAGAGTGTTGCTGCGGAGTTTTTTCACAGCATCATGTTTTGACAATAACCAGTTGTCAAAAATGTAGTACTTTTTGATGTAAACAGGGAGGTGGTCGTTACTATATTTAAATGTTAGTGTATGCAAGTGTTTTGTTTGTTTGTTGTTTGACACCACACTCGGCAATTTTCCAGTTATATGAAAGCAGTCTGTAAATAGTCGAGTCTGGACCAGACAATCTAATGATTGACATTTTCAAAACACTTATCCTGATGCCTCTCTGTTTTATGCCGCGGAAGCAGGTTTTAAATATATTAAACAACTTCCGACGTGCTTTATCCTACAGATAGAATGTAATTGTTCACCTTTATTCTGAATAAATCTAATTTTGTCGACAAAGTGATTATCTCTTTTTCCTGTATTTCTTCAGCCTGACTTTCAACAAGAGTAAGAATTATGTAAGAGTAGGAGAACCCACAAAGTCAGTCAAGATGTGGTTGGGACTCATGATTTAACGTGGAAACAACGTCACAAATTCCACTACTGCACATGGAGAGCTATTATAAGTTTTCTTTTTGTGTTTTTAGTCGCTACAGAATAACACTATATCCATGGAGGAGGCCAAGTCGTCTAAGGCTCTGCGATTCTCTGTGTAGAGTTGCACCTTGATACCAATAGTAGTGGGTTCGAATCCCAACATACGCGGCAGTTATGATCCTTGGTTTTCCAGCACATTCCCTGCTCGGGGTTTTCACCAAAGTAGTAAATATAAGACCTGCATTACTTGCACACCTGCACAAACTCCAAACCAGGGATGCTGGTTACTTTACTGAGTTGTCTCCCTTTGTCCACAGCATCCCTTCCCACCATCTCATCCACGACATGGCATGACGTCATGTTGGATAGCTGCGGCTCTGACGTCGACCTCCTCTTCCGCGAAGCAGATGACTACACTGGGGTTGAGACGAAATGCAGGTGCGTGTTGGTACATGATAGTGTGTGTTTACCTGAATACAGCGGTTGCATTACAATTGTAACCTTAATACTACTAGTAGTAATGATTGTAAACATTTCGCTTCTGACAAGGCTACTACAGTGATCACACGAGATCAAAACGCGAAGTCGTGTTGGTCAAAACTGTTCTCTGAAATATGCAGGTGCAAAATCAGTACATGCTGAAAACGTTAAAAATATTTAATCTGATAATCGTACAGTCAAGCTTCAACGGGTAATGGGTTTATTGGGTGGTCAGGCTCACTGACTTGATTGATGCATGTCAACGTATCCCAATTGCGTGGATCGATGCTCATGATATCAATCACTGGATTGTCTGGTCCAGACTCGATTATTTACACACCGCAGTCATATAGCTTAAATATTGCTGAGTGCGTCGTTAAACAACAAACAAACAAACAAACACTCACAACTGTTTCACAATGCTGTTTGGCCGTGGGGTGGAATATATCAGTAACTAGATAGGATCGAGTAATCATACTTACTCTATTGCATTGGTTAGTCATGTTCCTTGATTTAGCTGGTAACGTTTCTTCGTACCCTGACGGCGTGGGATGGTGCTCATAATATTGGGACCGGCTCTGTGGTCTAGTGGTTAGAGCATCTGCCCGGGGAGCGGAAGGCGTTGGTTCGATTCACTGCCACAGCGTTCTAAATGACGTTAAAAGATCGTACGTGTTGTTATCCTACGTGCGCTCATCATTAAAGGGATAAAACAAGGACTGATCGTTCGGATTCAAGTCAAGAAATCCGTCTAGTAGTCACACACACACAGGCAGGCACATAAACGCACACGCACACGCACACGCACACGCACATTAGTGATATAAACTTGAACGCGACGATTAACCCCTTTTCACTTCACGTCATAATATATGTTACCGGCTTCTGTCACCCAACAAACAGACAGGTCCCTCTCATTGATAACAGTTCTCCATCTATTCTATGTATTCACCCAGAACGTTGCGGACAGTGTTCCTGTGTGTTCAGAAGAAGTCGTTTGAGAACCGTGAGACGACGTTGGTTGGACGATCATGACGAGCACGGGGCAAGTGGACAAAATGAAGAAGATGATCAACGACACTTGTACGTCAATCACGGTCTGTACTTCTTGGTTTTCTAAGGATCCGCAAGCCGTGGGTTCGAATTCCAGTTATGATCCTTGGTTTGTCAGCAACATCCCCGTGCACGTGGGTTTCTCCAAGGTGGTATATGACATGTGTCACACCGGGTTTCCTCCCACATTCAGCTGACACACTGTGACAGGATTTATATGCAGTAAACTACGGTTATAACGAACTCTAAGGGACCACTAATTTTACTTCATAATAACAGTTCGGTATAACCAAATATACATACAACCGTAAGTACACGGGTGTCCCGACACTGCCCGTAGTACACAGGTGTCCTGACATTGCCCGTAAGTACACGGGTGTCCCGACACTGCCCGTAGTACACAGGTGTCCTGGCATTGCCCGTAAGAACACAGGTGTCCTGACACTGCCCCTAAGTACACAGGTGTCCTGACATTGCCCCTAAGTACACAGGTGTCCTGACATTGCCCGTTAGTACACAGGTGTCCTGACATTGCCCCTAAGTACACAGGTGTCCTGACATTGCCCCTAAGTACACAGGTGTCCTGACATTGCCCGTTAGTACACAGGTGTCCTGACATTGCCCCTAAGTACACAGGTGTCCTGACATTGCCCCTAAGTACACAGGTGTCCTGACATTGCCCGTTAGTACACAGGTGTCCTGACATTGCCTTCAAGTACATACGTGTCCCAACATTGCCCGTTAGTACACAAGTATCCCGACATTGCCCGTAAGGACACGTGTGTCTTGACACTATCCTAAAGTGGACAGGTGACAATCACAGCGTAACTGTCATATTTTGAACACTTACTCATATCATATTTATACACTGGTATCGAGGTTTAACCTAAGGGAAAATCGATTCACGCATTGATGAATGACGAATGAATAAAAAGGGAATGAATTAGCGACTGATAACAAGTGAATGTTCCGTGGTTTGTTTCAATCAGATGGACAGTGTTCTCACCTGTATGAGGCAGCGACTACTGAGGTGCCCAGATGATGACTACGTACAGCCCCAGGTCGTTGGGATCATGGTGTGGCGACTTCAGCTTGGGGAACACTGAGTTATGGGGGTCAGGGTGTGGCGACTATAACTTGGGGAACACTGTGAGTTGTGGGGGTCAGGGTGTGGCGACTATAACTTGGGGAACACTGTGAGTTGTGGGGGTCAGGGTGTGGCGACTATAACCTGGGGAACATTGTGAGTTGTGGGGTTCATGGTGTGGTGACTATAATTTGGTCGACACTGTGAGTTGTGGGGGAGAGGTTGTGGCGACTATAACTTGGTTGACCCTGTGAGTTGTGGGGGTGAGGTTGTGGCGACTATAACTAGGGGAACACTGTGAGTTGTGGGGGTGAGGTTGTGGCGACTATAACTTGGGGAACACTGTGAGTTGTGGGGATGAGGTTGTGGCGACTATAACTTGGGGAACACTGTGAGTTGTTGGGGTGAGGTTGTGGCGACTATAACTTGGGGAACACTGTGAGTTGTGGGGGTGAGGTTGTGGCGACTTTAACTTTGGGAACACTGTGAGTTGTGTGGGTCATGGTGTGGCGACTATAACTTGGGGAACACTGTGAGTTGTGGGGGTCAGGTTGTGGCGACTCCAGCCTGGGGAACACTGTGAGTTGTGGGGGTCAGGGTGTGGCGACTATAACTTGGGGAACACTGTGAGTTGTGGGGGTCAGGGTGTGGAGACTATAAACTGGGGAACACTGTGAGTTGTGGGGATCAGGTTGTGGCGACTATAACTTTGGGAACACCCTGAGTTGTGGGGGTCAGGGTGTGGAGACTATAACTTGGGGAACACTGTGAGTTGTGGGGATCAGGTTGTGGCGACTATATTTTTAGGAACACTGTGAACACTGTGAGTTGTGGTCATCCTTGAGTCATAGTTTTGTCACCTCATTCAGCACAATAAGTGTTCAGGGCTTGGCATGACCAGCCGATTGATAAGACCGGGCCCATCCTACCGCCTGTCTAGGCAAAGTAAGGGTCAAAGTGGTGTGTTTGACTAAGGACCACTTTTGCCGGCTCCGGCGCCCTCAACCACAAGACCCCCTTCCTCTGCAATGCATGGCATCGATCCCAATTGCGTGGATCGATGCTCATAACATCAATCACTGGATTGTCTGGTCCAGACTCAAGCATTTACCAACCGCCGTCATACAGCTGTAATACTGCTGAGTGCAGCGTTAAGCAACAAACAAACCAAACAAAACCCTTCCTCTGCTGACAAAGGGGCAAAGGCAAACGAGTTGCCCAATTCGGTCACCTCTTACGACCAGCAATGGGGTGCAAGGGACACATTCTACCCCGGGTCCCCACAGGGTGATGACTGTAGATGCATTCAGTTGCTGCCGACTGAGCTGAGGATGCTGACTGATTTGTTTGTTGGTTGTTTAACGTGGGTTGCTGAAGACCTATTCTACCCCGGATCTTCACAGGTGGTTTCTCTCTATCAGTGTCCGTGATTGATGGGCAATGAGTGCGGCCTTAAACAATAAACAAACAAACAAATATTGCCCACGTGTCTCTTAATATGAACTCACACGATTTGCGATCCTTTTCTCAATGTTCGTCCGTGATAATGTCATGCACATGTCTACAATGCACAAGAGAACAGAGTTGACTGATGGATTTCAACTTCTTTTTATTCTTTAAGTGACACGATTCATTACAGAAGTGGCTTTATTAAGCAAGTGGTCAAATCTTGATATAGCAAGGCATCACATATACATATACAGAGGTTAACAAAACCAACAAACAAGTTTTGTAACCAAGGGTGGTGATGGGACTGAAGCCGAAGGACGAGTCCTGTAACATGGTTTGTTTGTTTGTTTGTTTAACGCCGCACTCGTCCATATTTCAGCTATATGACGGCGGTCTGTAAATAATCGAGTCTGGACCAAACAGTCCAGTGATTGACATCAAGTGCATCGATCCATGCAATTGGGATCGATGACATGCATCAACCAAGTCAGCGAGATCCCGTTAGTCGCCTGGGTGAGTTTAGCTGAGAAGCTGAGGACAGCGATATGGTAACAAAACCAGCAGGAGTTATCGCCCCTTGTCGTGATGATATTTACTGAGTTTATTTAATTCAGTTTGATAACTGATAAAAAACACATCCCCTTGACATTCATATTGTGTTCATGATCACCATCACGACAGTGCCTTGACAATCATTGTCACCATCACGACAGTGCCTTGACAATCATTGCTTTCTTCTCCTCTGTCATGTTGATGTCGCTGCCCACTACAAGTGTCATGCTGACAGTGAGGCTACGTGAGTTATACACCCCGAACATCGGCCACAGTGGCTGACTAGAGTCTACATTGTCTAACGTCGATATCACTGTATTCTCCTTCACATCAATGAAGACAATCTTCTTCCTGGCGTCATCATAGACGACACCGTAATGCAGTGTGTGTGATGCCCCTGCTGTGTTGGGGAGAGTGTCAGGCAGATGCAGCACACACTTCCACTCCTTCCATGTCGTCCTGCATATCCCGCCGTGTGTAGGACAGTGGGAGACGGACATGCAGTAGGTGAGGTGAGGTGAGGTGAAATTGGGTTTAACGTCGCGTCCAAGATTATTGCACTTATATAGCGACGTGCATGCACGTGTATGTGTGTGTGTGGCTGCTTGTACTAGTCCGGACTGATGCCGATTTATAGTGCTAGCTCACTGAGATACCATGCCGCAGTTTAACATGAATACCCCACTCAGACACAGTATACTGACTCCGAGCCGACCAGTCCTTGTTTTAGCCCCTTAATGCCGAGCGCCAGACAGGGTAACAACAAGTACAATCTTTTAACGTCTTTTTGTATGACGCGGCCCGGGATCGAACCCTGGACCTTCCGCTCTCCGGGCGGACGCTCTACCACAAGACCACGGAGGCGGTCACATGCAGTAGGAGCTGGCACTTCCACCTATCCAATGATCCACGTCCCTCTGCTCCTCTTGGCACACACCAACCTCTAGGATGAGACAGTCCTCTCTGAATGTTTCATCCAGGCAGACCCGAGATTCCATCTCCCAGTACTGGGGACAGCCAGCCCGGGGGAGGGGGGCAGTGCTACATGTGCCCTCATACGTCTTCAGTCTCCCCTCCCCTGCAGGTCTGATGCCCGACTTCCCGTTGACCAGGTCTCCTTCTGTGTTGATGTGGACTTTTTGAAGATTGGCTCTGTCTTTGTCATACTTCAGGCGTAAACCTACAAAATATGAATGTAGTTTACTTAAGAATAAACATGAGACAAAAATAAAGTGACAGTTTCGGTCTATAATGATATTTACATACTTGGAATTG
This sequence comes from Haliotis rufescens, assembly GCF_023055435.1. Classification (NCBI taxonomy): domain Eukaryota; kingdom Metazoa; phylum Mollusca; class Gastropoda; order Lepetellida; family Haliotidae; genus Haliotis; species Haliotis rufescens. Next base: position 420,947 of record NW_025963792.1, read on the forward strand.
ACAGCTAAGTACGCTGTCCTGATATATAGATAGCTTAATATAATCACATTGCAGTTGTACGAAAATATAAAAAAGAATGTGTATAACATTTGGATCAATGATTTATCTTTACATTTGACTAACTGATAATACTTTAACCCGAATGTTAATTTAGTTCTAAACGGGTCTGGTATGTTTGTTTGTTAGTTTATTGTTTAACGCCTCACTCCGCAATATTACAGTTATATGACGGTGGTCTAAAAAATAATTGATTCAGGGCCAGACAATCCACTGATTGATATCATGAGCATCAATCCACGAAATTGCGATTCGATGACATGCATCAATCAAGTCAGCGAGCCTGACCACCCGATCCCGTAAGTCGCCTCTTACGACAAGCATGGGTTGCTCAAGACCTATCCCTCCCCGAACCAGTGAATGGTTCGTAAGTTATCAACTGAATCAGAGCGGTAGACACAAAACAGTAACATTCAGTGATCAGACTTCATATAAATCTGAAAAAAGTGCAGTTGAGATTTTGAATAACTAAAACACAGGGATAAACATTCAGAGGGCGAATAATCGCAATCACAGGTGTATACGAGTCAACGCGGTATAATGAGGGACATGTAGATTGCATGTCAAACAATGATAAGATCACAGTGTCACGTGACCTGGTGTCGCAATGTCGGGGCTTGTGTACCCACGTGGCCCGGCGGGTTGACGTTGGGGGATAGTAGACAGGCAGCATTATCAGTACAGGACACAAACCATAACACAATAAAGAAGGGACATTCTACCACATCACCACTACACTAAAATGAAAACAATGGCATCACTCCCCGCCATGGGACACAATAGTATTTTGTTTGTTCATACAGTAGTAAATATTAAGTATAAAAAAGTCACATGGAGCCCTTAAGAAGAGACAGTCACTAAGGCCGCTTTATGTCATCAGAAAAATTAATTACATGTGAAATTGATACACACAAAAGGCCCCATCTCTAGAAAAAATAACTCGGTCTTGATAAGTATATCTTTGGACCCAACTAACGAGATTGGTGTTTCAGGCTCGCTGTCTTGGTTGATGCATGTGTGGATCGATGCTCATGATGTCAATCACTGGATTGTCTGATCCAGACTCGATTCTTTACAGACTGCCGTCATATAGCTAGATTATTGTTGAGTGCGTCGTTAAGCAACAAATAGGCACACACTGTGCACCAAGTAAAATAACCTGGATCAAGGGCCATAAGTCTGTAAACAGATAATTGATGGGACCCATGTCGACCTCAGCCTTGACAAGTATCCTTTACATAAATAAGACTGCAAACTTTCATTCGAGTGACTTCAGAATTTATGTGAAATCTTGTCCCAATTCCACACAGTATGCACTTAGCTGAAAAGCACGGAGCAGGGGCCATTACTCTCTAACAATATTAATGAGGAGTCAAATTTTCGAAGTCTTGACATGTATCTCTAAGATATACTTGCAAAGTTTCATTCATATAAGGTCTGTTGTTTCTGAGAAAATGTGTCCTAATTCACGCAGTATGCACAAAGTTGAAAAGCATGGAGCAAGGGCCATAACTCCGTAAAAAATGAATTTACGACACCAATTTTCGAACCAATCTGAGGTCATGACCAGTAAAATAAGTGTGTAAATTTCATTTCTCTGTCTTAAATAGTTTTTGAGAAAATGTGTCCCATTTGAGAAGCCGGCGGACGGACGGCTTCCTTTCCAATATCCCCCACCCCACTTCGTGGCGTGGGTTAATAAACCTCTGTGACATCATACTATCCTCTAGAAAAACTGCATGGAGCAAGGTTTTATATTTACTGATGAGACCCCCGGGTCTTTCATGAAAATATATGATTCACAGATTTTTAAAAATTACATATCTTCCTCATACCAGCTTTACCCCTTCTGAAAACATTGATCCTTATTCGGTATTCGAACCCTCATATGACGAGACAATGCCTAACTCTGCTAGTATTTGTCAACAAATCAGAAACAACTTAAGTTTTCAAGAATATTATCAGATAAGATAAGATTAGACTTTATTATCCCAATGGAAATTGATATTGCACAGTTGATTAGCACTAAATATGCAAAAAAGAAAATATATGATATTACAATACTAATAAGGAAATAAGACACTAATATAACCACGAGAAGAAACATGTAGAAAATTAAACACTATCAATGTGACGACAAGGATTGGTATATTTAAGTATATGTATTTATATCACAGCAATAGTAAACTTAAATAAAATAGATAATAACAGGATAAGATTTGTGCACAGCAAACTGTAAAAAAGTATTAAACAGATAAACATTTAAAAGACTAATAATGGCTGGTTTGAATGATTTCGGGGCCCTGTTTGTTTTCAGTGGTATACTATTAAGCGGTCACGAGAGAGGATTTGCAGTAAGAAATCAATGAAAGAATGTAAATAAAAGCGACAAACCCTTTCCATAATCATAAAAGCAGAGTCCATTGAACGATTTGAAGCAAGGTCTGAACTGAGGCCCTTTTGAATAATTTGGGTGTGAGATTTGTCTACCCAAGTTTAAAACAAAATAGACATGGACTTATATTACACAACTCTAATGTTTCACTTGTCTCTAATTATAAGGTGTCTGTTTCACTTTTTCCTTAAGGGAAGATGTATTTCTAAATATATGGCAATGGTGTTTGTGATGATGACAGCAATGCCAGATCCTCAATGATGTCTGCTATGATGTATCCTTGGTAACTTGTGACTGTACAGTGATTCAGTAGACTGAATGTGTGGGTATATATCCACTTAATGGATGATGTAAACTGAAGATCAACAGAAAGTTGACATTGAATTTGATCAACTGTAAAATGAAAGCAAAGACCTAAAGATGTTGATGCAATTGATTCTGTGTATTCAATTCACCTCGGGTCAATCATGCACAATATCAAACGCATACAATCAGCTGAACACCAATGACTGGGGGTACCAAAAGTCAGTTTTCACAAAGTTCGTGACAAAGGCTGTGGCCAATAAGTGGATGGAAACATCAGCGGACACTAAGATGGCATTGGGGCGACGTCATCAAAACCGCGTATGGCCTCCCCTGGCGAGGATGGACGCCTCAATGTCTCATGTATGACGTCAAACGTCTGATGACGATGGCCGGAATGTGTTTCTGTAAGTTGTTTGGATGGTTGGGTCGTCTCCTCAGCTCTTTACCTAGATGATCCCACAAGTGCGTGATGGGAGAACGTGCGGTCCAAGGCAGTACAGGCACGGGGCGGTCGGCTAGCCTAGTGGTTAAAGCGTTCGCTCGTCACGCCGAAGACGCGGGTTCGATTCCCGACATGGGTATAATACAATAAAGCCCAGTTCTGGTGTCCCCGCCGTGATATTGCTGGAATATTGCTAAAAGCGGCGTAAAATCAAACTCACTCACTCACTCAGTACAGGCACGTTGACCTTGTTTAGAAAATCCTGCGTGAACCGGGCGGTGTGTGGTCGGGCGTTGTCCTGTTGCAGCAGGACACCCTCCGCTACTCGCGTCAGGACTTCGTCAACGTACCATTGTGTAATGAGGTTGGCATGGATAGCAACGATTGGTGTCTTCTGGTCGTCACACATTCCGCCCCACACTATGAGACCACGACCTTCATGGGGATGGACATCTTGTATACAGCCATGAGCCAGCCCTTCCCCAAACGGCGATAGACACGGACCCTCCCGTCTGCATGGAATAGTTGAACCTGCTGTCATCGGTGAGCAAGACACATTGCTATCTGATCAGTTTGCTGATGGTCTGACGTGAACAACCGAGTGTACTGGCAATGTGACCTTGTGGAGTTCCCACCGTGGCCACACCAATGGGCCTCTCTCTGTGTTCTGCATTTAAACGTGCCATTTGTTCGGTGTGTTTTCGGGAATCGAACCCGGGTCTTCGGCGTGACGAGGGAACGCTTTAACCACTAGTCTACCCGACCGCCCCTGCTTGCCCTAAAAGGCGACTTTGCTTGTCGTAAGAGGTGACTAACGGGTGGTCAGGCTCGCTGACTTGGTTAATGCTTGTCATCGTATCCCAATTGCGTTGAACGATGCTCATGAAATCAATTACAGGATTGCTTGGTCCAGACTCGATTATTTACAGACCGCCGTCAAATAGCTGGAATATTGGTGAGTGCGGCGTTAAACAACAAACAAAGTCCATGTTAATAATCTGACTGAGAGTTTTACAACTTCTGCCGGCGAGAGACTCGCTGTAACATTACGCTTCCCAAACCCGTAAAGATTCCGGGGTAGAATAGGTCTTCAGCAACCCATGCTTGCCGTAAAAGGCGACTAACGGGATCGGGTGGTCAGGCTCGCTGACTTGGTTGATGCATGTCAACGATCCCAATTGCGTGGATCGATGCTCATGATATCAGTCACCGGATTGTCTGGTCCAGACTCGATTATTTACAGACCGTGATGAGTGCGGCGTTAAACGACAAACCAACCAGCCAACCAAATCCTAGCAACCGGTACGTTTTGTTACCACATAACTCTTCAGAATAACAATAACTATTTCATGGCAATGCAATTTATTAGTACCAATATTATAATTTACACACTGGGCGTAACCCTCACTTATCTATTCAGCAATATCTATATGCATACAGCAATTTGTAAATTGATGTGTTAAACTGACACAAATAATTAGAGATTAAATCAACTTCAACATGGAAACTTTAAACATTGGTGTAGGAGTATATTAACATTTAAATAAAACATGGCAGGAGAGTCTTGTTCAAGACTCCAGCCCCAGGAACTTATCCACATGCTTACCGTAAAAGGTGAGGTGAGGTGAAATTGGGTATAACGTCGCGTCCAAGATTATTGCACTTGTATAGCATGCACGTGTGTGTGTGTGTGTGTGTGTGTGTGTGTGTGTGTGTGTGTGGGTGGGTGTGTGGCTGCTTGTACTAGTCCGGACTGATGCCGATTTATAGTGCCAGCTCACTGAGATACCATGCCGCAGTTTAACATAAATACCCCACTCAGACACAGTATACACTCCGAGCCGACCAGTCTTTCTTTTAGCCCCTTAATGCCGAGCGCCAGACAGGGTAACAACAAGTACCATCTTTTTAAAATCTTTTGGTATGACGCGGCTGGGGATCGAACCCCGGACCCTCCGGTGCCGTAAAAGGCAAATATGCTTGTCGTAAGAGGCGACTAACGGGATCGGGTGGTCAGGTTCGCTGACTTGGTTGAGACATGTCATCGTATCCCAATTGCGTGGTTTGATGCTCTGGATTGTCTGGTTCAGACACGATTATTTACAGACCGCTGTCATAAAGCTTGAATATTGCGGAGACAACAAACAGAACAAACAAAAGTCCATGTCCAACTCCGTTTGTTGTTACAGTGCGATTGCATTTCTTCTTTTGCCTCCAATACAATGTCATTGACCTGACATGTTGTCATTCTCAACACTAGTGGGCTCTTGATTTGTCTCAGTTCATTGGCAATATGCCGCCGAAAGGGGCTAAAATGATCTTCCGTATATTCAGTATTCTCTGTTAAACTTTGCAGAGTTTTCAGTGACTACTAGAAACCAGTTGCAATAGCTGAAATTCAGCATCACAATGGGATGATATTCCCTCCCAATGAGTGAACTTTAATTTCTTTGCGGGACTTTGCCTTTTAATGTTAACCCTAGCTTTGACACTTCCCCCGTCCTCACTACTTTCAGCATTTTCGATATCAATCACTCATTCTGGAGTCATGGTTTTGTCACCTCATTCAGTACAATAAGTGCTCAGGACTTGGCATGACCAGCCGATTGACAGGACCGGGCCCATCCTTCCACCTGTCTGGGCAAAGTTGGGATCGAAGTGGTGTGTTGGACTAAGGACCACTACTGCCGGCTCTACCACAAGACTCCCTTCCTCTGCCGACCATAGGGGCGCAACCCACGGCATACGAGTTGCCCAATTCGGTCGCCTCTTACGACCAGCAACGGGGTGCTGGGGACACATTCTACCCCGGGTGGTGACTGTAGAAGAGTCAGTTGATGCCGACTGAGCTCAGAATGCTGACTGATTTGTTTGTTGTTCAACGCCGCACTCAGCAATATTCCAGGCATATTCCTGCGGTCTGTAAATAATCGAGTCTGGACCAGACAATCCAGTGATTGACAACATGCGCATCGATCCACGAAATTGAGATTAGATGACATGCATCAACCAAGTTTGTTTGTTTTGTTTTTTGTGTTTGTTGTTTATCGCCGCACTCAGCAATTTTCCAGCGGTCTGTAAATAATCGAGTCTGGACCAGACAATCCAGCGAGTGACATCATGAGCATCGATCCTCGCAATTCGGATCGATGACATGCTTCAACTGAGTCAGCGAGCCTGACCACTCGATCCCGTTTTTCGCCTCTTACGACATTCATAGTCGCCTTTCTACGGCAAGAATGGGTTGCTGAAGACATATTCTACCCCGGATCTTCACAGCAGGTGGTTTCTGTCTATCAGTGTCCTTGACCGATGGGCAAAGCGTGCGGTGTTAAACAATAAACAAACAAACAAATACTGCCTGACTCTAAATATGAACTCACGATTTGCGGTCAATGCATATGAGGACATAGTTGATATAGATTTCAACTTCTTTTTATTCTTAAGTAAGACGTTTCATTACAGAAGTTGCTTTATTAAGCAAGTGATCAAATCTTGATTTAGCAAGGCATCACATATACATATACAGGGATTGACAGAACCGACAAACAATTTTTTACCAAGGACGCTGATGGGGCTGAAGCCAAAGGACGAGTCCTGTTACGAGGTGAGTGAGTGAGTGAGTGAGTGAGAGTTAAAATTTAACGTCGCATCGGCATTATTTCAGCCATATAACGACGAGACCAAGTTAATATATTGACAATTGAGTCATCGATACAGATTCATTTTAGAAACTCATTTTATCAAACATACATAACCCTATCATTAATACAGTTTAAAACACGGGCTATGGGCCACGTGTAACCAAAGCTAGACCATCTCGTTGGGGATCATGGGGACTTACAGTACCTGCATGAAACCCCATCATTTATGTCATCACTTCAGCTACTGGTATAGCCATATAACACAATACTAGCCAATATTAAAAAAAATAGAGTGTACAGTGTAAATACAAGTCAACAGTGACTTGGCTCAAAATCACTGCTTGATGATAGTTACATCAATTATGATAGGATTACGTGTCACAAAGGGGGACAATAATTTTACGATTCTTTAACCCCTGAAGGAGCCTTCAATAATGTCATTTGATAATAGCATCACACCAAATTTAAAAACAAGAAGTTAATTAGTCACATACATATTTTAAATTTATTATACGGATCAATTTCTTTCAAGTAGCTAATAATGAGATGCCTGCTTACACGGGAGAAAAGATCTTTCCAATTAAGGCTTTGATAATGTAAATCCCTTTCGATTGCAAAGTCAACACAGTCATGCAATATATGCTTGACGGTGAACCTTTCATCACAAGGGATACACTTAGGAGGTTCGTCCTTAACTGTCTTATATATCCATGAAATCCGTGACCACTTTGTTCCTACTTTTTTATGATGTTTAACTGACATGTTTAACTAAAAAAATAGCCCCATGACCCTCTGGAAAATGACAGCTACCTCTGCCAGAACGCAAAATTCAAAATGGCCGTCGACGCCAATTTGAATAGCATGAAATAGTATATACCTCTGGAAGAATATCAGCCACAGACATATATAAAGTGTCTAATTCCACTAATTTGAACATGATAAATCCATTTGAATCGTTATTTTTTACATTAGAAGTAAAACTGACCTTGAATTCCAAGATGGCCACTGGCTGCCATCTTGAAATACAGAACATTTCATAACATGATAAAACTACTGGAATGGTTATTATATCCCTGGGATCATATTTATCTCAATATTCAAGATGGTCACCAACAATATAGGTTATAAGGTATACTCAACTACAAAAGGAACGCACATGCCGGATATGTTTAAAGGGTTATATCTTGGAAACAATATGAGCTAGAAAGATATTTTTTGTAGGTGATTAAAACTAAAATGTTGTATTTGACAAATCTATTAGTAACGACCAATATTGATCATGCTAAAGTATTAATTATTTCAAAACACCAAATTATTCCATATATATCCTTCATACATAAGTATAAATATGTCAATAAATATAACCTCAACATATGCCAAACAAATAAATGACATTATTTTGCACATTTACGAAAAGAAAAGACCTGTGAAGATCCGGGGTAGAATAGGTCTTCAGCAACCCGTGGTTGACGTAAAAGGTAACTTTGCTTGTCGAAAAAGGCGACTAATGGGATCGGGTGGTTGATGCATGTCATCGTATCCCAATTGCGTGGATCGATGCTCATGCTGTCAATCACTGGATTGTCTGGTCCAGACTAGATTGTTGACAGACCACCGTCATATAGCTGGAATATTGCTGAGTGCGGCGTTAAACAACAAACCAACCAGACAACCAGTTATTGATATCATAAGCAGCGATCTACGCAATTGGGATCGATGAAGATGCTGTTTAAACCAAGCTTGACGTGCCTCGCCGATATATAGCTGTAATATTGCTGAAAGCGGCGTTAAACAACAAACAAACAAACATCTTTTGTGTTGAACATCATTCATAGGTTAGGGCCAACAAACTGATATTCGGTGAGAGTTCTTTTTTCGTACTAAATACATTGTTTAAGCGACAAAAAAATATTTAACAGATTGTTGAAACAGAAGCGAGTGATGGCTGCCACAATTATTATGTTGTTACAAGGTGCTTTTAAGAAAAGATATATGTTTGGGCTCGTGTTTATAATAACTAGTTTTGCAGCTGTAGTTCAGTTTTCTAAACTCATCAGCTGTTGAATAACACCACAAACTGGCATGGGGCAGCTCAAATCCAGTAACGTATATATCTTACTACAATACAAGGTCATCTTCCCTGTAATAAGCAACGGATTGTATCCTTAAATAAAAATAGTTGACGAATTCAAGTGTAATTGTACCGGTTCGGTTTGTCGGCCACATCACTCCATTATGGACAAACTTCAACGTTGTGCATCCGAGTTCGTTGTACCACCATCCCCTGCTCTGTGCACGAGCACAGCCTGAGACATCTCGGTCATATGTTCCAAAACGAGCTCCGTTTAAATTTTTGGTTGCATCACCCAAACCGCCGAAACCATTTAAATAGATAGAGCTGTTGTAACTTTGCTCCTTTTCAAAGTAATCCCAGTGCAATGCATAGCCATCTGCTTCGGAGTCCACACGAATGTTTCTGTACCAAACACAGCCAATAAGGATATAACCGGGATAGTAGATACCCAGACAAACACGCATGTCATATGTGCCCTGTTTCGTTAACTGATGAAGAGGTTCAAGGCCCATAAAGTACAAACCATTCTGAAATGGAATACCCTCTCTCATCATCTGCCACCCCTTGGTATAGTTATAGTAAATATTGTCTTGGTAACTTGTAACAAAATACATCTCCCGGTAACACTTCCACTCAAAGAAATAGTCCGACCCAAACGGTTGAATGGTATATAGTTCATATTCTCCCGGCGTTTCCCTGCAATCTGGATTCAAGCAGAAAGAGAACATGGGTGTGAGTTTACGTAGCATCAACACTGTAAGCAGAATTTAGGTTAAATAAGCCAATCCTAAAACAATACTGCTTCCGTAAAGAATTCATTGTATCAACCCGTGAAGATCCGGGGTAGAATAGGTCTTCAGCAACCCATCCTTGCCGTTTAAATCGTTTTATGCTTGTCGTAAGAGGCGACTAACGGGCTCGGATGGTCAGGCTCGCTGACGTGGTTGATGCAGGTCATCGATCCCAATTGTGTGGATCGATGCTCATGATGTCAATCGCTGGACTGTCTGGTCCAGACTCGATTATTTACAGACCGCCGTCATACAGCTGGAATATTGCTGAGTGCGGCGTTAAACAACAAACAAAACATACCTCTGTAACGTCTGTGGCAGTAATCTCCTACAAATCCTTCAACACAGTGACAGGTCCTGTTTTGATGATAGAACGTCCCTCCATTTTCGCAGGGATTTACCTGTCAAACAATATGTGTTCATTGTAACGGCTTTGAATGGTGGGTCCACGATACTTTCAGCTATTAACCGGACATACAACCAATCCACCTGTGACAAGGTTACTGAACATAGCAAACAGGCTAGAAGTGTAGGAAGAAGGCTGAAAAATACTTTCGCCGTCATCCTACAGTTCATAATTTAGATAATGTAAAGAAAAATAGTCTGCCGAGGTTCGACGTAGGTTGAAACAAAATTGGCGAGAGTCTTGCAAGAACTTTGTACCAAGGACTAATTCCTGTACACCTATGACATAGCTGTGGAATATGATTAAACAAATCAGAGGGAAATGTTCAAATGGTGTCCATCAGATAGTTTTCTAAGGTTTTAAATGACTCTGTTGACGGGGATTTTAATGTGTCATGTCGAGGTAAGAATATGCACACGATTGAGAGACAGATGCAGCTTTGTTTAAATATAATCAATGATTGGTCAGATCGGAACGGCTTTAAATTTTCTATTTCAAATACACATTGCATTTATTTCTGTCGAAATCATAAACCACATAATGACCCTGAATTACATCTCGCGGGAACTCAAATTAAAGTTGTAAAAGAAGCTATTTTTTTCGAAAAATGTTTTGATCATAACCTTACGCAGCGCAGATTACATGCAAACATGCGTGCATTTCCCCCTTTGTCCATCCTATATACGCCGAAATATATAATACCCAAAGCATTTCACTTTGAACTTTGCCGCACTCAGCAATATTCCAGCTATATGACGGCGGTCTGTAAATACTGTAAATGATCGAGTCTAGGAATCGATCCACGCAATTGGGATCGATGACATGCTTCAACCAAGTCAGCGAGCCTGACCAACCGATCCCATAAGTCGCCTCTCACGACAAGCATAGTTGCATTTTACGGCAAGCATGGATTGCTGAAGACCTATTATCATCCGAAAATAGTTCCCACAGAAGATATCAAGCGAAACCTATATTGGTTACCATGACGTCACAATCAAATGACATCATTAATGGTTCTGCTAGTGGAGCTGTCAGCAGCAATTTTACATTTAAGACACTGATTATTACTGTCTACAAACTGAAGAAGTTGGAAGAATGATGTTTGATGATAAATAGAATCTTACCCTCGTGTCTTTTGTGATACCAAATATATCAACACTCTTTGATCTACTAGGTGATCATTCAGAGGTAATTGTGTTTTGAATATATAATGAAGTTAATGAATGGATTGCGGTAGAATGTTGATGAATGTGACTGTCCGTCTAGGCATGGAACGAGTCGATAACTTGGTGTGATTTGTTATTGTTTACTGTGATTGCTATGGTCTTTGTGCGCTGTTTGTTTTGTTGTGGGAGTGGTTGTGTTCTGTTGTGGTTGGTTCAGTTTGGTGCTCTTTTGTGTCATTTTGAAAAAAGACGTTTTTTTCACCCTAGTTTGGCTCGTTTGAACTAAACAGGTCTTAGCTAGGGTTAGAGTCGAAAATCGACCTAAAGGGTATGGTTAGGGCTAACCCTAGGGGGTTAGGGGGTTAGGGGGTTAGCTAGGGTTAGGTCGATTTTTGGAGGTCCCGCGGCAGGATCGGGACGTTGCGGAGCGTTGGTGGGGTTTTTGATGTCTGCAGTTCCCCGTTGTCATGCGCGCGCGTTTTGTGGCGTTTTTGTGGCGTTTTTGTGGCGTTTTGTTTGCGCCGCAACTAGGGTTAGTAAATGCAATTTATTTTTGTCAATCTTATTTAAATATTTTGGGATTTCATGACTTTCTTTATTTCATATGTAAGCCAAATATTGAATTGAAGGATAAGATGTCTAAATGATCAGAAAAAACAGTTTCGTATTTATTCGTGTTTCCCAATGTCATTTTTATGTCCGTATAAGAAACCAGTCTCGTGAAAAAACGTTTGAACGCTTATAATCGTTCAGTTGACACGTGGTCGTCCAAAGGTGAGTGAGTGAGTTGTGTTTAACGCCGCTTTTAACAGTATTCCAGATATATCGCGGCGTGTCAGCTTAATGTGGGAGGAAAGCCCGAAGTGACGCAGGTCTTAGACGTTTACCACTTCGGTGAAACCCACAAGCACGGGTATGGTGCTGACAAACCTAGAAACATAATCGGGGCGAACCAGGATTCGAACCCACAATCATAGGTTTCTGGCGTGCCCAAGGGACGCAACTCTGCACAGCGAATCGCGGCGCCTTTGACGACTTGGCCCCCCGTGCTCCCGTGGTCGTCCAAAGGAAAGGTTGTACCAGGTATATATCGTGATAACTTCACATTAAAAACATATAATTATTTAAACTCACAATTGCTGTCTGACTGCAGGCGTCCTCAGCAACAAAATCAGAACAACTTCCGTTGGCGTAGAACCCACTCAGCTGGCACGTGTAGCCATCGGTAGTCTTGCAGTAGGAGGCTGACAGACAGTGCGGGTCATTCAGGCAGATCACAGAACACTCAATCCTGCTTCGAACAGGTATTATTGTCATTAAATCACTGTTTGTTTTTGTTGACAGACAGTTAATGAACCGAACACGTCTTCTTTTAGCAGAGATCACCCAGATGTGAACAACTAGTATCAGAGAGGCTTGAATAAGCTTCATTGGTAGCATCGGTATGGGCTTTAGGACGTTCTGAACAGGTAAAAGTATCAAACAAAAAGCAATTTCACCTAATTGGTGAGTGAGTGAGTGAGTGAGTGAGTGAGTTTGATTTGTGAGTTTGATTTACGCCGCTTTTAGCAATATTCCAGCAATATCACGCGGGGGGGGGGGGGGGGGGGGGGGGGCACCAGAAATGGGCTTCACACATTGTACCCATGGCTACCCGACCGCCCCTTCACCTAATTAAGTGACAAGAACAGTTATATAGATAAAGATCAGTCAGAAGAGACAGTGAGATGTCACAAATAGTAGCTTTAAAATTAACCATTTCAAATGCTAATAAAAGCAACAAAACCCTTGCAATAGTTTATAAGAATGAATGATTAAATATTGCTTTATGCCGCATCAGGCAGTTTCAAGCAATTCGCGGCGAGAACCAGTTGATAAACATTTCATCATGTACATGGAAAGAACAATAAAAGTATGATGTCAAAGATCACATGACATATATGTCATACATCACAGAAAAAGATGAAAAACCGATTACTTTGGCCAAAACTATATGTTGTCATAAAGATGGAATTCTGATGATCTGATGTGGTTCAATAACTATCAAAGAGCCTTTCCCTTCCATTGAGTGAGTGAGTGAGTGAGTATGGTTTTACGCTGCTTTTAGCAATATTCCAGCAATAACACGGCGGAGGACACCAGGAATGGGCTTCACACATTGTACCCATGTGGGGAATCGAACCCGGTCTTCGGCGAGACGAGCGAACGCTTTAACCACTAGGCTACCCCACAGCCCCTCCCTTCCACTGATTTACCCACTTCAACTAGAAATAAAGGAGACCAGTGGGACTGACGCATCTATTTCATATTTAGATCTATGCATAAAAACTCACAACTGACGCACAAGACGGTATGAGGAGGGATGACTTCAACATTCCAATAGTCAACTTCATGTTGAGCAATATTCCAGCAGCTCCAGCCTTTGGTGTTTACATTTGACAACTTTTGAGATACAATCGGGCATGCTCCTTCTACCATGCCCATACTTGCCGTAAAAGGCGACTATGCTTGTCTTAAGAGGCGACTAACGGGATCGGGTGGTCAGACTCGCTGAGATGGTTGATGTATGTCATCGATCCAAACTGCGTGGATCGATGTGCACGACGTCAATCACTGGATTGCCTGGTCCGGACTCAATTATGAACAGACAGCCGTCATATAGCTGGAATATTGCTGAGTGCTACGTTAAACATCAAACAAACAAACAATCCTAATTTGAAATAAAACGATGAATATGACTTTATATTGTTTTCGGATCAACTGGAGTCCGAGGTAACAGTCGTAGTTTTGTTCATGAGAATATCATTAAACAAAAGTTAAACCTTCTTATGGTCAGGAACTCGACACCAAGACCAAGACCAAGGCGACAGCTCAAATGGACCTTAATTAAAGAGAATTATTTACTTACCTCTTCCGCAGCCAAACCGTTATGAGTAGGGTTTACATGATTGCTTGACAGTATATAGTTTTGCGATGACATCGACAATTCTCTTTCCTTGTGTTTAAAGTTGACACATGAAGTCTGAATTTGAAAAAGTAAAGAGATAAGAATGTTTGACTTTGAAAGAGTGAATCGATGGAAATATTTTCTGTATGAGGCGGTTAACGGCGGATGCTGGTTGCTAAAACAAATAATTCTAGTTCTATTTCCTTCGTAAATTCGTACTTCAACATAAATAACGATATATATTTATCGTCGTATCTTGTTGACGAGATAACATAAAACATGCAACGTATGTAAAATGCAAAATTGTTCAGTGTAAACAAATTACATGTCATTGTTTGAATTTTAGACATCAAAACATTACCAGGGCATGAAAAATATCACTTTTATTTATATTTGGAGCTCTTGAGTATTTGTATAAACCATTAAGTATACACGAGTCAGTATAAATATTAAGACAGACCTAATCGCATTTATTAATCAACAGTTTGTTTTAACAAAAAATATTAGTGTTTGTCGTGGGCCACACAGAGCAAAATAAACACATGATCAGTCCAGTGTTCATGTTTCTTTTGATAAGATTCTCTAGAAAAATAAAGTGTAAATATTAAACATTCAAATATCTTGCAATATTTCCTCGTAAAATTCACATTACATGTGGACGTTATTTCGCAACAAAGTCAGCAATTTATGGGTTTTACCACTATGGTCATCAGAATAAAATATTGCACAAATATATTACGTTTAGTTGACGATGTACAATTATTTGAGACGTGCACTTTACCTCTTTTAATGCCATCATATTCAGGATTTAAAATACTGCATGTGATCTACATGACAGTGACATTAATGAGTTAAACGATTCACATTGGCAATATTTAAGCAATGTTGTTCTCGAGAGAAACTTATACATTGATAATAAATACGTTTAGATTCTCGTCGAAGGAGAGTGAAATAACTAGAATGGCACAGTTTTTATTTAAAATTAGTATGCAACCATTACAAGATATCACTGTACATACAGAGCTATAGATCACCTTCAACTGAAGGTTGATCACCATACTGTGGACATCATATCTACGATCTACTGGACTGTAGCTCACTTATGTCTCACGAAGAAGATACAGTTTTCTCTTGTGCCCCCATGCAGGTCACACCAGATGAAGGACTGGACAACACTTTAAAATGACAACAATAACTGTCACTTAAGCTTATGTGCACACGCGTTCTCGTGTGTTTGTACTTTTGTACAAAGTCGCAACAATTTCGACTTGACATTTCAGGCCACACCCATAAAAACACAAAATGGCAGGAGCACGAAAAACATAATTTCAATAACTCGCGTTCTCGCAATCTCTTGTTTTAGACGACTGTGCATGTTCTCTCTATTAGTAGTGCGGAAAATTCTTTGGTCCCGACATTCATTTCCATTATTATAATTTAGAAAAGTAATAGGGCGCTAAAATAGATATTACTGTTTATTTCCTGTCATGGTCTTAATGTTAAGTCTTCTCCCATTGTTGCAGTTCAAATCGATCGCAGGCTCAATATGATTCGATCTATAAAGAAAGGGGCACAGGTCGCCAAGTTGTCCAAATCTCCACAATTCACGTTGAGAGTTGCGTCTCTTTGGTACGACAGATACATATGATTCGGTTCGCCCCCGATTGTATTTAAAGGTTTGTCAGACCAATACCGGTGCTCGTTGCTTTCACCAAAGTCTTTGATAGGCATATAGAAGTTGGGAGAACATGAATACACGACACTTTGTTATGGACAACAACCAACTTCTCTTATTTTTTGTACGACGTTTCAGAGCTTCTTCTTGCTCCTTCATCATTTAAAGGCTCCAACATGGAGATGAGGCTGTAAGTGAGATCAATCAGTACAGCAGCTTCATCCAGAAGAACATCAGGACTAACAAACACTTACCTTTCTGCTACGCTGCAGAGATAACAAGATAATACCTAAAGGCCTAGGGGGCACGGGTGGCCCAGTCGTCTAAGGCGACGTGATTCGCTGTACAGAGTTGCGTCCCTTGGACACGCCAGAAACCTATGATTGTGGGTTCGAATCCCGGCTCGCCCCGATTATGTTTCTAGGCTTGTCAGCACCATACCCTTGCTCGTTGGTTTCACCGAAGTGGTAAACGTCTGAGACCTGCATCACTTCGGGCTTTCCTCCCACATTAAGCTGACACGCTGTGATATAACTTGAATAATGTTAAAAGTGGCGTTAAACCCAACTCACTCACTCTAAAGTCCTTGGGCGCTATTACCTCTTAAACATCGATAATGAAAAACGTTATTTTATATGATGAAGTGATTGTTACCCTCGTATGTTTCCGTATAATTAATTTCATATATTATGAATAACAGGTATCTGCTACGCTCGTGAATGGCTCGAATAATACAATTGTTTATTCCTAGTATATATTTAGTCTACGTAATCACACTCAGCGAATAATCCCTATCCCAGGTAGGCCTGATGACAAAGATGACGCTGGGGGACTCTTTAACTTTGAGGGAGCATGGGTGGCCTAGTCGACTAAGGCGCTGCGATTCGCTGTGCAGAGTCGCGTCCCTTGGGCACGCCAGAAACCTATGATTGTGGGTTCGAATCCCGGTTTGCCCCGATTATGTTTCTAGGTTTGTCAGCACCATACCCGTGCTCGTGGGTTTCACCGAAGTGGTAAACGTCTGAGACCTGCATCACTTCGGGCTTTCCTCCCACATGAAGCTGACACGCCGCGATGTAACTGGAATAATGTTAAAAGCGACGTTAAACCCAACTCACTCACTCACTCACTTTAAACTTGAGACCTCCTCAGTTGATAGAGCCTCTTCTTGGGTAGGCGAAGGTCGATTGTTCGATCCCTGGCAGGGTCATACAGAGTTTTTTTTAAAATATGGTACTTGTTGTTTCCTTTCCTGGCGCTTGGCATTAAGGGGGTGAAACAAGGACAAGTCAGTGTCAGTATTGAGTGACATTGGCTACAGTGTCATCAACAAACAAGACGATGTTCTTATGAAATTTCGATTCCCGACATGGGTAAAATTTGTGCAGGTGGTCGACAGCGTTCTACCCCTCAGAGGGGAGACAGGTTTCTCCTTATTTCACTTCGTGACTGCCACCCTACCCAGAAATGACCTGCGGTACGCCTGTGGTGTTAACGTTTCTACTTCATCGGCTTAAGTGGCCAGCCTGGTTACTAGACCCCGACCCTATCGAACACACGTGGAACGAGCTGCAGATCGCCCTCTCACTACGCCCTGTCCTTCCGGCAACTCTACGGGAACCCAGCAATGTCTTACTGAAGAGGGGCGGTCGAGTAGCCTAGTGGTTAAAGCGTTCTCTCGTCACGCCGAAGGCCCGGGTTCGATTCCCGACATGGGTACAATGTGTGAAGCCCATTTGTGGTGTCCCCCGCCGTGATATTGCTGGAATATTGCTAAAAGCGGCGTAAAACCATACTCACTCACTCACTCGCTCTTACGAAATTGGGCATGTGGACTTTGACCTTGTTGTCATTGACGTAATTGGTTTGGGGCCGTTTTGACTTTTTTGGGCGTCGTCCCGTTTGCTAGGTCACAAGGGCGAGATAGCGGGGAACTACTTACTTTTTATTGAACTTGGCCTGCCCTATAAAAGGAGTCTCCTTTTTATCAAATATGGTTAACTATTGACTCGAACACGTGTCACTGAATAGAGACACATTCAGAGAATGTTTTATTTGTTGTTTAACACTGCAATTAGCAACATTCCAGCTATATGACGGCGGCCTGCAAACAATCCAATGATTGATAATGCGGTAATCGGTCATGTCGGTAGTCAAACGGCGATTTTGGATGTCATTAGCAAGTGTGTCAACTGGACATTTGAATATATCAAGACGTTTGTACCATTGATTTCAAATTGATAAGCGTGCATATCATACAAGAATGTCAGGGTCTGAATCTAGCTTCCTCCCCAACGACACTACAACGTCGGAGCCTCTACCTTCACGACGACATGTGTTGTTCTATATCGTCTTTGTCGTCTCTTTGACCGTCAGTGTTGATTTTGCTGTCACCGTCAGCATCAACATGCTGAAGCCAGGATCCTTTCACCAAAAGAACACGGACGCATACATTGATTCACACAACCATACATTGATGCACAACCATGCAGTGATACACACAGCCATACATAGATGCACACAAACATACAGTGATATATACAAAGATACAGTGATGCACAACCATGTCGCGATACACACAACCATACAGTGATACACACAACTATACAGTGATACACACAACCACACAGTGATACACACAACCACACAGTGATACACACAACCACACAGTGATACACACAACCATACAGTGATGCACAACCATGCAGTGATACACACAACCATACAGTGATGCACAACCATGCAGTGATACACACAGCCATACATAGATGCACACAACCATACAGTGATATATACAAAGATACAGTGATGCACAACCATACAGTGATGCACAACCATAGTGATTCACACAACCACACAGTGATGCTGACAACCATAGAGTGATACACACAAACACACAGTGATACACACAACCATACAGTGATGCACAACCATAGTGATTCACACAACCACACAGTGATGCTGACAACCATAGAGTGATACACACAACCACACAGTGATGCTGACAACCATAGAGTGATACACACAACCACACAGTGA
Source organism: Haliotis rufescens (assembly GCF_023055435.1). Lineage (NCBI taxonomy): Eukaryota > Metazoa > Mollusca > Gastropoda > Lepetellida > Haliotidae > Haliotis > Haliotis rufescens. Next base: position 439,889 of record NW_025963792.1, read on the forward strand.
TACACACAACCATACAGTGATGCATAACCATAGTGATTCACACAACCACACAGTGATGCTGACGACCATACAGTGATACACACAACCACACAGTGATACACACAACCATACAGTGATGCACAACCATAGTGATTCACACAACCACACAGTGATGCTGACGACCATACAGTGATACACACAACCATACAGTGATGCACAACCATGCAGTGATACACACAGCCATACATAGATGCACACAACCATACAATGATATATACAAAGATACAGTGATGCACAACCATGTCGCGATACACACAACCATACAGTGATACACACAACTATACAGTGATACACACAACCACACAGTGATACACACAACCACACAGTGATACACACAACCACACAGTGATACACACAACCATACAGTGATGCACAACCATGCAGTGATGCTGACAACCATAGAGTGATACACACAACCACACAGTGATGCTGACAACCATAGAGTGATACACACAACCATACAGTGATGCACAACCATGCAGTGATACACACAGCCATACATAGATGCACACAACCATACAGTGATATATACAAAGATACAGTGATGCACAACCATACAGTGATGCACAACCATAGTGATTCACACAACCACACAGTGATGCTGACAACCATAGAGTGATACACACAAACACACAGTGATACACACAACCATACAGTGATGCACAACCATAGTGATTCACACAACCACACAGTGATGCTGACAACCATAGAGTGATACACACAACCACACAGTGATGCTGACAACCATAGAGTGATACACACAACCACACAGTGATACACACAACCATACAGTGATGCACAACCATAGTGATTCACACAACCACACAGTGATGCTGACGACCATACAGTGATACACACAACCACACAGTGATGCTGACAACCATAGAGTGATACACACAACCACACAGTGATGCTGACAACCATATAGTGATACACACAAGCACACAGTGATGCTGACAACCATAGAGTGATACACACAACCACACAGTGATGCTGACAACCATAGAGTGATACACACAACCACACAGTGATACACACAACCATACAGTGATGCACAACCATAGTGATTCACACAACCACACAGTGATGCTGACAACCATATAGTGATACACACAAGCACACAGTGATGCTGACAACCATAGAGTGATACACACAACCACACAGTGATGCACAACCATATAGTGATACACACAAGCACACAGTGATGCTGACAACCATAGAGTGATACACACAACCACACAGTGATGCTGACAACCATAGAGTGATACACACAAGCACACAGTGATGCTGACAACCATAGAGTGATACACACAACCACACAGTGATACACACAACCATACAGTGATGCACAACCATAGTGATTCACACAACCACACAGTGATGCTGACAACCATAGAGTGATACACACAACCACACAGTGATGCTGACAACCATAGAGTGATACACACAACCACACAGTGATGCTGACAACCATAGAGTGATACACACAACCACACAGTGATACACACAACCATACAGTGATGCACAACCATAGTGATTCACATAACCACACAGTGATGCTGACAACCATAGAGTGATACACACAACCACACAGTGATGCTGACAACCATAGAGTGATACACACAACCACACAGTGATGCTGACAACCATAGAGTGATACACACAAACACACAGTGATACACACAACCATACAGTGATGCACAACCATAGTGATTCACACAACCACACAATGATGCTGACAACCATAGAGTGATACACACAACCACACAGTAATGCTGACAACCATAGAGTGATACACACAACCACACAGTGATGCTGACAACAATATAGTGATACACACAACCACAAAGTGAGAGACACAACCACACAGTGATACACACAACCACAGAGTGAGACACACAACCACACAGTGATACACACAACCACAGAGTGAGACACACAACCACAGAGTGATGCTGACAACCACAGAGTGATACACACAACCGCGCAGTCATATACACAATCATACAGTGATACATACAAACACACTGTGATTGACACAACCATACAGTGATGCATATTACCACACAGTTATACACACAGTCAGTAAATAACATGAAAAGCCGCACATATTTGTTTTTATTTTGTTCATTTACTCATTCGCATGAGTTGCCTCATCATTGCATATATCGCAGCTTGACAAAAGAAGGAAAGTTCACATACATCGTGCATGCATCAAAACTCAGAATCGTTCAATTCTGCTGATTCATCATGATATATTCACTCTGTGCAGTCAAGTAAGCGCGTGTCATCGTGTGTGTCCTAGCAAGGTTACTATGTTATATCACCATATCTGTTAAAGTAAACAATGACAAGGCAATATGACGTAACTTGCAACAGTATATAAACGCTTGTTTCTGGTCGCTATAGGTAACAGAAGTAATTGTGTCTGATAATGAGGATGAAGACTTTCCTAGTGTGTCTTTTTGTGGTAGCGACATGTTTGCTAGTGGAGGCAGATGGGTTTCTCGTTTCACCGAATCAGGATGGTCCACCCTCAACTTATCCTGAACACTGGTTCCATCAGAAACTTGACCACTTCAACGTGGTTGATACTCGCTACTGGAAGCAGGTGAGCATGTTTCCTGGTCTTCTCTGCTATTTTGACAACATTTTCTTGAGCTACACAACGATTTCGCATTCATGGACAAGAAACGTATGATAAAGGTTGGTTTACGCTGCACTGCCATTCCTACCGACACGAATAAGAGCACTAATGGTTTTAATGTAGCTATCGTTGACGTGTACATTGCAGTACCGTAGTGTTGCATCTGAACGCAATATCTAATCACAAGGACATTTTACATTATGCATAAACATCTCGTGATGACCGTACACACAGAGCATGCCTACAGACGGCACACAGACAAGATTGTCTCAGTACATTAAATGGACTACGCATTTGATTCAAATCTACTCCTATCACCATTGGAGAATTTCGTATATTAACCGGAAGGTGAATTTCAACATGTACATCTTCCGTTGAGTACCGGCTCTATGAAAGCAAGACGAACTGGGATTTGTGTGACCTTAACAGGCGGCAAATACTTGGGTAGGCTAGGCCTCCAATTCACATTTGGAAGAAAACGTTGTTGGTGGAAGGGCGGTGGGATGGGGTGTTATCGCACATAACAGGAGAACTCATTTGGTTATTGTGAATGGACATGTGACTGTCCAGCGATGTGTTGACGAAATGTTGCATTCAGTTGTATTGACATTGAGCAAGAAATTGCGTTGATCCTATCATCCTGACCCAATAAACATTCAACAAAAGTCTTTGTAATGAGTAGTGGATGGACTTTTCACTTCTTTTGATGTCAATATTTCTCCATGCCGAGCTTAATCGTGCAAATAAAAGTCTTTGCATTTCTGTGTTTGTATATATGATTTCAGCGGTATTATATCAACGACAAGTTTTACAGAGCAGGCGGACCTGTGTTCCTGTTTATAGGCCCACAAACCGAACTGACTCCTGCTGTATTCACTGGGAATGGAGCTTGGTTAGAGTATGCCAAGACCTACCACGCCATCGGCTTTGCTGTAGAGCAGCGGTTTTATGGAAGTAGTCATCCAACACCGTAAGTGACATAATTGTACTGGTAGCTTTCTGGATGAACAAATGTGTTTTAAGACTTTCCAATTGTCCACTGTCAACCGTCACTTAAAGTCGAGAAATAACCCTCAGCTACAGCATCTGTCATTTCAAAATTGATGATATATACAACCCAGCTTGCTCTTTCCTTGAAGATTTCACACAGTTTTAAATGTAAGTTGTTTCATAAGGCTGTATTCAAGGTCTTTGTAAATATTTCCGAAGTTGTATTGTAGATATGCGGATGACGTTTCAACTTTGACGCATTTTTTTACCAAAAATATGTTCCCGTATTCGACTTGGCTTTGCATGTGTTCTTGATTGGTACAACCAGTGGGACAGGATACCTGATATCACCACTGTTTGATAGTTATTCAATTCAATTCTTTATTCATGTACATGTGTAGGCCAGCGGTCCATGGTACAATATTGGGTCCATCATTAACAGTTATAGGCTTAGTGTTTGGAGTCTAACATTCATAGCATGGTATATAAAAGTTGCAACATTTCTAATAACAGTTTCATTGTTTACCGCCATAAGCATATTGAATTTGGCAAGAGTAGGATGTACAAAATACTTCTGTGGTAAATACTGAAGACGAAGTTCATCATAAGCGTTACAAATTAATAAAAAATGATATTCATTCTCGACATATCTTTGGTTGCAACTATTGCACAATCTCTGCTCTCGTGGAGTATTAACGTATCTACCAGTCTCAATGTGGAGAGTGTGGGAGCTACAGCGAAACTGGGCTAGTGCAACACGAAATTTGTTTATAGTGATAGCAGACAAATACAACTCTAGACTAAATGAATTTTTGAAAAGTGTATAATGGAACATTTTAGAACTATTTGCTAAAGACCAATGCCAATCCTGTTCGTAAGCAAATTAAATAGTTATTCATGAAGACATGGTCATGATTTAATCGTGCAATGGACTCATGTTAGGCAGATATTGGTTTCATGATTTTCTGAAGAGTTTTGTCGCTTTTGTCCATGTGAACAGGTGATATAACATGTCAACGGCAGAGAATAGTCAATCACGATCATCTGCCGAAACAGATTCTATTGAGGGTAAACGGCAAATTAGTGGTGAACATTTTATGAATGGATCACAGAAAATTTGTGATGCCCTTAGGTGACCATATAGCTTTCTGTGTGTCTTGTGCGTGTCTCTTTGTGTGTGTTTGTGTGTGCGTGTGCTTTTGGGCGTGCGTGCGTGCGTTCGTTCGTGCGTACGTTCGTGCGTGTCTTTGTGTTTGGGCGAAGTGTTGGGATTGGGTTAAGCAGGGATGGGAGACGCAATTAGTTTTCGGACACAGATTCAAGACACATAATCATTCAGGGGTTAAACAACATCTTTTCTAACAATACAATCATGTTCTTCCAGTACATTCAGCTGGTTCACTGAATGTTGTAGGGGGCACGGGTGGCCCAGTCGTCTAAGGCGCCGCGATTCGCTATGCAGAGTTGCGTCCCTTGGACACGCCAGAAACCTATGATTGTGGGTTCGAATCCCGGTTCGCCCCGATTATGTTTCTTGGTTTGCTCGTGGGTTTCACCGAAGTGGTAAACGTCTGAGACCTGCATCACTTCGGGCTTTCCTCCCACATTAAGCTGACACGCCGTGATATAACTGGAATACTGTTAAAAGCGGCGTTAAACCCAACTCACTCTCTCACTGAATGTTGGATCATTTACTTCCTATTTGGCATTAACTATTCTCAAAATAATACATTGTATCACATCTTACACCATCAGAAACTTGAGTGTTGATAATCTACAATACCTGAGCGTTGAACAATCGTTGGTGGATCTTGCAACCTTCATCGTCGCGACAAACAAGGAACGCAATTTCACAAACGCGAAGTGGATCTCATTTGGTGGATCATATTCAGGTAATATGCTAGTTTGATGTAATGTGTTAGAGACACGTTACTCACGTCGTGAGAATGTCGGTTTAGGATAGGTCTTCAGCATCCCAAATGTGTCTAAACAGCGACCTAATGGATCGGGTGCCATGGTTTCGTTGGTTCAGACCTGATTACTCCTCGGCCACAATATGACAGGAGGAGCATTTCGGCGTCAAACAACATGTTACTCATCAAATGATTGTGAGGGACATGCATTAACAGTACTCGGACTGTGAGTGAGTGAGTGAGTTGGGTTTAACGCCGCTTTTAACAGTATTCCAGTTATATCACGGCGTGTCAGCTTAATGTGGGAGGAAAGCCCGAAGTGATGTAGGTCTCAGACGTTTACCACTTCGGTGAAACCCACGAGCACGGGTATGGTGCTGACAAACCTAGAAACATAATCTGGACGAACCGGGATTCGAACCCACAATCATAGGTTTCTGGCGTGTCCAAGGGACGCAACTCTGCACAGCGAATCGCGGCGCCTTAGACGACTGGGCCACCCGTGCCCCCTACTCGGACGGTGAACAAGCACAGGGTGTTTTGTACTGCAGTGGCAATAATCCAGACTTATAAACCGATTCATTGGGATCGCTATTAAGTAAGAGACTTCTTTCTATAGGCATTAAAACCTGTTGTGAGGTTTTACTTTCCAGTCGGGTTAAATCTCATAAACATGGACGTTGTAATGTCCCTGGGATTTTATATAATATCCCAGGGATTTTATTAATATAACTTCCGTTCATATTGTAACATGTAATGAAATGTAAAATCAAATGACAAATGTTTTCTTTATAGTCCCGAGGATCGAATTCGCAACCTTCATATCTGTAGCCGAGTGAGTGTACCACGAGGCTACAGAGGTGTTGATAAGCCTCAGTGGTTTTTAGAATGTCCTTTTCAAGATCCGTACGCCAGCAAGAGATATTTTACGCGCGTTTCCTAAGGTTCATGGAAAGTATGTTCGAAACATAAAAATGTTGATAAATGTTGTTTTAAGTTTCTTTTTTCGGTTTATAAGCATCGAAAAACACTTTCCCTCGGTTTTGGTAGACAGAGCATGCCCTGGGGGTCGGGAAAAACCGCCCCCTTGGATTTTCCCTCTCCCCAGGGCATGCTCTGTCTACCAAAACCTCGTGAGCGTGTTTTCTCCAATACATAACAAAGGAACCTGTAAATTCTAACCCTGGTCTTCACGAGGGTAACTCCTTTGGTCTGCCCAGAAGACAAAAAATATGGACCTAGTTTGCTCCACATTTGAAGTTTGATCTAAAAAAAGGATGTTCTGAGGTAGCACTCCCCTTTGGGAGTGCAAGGTTGGTCCAGTCGACTTAGGTGCCACAATTCGTTGGGTCATTCAGAAATCAATGGTCGTAGGTTGGAATACCTCTGTATATGTTTCTTTTTGTTTGTTTGTTTTGTCTGTTTGTTGTTTAACGCCGCACTCAGCAATATTCCAGCTATATGACGGCGGTCTGTAAATAATCGAGTCTGGACCAGACAATCCATTGATTGACAACATGAGCATCGATCCACGCAGTTGGGATACGATGACATGTATCAACCAAGTCAGCGAGCCTGACCACCCGATCCTGTTAATCGCCTCTATCGAGAAGCATGGGTTGCTGAAGACCTATTCTACCCCGGAATCTTCACGGGTCATATGACTAACGGCGATGGTTCGTAAAGGGCAATGAATTCTAATGAGGATCAGTTTATACTCGTACATTCACAAAGAGAAGTAGTTTTTTATGTTCAGTTGAATCGTAGGTATGATGTCAACGTGGTTGCGGTACAAGTTCCCCCATCTTGTTACTGGAGCTGTTGCAGACAGTCCCCCTCTCGCTGCTCCGGTGTTTGCAAAAGGTAACTATGTTTCTTCATTTGATTGGTCGTTTGTTTCTTATTTAACTCCTCAGTAGGCGATATTCCAGATATATGACGACGGCATGTACATACACGAATCTGGTAGAGACAATCCAGTGATTGAAATCATGACCAACGCCCCTCGCCATCTGGGTACAAGGACACGCAATCAATGAAGTCACCGAGCCTGACCATGTTGCCGGATGATGTTTGTTTGTTTCCTTGTTGTTTTACGCCGCACTCAGCAATATTCCAGCTATATGACGGCGGTCTGTATATAATGAAGACAATCCAGTAATTGACATCATGAGCATCGATCCACGCAGTTGGAATACAATGAAATTCATCAACCAGGTCAGCAAGCCTGGCCACCCGATCCCGCATCTTTCGACAAGCAGAGTCGCCTTTTTAATGGGTTGCTGAAGACCTAATCTTGCCGTAAAAGGCGACTATGGTTGTCGTAATGGGGCTGAATGCGGCGTAAATAAGAAAAAAGAGAACCTTATCTCCTATAAACATTTGCACTTACCATATGTATCATCTCTGATTATAGAAGACACCGGCAGCTCCCTAGAAGTTAATTATCCCCCGCCCCAACGAAGTTGGCGGGGGATATAGAAATGGGTTCCGTCCGTGTGTGCGTGTGTGCGTGTGTGCGTCCCGAAATCGTTTCCGGAGCATAACTCAGAAACCGTTAAATATTTCTCTACGACACTTTGCATGTCTATCAGACTAATGCTGAACTGGTGCCTTTTGCTATTTAGGAATTTTATAAATTTTTATTTTTTACGTTTCCATGGCAACAAGTTGGACTTAGGTTCTATGGGGTAGAGTTTGTTTCCGGAGCATAACTCAAAACCCATTCAATACTTTCCAACAAAAACTTTGCATGTCTACTAGGCACATACTGAACTGGTGCCTTTTGCTATTTAGGAATTTTAGAAATTTTTATCTTTCACGTTTCCATGGCAATAAGTTGGACTTAGGTTCTACGGGGTGGTGTTCGTTTCCAGAGCGTAACTAAAAAACCGTTAAAAACTTTCTTACAAAACTTTACATGTCTACAAGGCACATACTGAACCGGTGCCTTTTGATATAAAGCACTTTTAGAAATTTTTATTGTTTGTTTCCATGACAACAAGTTAGATTTAAGTTTTAATATAGGATTGGTTTACTTAAGGAGTATAACAAATATACTGTTAAATATTTCCTTGCCAAACATTGCATGTCTATATATAAAGCGCATACTGAACCAGTGCCATTTGATATTATGGAGTTTTAGAAATGTTTATTTTAGAATTTCCATTGCAGCTATTTTGACATGGGCTAAGAGAAATGTTGGGTCAGTTACCTGGTTTGGGACCATAACATGTTAAAATGGGCGGGGGATATAGATGACTTTGTCAACTATACGCTTGTTTGTTTTTAAATATTACAGCTATGTAACCCGGCGGCCTGTAGGTGGTAACAATGTAGTGCCCAGAAAATATAGTTATTGATAGTACGAGCAAATATCCACACTATTGGGTTACGATGACATGCATCAACGAAGTCATTGACCACCCGGTCCAATTAGACGCCAATTGCGACCTGCATAGGTTGCTGGGATCTATTCTATAGTGACGGGGCACATCCGGTGAAAATAGAAGTTCAAAGTGGGTTTGCGTAGAATGAAGAATTCTGTTATCATCACGCCCAAATATCTTTTGTCAACGATTTCAGAGTATAGTATTGCTATCGGAGAGGATCTCCGCACAGAGTCAGGATGCTATGAGGCTACATCTGCTATTTTTGATGACATAAGGGCTAGTCTGAAGACTGAGGCTGGTGTCAGGAAACTGCAGTCGCTCTTCAGGTGAGCTGATGTCCTCATTGAGGCACGCACACGTTACTACTTGCGACATCATTGAGATCGGATTCTATTGAGGGATTTTCATTTAAATACGGGAAAATATTTCAGAAGCTTGTTCAGCTTAGCACCATCCTTAAAGAGGCTGTACATATTGTTGATATCTCAACCTCACGGTTCATTCTCCCTGCAGTGTTTTATTGTCCAATAAACAACGACTATTTCTTTAGTAAGTACTCCTGTCTGACCAGGGAAAATATTCTAGTCCTGCATCATGACCTTGGAATATATATTTTTTTAATGAAAATATAATAATCTAGAAATGTATACAAAAGCAGGTCTAGCCAGCTCAAGCTAGCTCTATCCACTCTGAAATCAGCATTGGGATTTTTAATATATTTTTAGAGTCAAGAAGGATATTGTGTGATATAAGATTTCAGAGACTAAATGTTAGTCAACCATGACTGATACACAGAAGAATCGTGTGTGTTTGTGTGTGTCTGTCTGTATATCTGTTAGTGTGTTGTTTAACGCCTCTCTCAGCGATGTCCTAGCTAGATGACGTGGGTCTCTTTATAAGTTGACTCGGGACCGGACAATCCAGTGAACGATATTGTGAGCAACATTCACACTGTCACGTTCTGACCACCTGATCCACAAAGGCTTCTCTTACGACCAGCGTAGGTTTTAAAAGGAAAGAAATATTGCTGGGGATGAATTCTAACAAGACTCTAATATTGTCGGTACCGCTACAATGGCGTCACAGACGCTACAACCTCATGTATTAGTTCCATGAGTGGGCACGGGTGGCCCAGTCGTCTAAGGCGCCGCGATTCGCTGTGCAGAGTTGCGTCCCTTGGGCACGCCGCTAACCTATGATTGTGGGTTCGAATCCCGGTTCGCCCCGATTATGTTTCTATGTTTGTCAGCACCATACCCGTGCTCGTGGGTTTCACCGAAGTGGTAAACGTCTGAGACCTGCATCACTTCGGGCTTTCCTCACACATTAAGCTGACACGCCGCGATATAACTGGAATATTGTTAAAAACGGCGTTAAACCCAACACACTCACTCACTCACTCACTAGTTCCATGAACTAACAATGTTAATTATGGATAGTATGAATATGCATGAATACGTGCATGTGGTGATGGCATATTGCTTATACTACAGGTTGTGTGACTTCGATGCTTCAAACAAACTGGACGTAGAAAATATGATGATGTACCTGCGTGATCTGATTGGCTGGTCAGCAATGTTCAACACGGACGCTAACGTCATGGTACGTGGTTAAAAAACTTTATCTGTCATTAGATTAACGTGGTTTAAAACTGTACCCTACGCTTCTCCCGAAAATACTAAATGCTCAGACCCGTGAAGATTCCGGGGTAGAATAGGTCTTCAGCAACCCATGATTGCCGTAAAAGGCGACTATGCTGGTCGTAAGAGGCGACTAACGGGATCGGGTGGTCAGGCTCGCTGACTTGGTTGATGCATGTCATCCATCCCAATTGCGGGGATCGATGCTCATGATATCAGTCACTGGATTGTCTGGTCCAGACTCGATTATTTATTCAGACTCGTCATATAGCTGGAACATTGCTGAGTGCGGCGTTAAACAACAAACAAACAAACAAACAAAAAACTAAAATGCTCAATTTAATAGAATACAGTATATAATACTGTCACTCTTATCTTGTTGGGTAGACCATGCTTTAAAGCGTTCGTTTGACACGCCCTGTCCGAGGTTGATTCCCTTTATGTGTAAACGTGTATGTAAAAGTCCATACCTAAAAGTGTCGTTATATCCTACAGTCAAGTTTTCTTTTTCCAGAATGTAATTTGAATGGGTGGCCTTTTTAAGAAGAAGTCATTTAATTACTTTTTTTTCATTCAGAGTCCAGTGCCAATACGATACGTGTCTTCAGTGTGTAAAGTGCTCACTGACAAAACTATAGGGACGCCGCTAGAACGATTGGCACGCTTTGGTGAGGTCATTTATCACAATTATACAGCCATGAACGGTCAATGTCGAAACATGACATTTGAGGCGAGATTGAACTTGGGCAGAGATGTGAAATACGGCAACAGCAATGTATTGTCAGGTATTGTCGGTTTTCTATCATATCTTAGGTTCAATAATGTAAAATGAATTCAATGATTAAGAGTGAGTGAGTGATTGAATATGGTGTTATGCCGCTGTTTGTAATACTCAACAGAAGGTTGGGGCGGCTAGGACCAATAGCTACCCGCCACCCCATATAGGTATCCGAAAACATACATGATAATAAAGCAGTCCGCTGAGATCACTCATCTTCCCGAAGCAAGAGAGTTAACTGACTTTAAAAGTCCAGTTTCCGCCCTTGCCGAACTAGGCTGGAATTCCTGGGCTCGATCGTAGCGCCACCAGTGGCTATTACGAGTTATGTCCATTCTATGCCTCTCCCATATGGACCAATCAGATTCCACTTCTCGTATCACATGCATTTGCTTCAAACAAAATGGTGGCGCCCAGTCAAGACGATCTGATCTACCATCAAGATCTATTTAGTGATAAAACGGTTCTTACTTCGCGAAGTACATCAAATCACGTGAGCACCTTGATTAAAACATGAAAAGATTTGGAAAGTGTCTGTTGACAAGGAGTTGGCGATGCACATGCTTTGCAAATCCTGTAATCGACCGAAATCTGAATGACACTTTACGAACCGGATTTCGATTTCGGTGCGCGATTTTGATTGGACTATGCATAGACTCGTTAGTCCAGCCAAAATCTAACTCCATAATCCCAGCCTAGTTCGGCAAGGGTGGAAACTGGACTTTTATAGTCAGTTAGGTCTCTTGCCTCGGGAAGATGAGATCACTTGGATAGCCCAGTTCAGATTATTATGACCTCATGATCTATTATTTTTTCAAGTCCTATTTAAAAAGTCTAATGTGGTTCACCCTGCGAGACCTGTTTTCATTCATGTGTTCCTCTTGACGAACAGAGGCAGATTATGTTCGCAACCATTTCTAACATTGTGGGTGACAATAAAACCGATCTAAATCTACGTTGAAAAGGGAATGCGGATCGTCCCGAATGCTTGAGAAAGCATTGTTCCCTCCGCACAAACATAACTCTATAGTAAAAGTCAACGATTTGTTTTAAAGCAAAATATCCATTTTTGTAGTGGTATATTCTCAATCGATTAGCCATCCATTCGTGTAGCATATCCCATTGTAAAGTAATTACATTCAAGTACGGTTATAACGAACTCAAAAGGGACTACTAATTTTAGTTCGTTATAACCGTAGTTCGTTATAAGCATATATACAGTATAACAACAGCAAATAGTCGAGACCAAAAAAGAAGGTTCGTTATATCCGTCAGTTCGTTATAAGCGTGTTCGTTATAACCGTAGTTTACTGTATTGTTATTATGTTTAGAAGAGGACTTTCGAAGATATGTGAAGTAACTATGAACATATCTAGTCGAGAGACAAGGTAGGATAAGGGCCCTTGTTTGTCGACGGGAAATGTAAAAGTTAAATTTGTGGAAAACATTGAAATAAAGATCTGAAATGTATCTGACACTCCAATGGCTTACAAGTGGCCTATCTTTTCTTTCTTTCTTGCAAACTGGGGACTTCTCACATGATGAAATACATGAGTATTGCTAACATGAGTGCAAAAGGCCGACCTCCGGAAACCCTCCAACTTTAAATCCATCCTCGAAACATTCCGGAAACCTCCCCCCAAATATGTCAAGATTTTGGAAGTGCATTCTGTATTAAGTATGAAACTCATAAAACGTGGGAAGGTTTTCAACGTTATCAAATAAATCAGTGTTGTATCAATATTGATGAGTAGAATATAAGCACGTGAATACATTGTGTTGTACTTTGGTATTTTTTATAGAATATTATGTAAGACAATGTTGTTATATATGAGTGTTCAAGGAAAGATGTTCAGATATGCATCCATTGGCCCGTTCTTCCATCATGGCCTAAGCCATTCATCACTTTGCAGCACGTCAGTGGATGTATCAAAAGTGCACTCACATGGGTTTGTTCACCCCTTCGTCTGGAAGCAATCAGCCCTTCGGAGAAGCTGTGAGTGAAGAGTAAGTGCTAGTCCTGCACCATGACCGTGGAATATATTTATTTTATGAAAAAATAATAATCTAGAAATGCATACAAAAGCAAGTCTAGCCAGCTCAAGCTAGCTCTATTCTGAAATCAGCATAGGGAAATTTTTTATTTTTAGAGTCAAGAAGGATATTGTGTAATATAAGATTTCAGAGACTAAATGTTAGTCTAAGTAAGTGCCAACATGGTGGGATCTCATATCGCACATGTCAAATCAACTTCTAATACTTCTAACAATCTGCAAGTTTGGGATTTGTGGCCAGAACAGATACCAAGAACCAGACGTTTGTTCTTGAGAGTTCACGATAATGGGGATTATACATATACGGGGATATAAACAACAAACAGAAAAATACTGATATATTGCTGACTGGGGCATAATAAAAAGCTCACTGAATGTGTCTGCGCTAACAACAATTTGATGTTAAAAAGGTTAACGTTAATGGTGTGAATCCTCCCTTTCCAGGTATTTTCTCAAAATCTGTGAAGGCTACTTCGGCCCATCATTCAACAGATCTTTGATCATGAAAGGACATGACGAATTAATTACAAACTATGGCGGACTTGATATTAAGGTTACCAACATCATCCACACCCAAGGATCCTTTGATCCGTGGACCAAGTATGGATTTACCCAAGACCCGCACCCAGAAGCCTATGTAATATTAATCAATGGTAAGTTTTAGTCGTCGGTGATGGAGTAACATATTACAAACATTTTTTTTTGTCAGTAAACTATACATCTGAAAAAAAAGTTAAGCACGTCTTCATGTTTCCAGAATTTCGGCAATCGAACATTGATGTAATTTTGATAACTAGCTGAAATACCGCCGATAACCGCTGATAAAGTGATACAAGACCATTGTATGTTCCTCCAAATGGACGCATGCACGGAGTCATATGAGACTCCAAATGGTCGCAGGCACGGAGTCATATGAGACTCCTACTGGACACAGACACGGGGTCATATGAGACTCTCACTGAATGGTAGCAGGCACGGAGTCATATGAGACTCCCACTGAATGGTAGCACGGGGTCATATGAGACTCCAAATGGTCGCGGGCACAGAGTCATATGAGACTCCCACTGAATGGTAGCACGGAGTCATATGAGACTCCCACTGGACGCAGACACTGAGTCATATGAGACTCCCACTGAATGGTAGCACGGGGTCATATGAGACTCCCACTGGACGCAGACACTGAGTCATATGAGACTCCCACTGGACGCAGACACTGAGTCATATGAGACTCCAAATGGTCGCAGGCGCAGAGTCATATGAGACTCCCACTGAATGGAAGCACGGAGTCATATGAGACTCCCACTGAATGGAAGCACGGAGTCATATGAGACTCCAAATGGTCGCAGGCACAGAGTCATATGAGACTCCCACTGAATGGTAGCACGGAGTCATATGAGACTCCCACTGAATGGTAGCACGGAGTCATATGAGACTCTCAATGAATGGTAGCACGGGGTCATATGAGACTCCCACTGAATGGTAGCACGGGGTCATATGAGACTCCAAATGGTCGCAGGCACAGAGTCATATGAGACTCCCACTGAATGGTAGCACGGAGTCATATGAGACTCCCACTGAATGGTAGCACGGAGTCATATGAGACTCCCACTGAATGGTAGCACGGGGTCATATGAGACTCCAAATGGTCGCGGGCACAGAGTCATATGAGACTCCCACTGAATGGTAGCACGGAGTCATATGAGACTCCCACTGGACGCAGACACTGAGTCATATGAGACTCCCACTGAATGGTAGCACGGGGTCATATGAGACTCCCACTGGACGCAGACACTGAGTCATATGAGACTCCCACTGGACGCAGACACTGAGTCATATGAGACTCCAAATGGACGCATGCACGGAGTCATATGAGACTCCCTCTGGACGCAGACACTGAGTCATATGAGACTCCCACTGAATGGAAGCACGGAGTCATATGAGACTCTCAATGGACGCAGGCACGGAGTCATATGAGACTCCCACTGAATGGAAGCTCGGAGTCATATGAGACTCCCACTGAATGGAAGCACGGAGTCATATGAGACTCTCAATGGACGCAGGCACGGAGTCATATGAGACTCCCACTGAATGGTAGCACGGAGTCATATGAGACTCTCAGTGGACGCAGACACTGAGTCATATGAGACTCTCACTGAATGAAAGCACGGAGTCATATGAGACTCCCACTGAATGGAAGCTCGGAGTCATATGAGACTCCCACTGAATGAGAAGCAGAGGGAGCAGTTGCCATTGAGGCAAAATAAATTTTAATATTGACATTGAACACTTGCTAAACATATAATCATATAACAAATTTTGTATTCAAATACGACTTTTCTGCTTTGCGTTAGACACATATTACAGGATACGATTTCAACATTGGCTATATAATATAAATATATAGTAAGTGATGCTTAACTGGGTTCTAACTGTACAGAATACCTCCCCGGATGCCTTAGTGATTGACAGGCTGTGCTCATCTTTCGGCGAGCACCTGGAGTCATAACTGATTTTAAGTGACCCATTTACATACTTAACTTTCAACATTATTTTTCCTTTTACGCCAACTTGAGACTACTTATTCTCTAGCGTTTAAATTTTATATTTTATTCTAAAAAAAGATATGAAAAAAGGAACTTTCAATGACCAATTTATTTGGGCTGCCTGAATTAACGAGTACTACAGAACAAAGACTAAACGCCGATACATAGACATGTAACTCATGATAGACAACAAAGTCTCTTACAAACATAACAACCCTTGTGAAGTTTTTAATAATAAATATAAAATGACAATAGGTCAGTAAGGAAAAATCAGAAACTTCTTGTTTCAGGTGCTAAAGTATTACAACACGAATTACATGTTACATGAATAGTATTTTTACATGGACCTTATACTGTGAAGAGTTTTTAATAAATAAATATCAGAAACCATGTTGATAGTTTAAATATGAGTTGAAGAAAGAGACTCGTGTATTTGGTGTAATCGCGTGTCTTGTAGGAGGTGGCCACACCCCGGACATGGCAGTTCCTTCCTCCGTGGAAAGTGCTGACGTCACATTGGCCAGGGCAAAGATCCAACGACTGATCGGCCAGTGGATAGCGTCTGGACCCACAGTCAGCATAGTGGGATGAAGCGGACATCTTTGCACTGATTTGCTCATTACTTTCGACGTATTATTCATGCTCATTACTTACATTTGTTACTGAATTAATTTCTGTCCAATCGTCAACATGGAAGACTCTTTGTTTATGTTATATGACCATCCTAACACACACACACACACACACACACACACACACACACACACACACACACACACACACACACACACACACACACACACACACACACACACACACCGACACAGGGACTATTAATTTTAGTTCGTTATAACCGTAGTTCGTTATAAGCATATATACAGCATAATACAGCTAATTATCGGGACCAAAAAAGTAGTTCGTTATATCCGTCAGTTCGTTATAAGCGTGTTCGTTATAACCGTAGTTTACTGTATATATATGTATATATTGAAAATGTCCAAATACAATCAACATAGAATGCAATGTCTATGATATTTGACCATCTTAATATTTTTGTGGAGAATATACAATAAAATAAAATGCATTTTTCAAAGAGAATATTGAGATTCATTTCCACATGCACCTGGTAGCCAAAGTTTATGTCCGCTATGTCCGGACAGTTTATGTCCGCTGATAGTTGGTCCAAATCCCGTATTTACACTAAGAAGGATCCTTCACTTGTCTGCGACCTAAATAACGTTTGACCTTCCTAGAATAAGCAAAATAACGTGATACAACTGAATCCTGTAATTCTTATGGCATGCACTAATTCATTCAGTGAAACAGTAGCATACTACCAGAGGGGCATATGTATATTCACACAGCGGTACATACACGCTACCAGCGGTGACTGCTATAGAGTTTCAGGTACAGGCACTTGTGCGTGCACGCACACTGTCGTAACTACAGTCTTATAGCAGTACACGCATGTAAACTGTGGAGTGAGTGAGTGAGTGAGTGAGTTGGGTTTAACGCCGCTTTTAACAATATTCCAGTTATATCACGGCGTGTCAGCTTAATGTGGGAGGAAAGCCCGAAGTGATGCAGGTCTCTGACGTTTACCACTTCGAGCACGGGTATGGTGCTGACAAACCTAGAAACATAATCGGGGCGAACCGGGATTCGAACTCACAATCATAGATGTCTGGCGTGCCGAAGGGACGCAACTCTGCACAGCGAATCGCGGCCCCTTAGACGACTGGGCCACCCGTGCCCCCCTACAGTTAAGAAACAAGTAACAGAAACAATACGTTTATACATTAGGGTTTGTCTTCCTTTGCACTCCATTTCATGGATATGTTAAATATCTCAGATGCAGAAATTGTTTCGTCACTGTAGCACATCTCGAAATGAAGTCAACAGTTAAAATGTCTACAAAAACATCCACTTCTCCTCAGGGGCTGACAATTTGACATTGGGCAATGGAAACAGACTGAGATTTTGTAATCAAAACTTGGAGTCTAAATATAAATAGTTTTAAGAACACCTTGCAGCAATGTCATCATTTTAACAGACAAATTCTTTATACTAAGCAGTCTGAAGTATAACTGTTTTTTTCAAGCATTTTCTGGAACAATAGTTTTTGGTCAGATAGAATGTCTTAGTATTGTCTGCATACATACGGAGAAAAAATAAACTGTTATGGAACAAGCAATACCGTTTCAACCAAATGCAGTAATGTATTAAATTAATGTAATATGTCATATTGTAAAACAATCAAACACACTGCTCAATTCACACAAGGTTTCAACTATATATGAGCCTAATACGCCTTACCTCTGTGTTGACCTTCCAGAGTTAGGTGCTTTTCTAAAACTACAACTTCTATGTCCTCAGTTACATGTCTTTAGTAACATATGTCCTTTGTTATCGTCAACAGCAACGAAGTTGTATGCGCCATCATGATGACTAGAAGAAAATAAAAAATGTGCCATTTCCCATTATATATCACATGCTATTTCATTACGGTTGAGACCGCATCCGTGGTCTAGTGATAGAGGGTCCGCCCGGAGAGCGGAAGGTCCGGGGTTCGATCCCCGATCGCGTCATACCAAAAGACGTTAAAAGATGGTACTTTTTGTTACCCTGTCTAGCGCTCGGCATTAAGGGGCTAAAACAAGGACTTGTCTGCTCGGAGTCAGTATACTGTGTCTGAGTGGGGTATTCATGTTAAACTGCGGCATGGTATCTCAGTGAGCTAGCACTATAAATCGGCATCAGTCCCGACTAGTACAAGCAGCCACACAAACACACACACGTACATGCACGTAGCTATATAAGTGCAATAATCTTGGACGCGACGTTAAACCCCACTCACCTCACCTCACCTCATTGCGGTTGATGAAATATGTTTCTTAAAAATGTGTTCACAATATAAACTAAATAGAATATATACCCATGTGACCCAGATGATGATGTTTAGGCGACGAGCACAAACTTGATGAGATGACGTGACTCGGACTCTGAGTTGGAGATGACATGTTCCTAGAGACCAAGACTGGCGAATGTAATTATAAGGGCATGATCCTAGAGACCAAGACTGGCGAATGTAATTATAAGGGCATGTTCCTAGAGACCAAGACTGGCGAATGTAATTATAAGGGCATGCTCCTAGAGACCAAGACTGGCGAATGTAATTATAAGGGCATGATCCTAGAGACCAAGACTGGCGAATGTAATTATAAGGGCATGTTCCTAGAGACCAAGACTGGCGAATGTAATTATAAGGGCATGCTCCTAGAGACCAAGACTGGCGAATGTAATTATAAGGGCATGGTCCTAGAGACCGAGACTGGCGAATGTAATTATAAGGGCATGTTCCTAGAGACCAAGACTGGCGAATGTAATTATAAGGGCATGTTCCTAGAGACCGAGACTGGCAAATGTAATTATAAGGGCATGTTCCTAGAGACCAAGACTGGCGAATGTAATTATAAGGGCATGTTCCTAGAGACCGAGACTGGCAAATGTAATTATAAGGGCATGTTCCTAGAGACCAAGACTGGCGAATGTAATTATAAGGGCATGTTCCTAGAGACCAAGACTGGCAAATGTAATTATAAGGGCATGTTCCTAGAGACCAAGACTGGCGAATGTAATTATAAGGGCATGTTCCTAGAGACCAAGACTGGCGAATGTAATTATAAGGGCATGGTCCTAGAGACCAAGACTGGCGAATGTAATTATAAGGGCATGGTCACAATATCAAATGTCACTATTCTAAATATCACCAAAGAACAGAACATGGATGTTTCGAGGCACATGGACATTCATATGGGAACAAGATGATAAATTTTAGTTTTAATTACAAGGTAAAGTTTGAGTTGAAAATGTTTGAGGACGGTGAACGACGGAAAACGAGACAAAGGCACTTTCAGTCAGGTCACCAAGAACTGCGTTCAGAGAAATTGAATAGAAAATATGTTGACTATTAACAGTTCTTGCTAATTTTTTACTTGGTACGGCTGATGAAACAATAACATCCACTGGTCACACAACCTAATCATTCGTTTCCTTGAATAATGGAATAACAGGACACAGGACCTCAATAGACTTTTTATTACATCAGATTATGTGACACGTTCTTGAATGTCGCCACAGCTATGTAGTTAATCTGAAAGGAAACAAGTTTGGATGATATGTATTTCTGATATCACATCAATATACATTTACAGGACAGCTTTGTGTGTGGCCTCATTTACATGATTCAAATGTTTGTACAAAGAACAATATTAGTGACGGGTTGTTTACAATTCCTACCTTTGGAGAGTTTTCCACGAACCTCAACTTCGCAGACTGTGAGAATTTCTTTTCTTGGTGGTATGTACTGCAACAACACAAATCGACCCGTTGTCGAAGGTTTGCAGGTTAGAACATCAGGTCTTGATAGTTGTCCTTTCTTTTGTGCACATGTCATCGGCTGAGAACTGTTGTTCTCCATGGGGTTTTCTTTAAAAACTAGGATTTCCAGGTCACGGAATCTGGAAGCTGATATAGAAATACAATATTATATCATTATCAATATCAGGAACTAATACATAAAGGTCAAAACAAGATCAGGGGCGGTCGGGTAGCCTAGTGGTTAAAGTTTTTGCTCGTCACACCGAAGAACCGGGTTCGATTCCCGACATGGGTACAATGTGTGAAGCCCATTTCTGGTGTCCCCCGCCGTGATATTGCTGGAATATTGATAAAGACGGCGTAAAACCATACTCACTCACTCACTCACTCAAAACAAGATCAAAGTTGACTATTGCACGAAAAGAAACGAAACGTGTGTTGCATGCGACTACTAATTGATAATTAATAGGCTTTCGAATAATAGCAGTTCTGGCGGAAATATTGAAAATCAGATTAAAACCACTTGATTTATTCTGCATGTAACGTTTCCTATAGCATGTTACATAAATATAAATAGGGGGCACGGGTGGCCCAGTCGTCTAAGGCGCCCGATTCGCTGTGCAGAGTTGCGTCCCTTGGGCACGCCAGAAACCTATGATTGTGGGTTCGAATCCCGGTTCGCCCCGATTATGTTTCTATGTTTGTCAGCACCATGGAAGAGGTAAACGTCTGAGACCTGAATCACTACGGGCTTTCCTCCCACATTAAGCTGACACGCCGCGATATAACTGGAATACTGTTAAAAGCGGCGTTAAACCCAACTCACACACACACACACACACACACACACACACACACACACACACACACACACACACACACACACACACACACACACACACACACACACATAAATAGGTGTTTATTTCAAGAACATACCGCAACCGTCCGTCCGTCTGTAAAGGGTGACGTTATGTACATCATAGATATCCACCAAGTCAACCATCCACCAAGGTCTCAACACAGATTGAGCGGAAGTAAAACATTGACCTCCTCTGCGATTGCCGCCCTTGTCACCATCAACCACGTGATTAGGATCTGAATACTTGTCATAGTTTGTACATCCGTATGCTGGTTTTCTTAAGGCCAGATTGCCTACGTCTTTGTGACAAAATACATAATATATAATTAAAACAGTGCTTACAAGAGGCATGGCATCTTACAAAAACAAAGCTTACACGCAAGTTGTTTCAGTTTGACCGAGTGGGTTTTGCTTGACGTGCCTGTAAACATTATTACAGTATTACACAGGGTATCAGTTTGACTTGGGTTGAACGTGATGCATGGCGTATGTCTGAGACAATTACCTCAGTGGTGAATCTATGAGCAGCCATACGTTGCCGATAAACCGGGTACACAATCAGGCCGAGTATGGAATCCAACCTCATGATCTGCGGTCTGCGGTACGCCTATAATCGCAAGTTTACTGACAACTGCCTCCCCCGATCTCTATCCCCCCCCCCCCCCCCCCCCCCAGCAACCCCACCCCCACCCCACCCCAAACACACACTCAAAGATACAAGAAATATTTTCGTTCAGAACAATCAGCTTCAGCAAACGAATTTTACCTATTTTCAGAGCCTTCATGGCTCTGTTGTCAACCTTAGAGGAGATGTCTTGAAGCTTTGTCTCGGTATCTTTTTGTCGCAACCCAACGGACGTCAGCTCTGACTTCATCTCAGAGACTGAAGGGGAATAGATGCTATGAGTTGATGCACCACGTTCTTATGTGAAACATAATGATGGTTCTGTCCTGCTATGTTCAGTTAAGTTATTACGTATTTTAGAATTAAGCCTGTCAAAACGATACGCCATAGCACTGAGTCGTGGACAACTGAACATTTTTATTGACATAGGGCCCAAACATTTGCAGATATAAACTTTTATGCATTTAAAGTTGACATATTCCAGAATGAAAGATGGGACATGTTTCTACACATAAAGAACAGAGAAGAATGTAAACAGCATTTAGAAAAAAAACACATGCATGTTGTTATTTTTAAAATAAATGTCATTTATTCTTTTTTCAGAACTGTTATAGTGCAAACCATTTCAATACTTTTACTTAAATAGTGCAAACCATTTCAATACTTTTTTAACATTTCATTTGTCTAAATACCTAACAGGTTCAATATGTTTCCAAGTGCACCGAAATTCTATGCCCTTTGTTTAATATATTCAGCAAACATTCGACGTATCCCCTCTTATCATAAGCCCCTCCGGGCAGGACCCTTAATCTCCAGGGCTATCTATAAATTTCAATTAACACCTCCTAACGTCGCCGGATCTTACGTCTATACATACACGTGGGACAATGACCTTGCCACACGTTATGTAATACCTCGCTCTACAAAACCCGACTGACATGGTCAGTCAGGGAGACAGCCTAGAGAAGAGCCAGAAGGTAAGTGACAGAACGGTTCTCCCACCCGGGAACATTGGCCACTAGGTCCCGGTGTGCGTTCTGTCACGTTATTATCAACATGTAC
Organism: Haliotis rufescens; assembly: GCF_023055435.1. NCBI lineage: Eukaryota > Metazoa > Mollusca > Gastropoda > Lepetellida > Haliotidae > Haliotis > Haliotis rufescens. The sequence goes on from NW_025963792.1 coordinate 462,814, forward strand.
CTTTTCGACTCATTTCAACCATCAACAATAAATATGGCTGCTGTCGTCTAAACTTCACCCCTGAGTTTTGTCCTCCGTCATCACCCTGAGCTACCATCCGAGGGCCGAAATCTACGCCCTTGGACAGAACTTTAACCCAAATAGAATTGACGGATAATCAAGACTTGTATTCTCTTGCATTGCCATTTTATTCTGTATACCCTAATACATTCTTCCACAATAGAAGGTTGTTCTTATCAAGTATGATACATGAGAAGATATGGAAAATCTCATCTTTCTTTCGACATGAAATATATCAACACGAGTAGATAAAAAATTGTAATCGATTGGTGTTGGTAAATTTCATATCAAAAGAAACATGTCAGATCATACAAAAATCATTCTTCAAACTATTTGGTTTGTAAACTAAAACAACCAGTGTGCTGCTAAACAACTTCAGTGGCAGAGAGATCAGTGATGTCATTTAATTGTGACAAAATGGTAGCTTAGTCTCAATAGTCTCAAAACAGTGTGATGCAATTTTATTGTAGCAATATCAACGTTTTGGGGACATTGAGCTCGAAAGTGGACGAATTACACTTCTAAACACATTTCATCCACATTTCAAGTTACAAAAATAGGCGAAGTAAGAAACATTGGCATAATATGGTCGACAAAAAAGGACGAAAATAGGTGTTTTGTGATCTGTAGTTCTGTTATAAGATTGCGTGATCAACATCCGTACCTGCTTTTCCTCCACCATTTCCTTCCATGTGATGTATTTTCTCCATGAGCTTGTCAACTGTTTTTTGTACCGCCTCCACTTTACCTCACAAAGCAATGATATAAATACAACTGTTAATATGATCTGCATTGAAAGGCCCAAACGTGTAAAAGTGACACAAACACTGAATCGACGTTAATTTAATCTTTGTGGTTCGAAACATTAAACAAATTCAGGATAAACATTTATCCATTTTTCTGTGTATCTCACTAAATGATACAGAAGGGGACTCCATAGGGAGTCGCGACACGTGAACTTTGATTCGCAAATCAGAGTGACGGCTTCTAAATTATCAAATACGAACGAGCAAAACAGATTATGCCGTATAAACGTCAATGGTACATCAGCGTTGAGAATATATTACAGCGGAATAACACCCGAGCGTTTCTCTGCAACAAAAATGTTATATACTAGGTTTGTTTTGTTGGGGTTTCCTCTTCTTTAGATCGCAATTCCCAAAACGAACCCGAAGCATCCTTCAAAATTTAAAATTAGAGTAACAGCTTTACTTGCAAAGACCGGTGAGAAATATTTTCATATAGTCAATGCTACAAGAGAATTGTAAATGGCAAGGAAACATTAAGTTCTGAGAAATAATTCCTGTAAAAGCAAAACAAAATGTAAAAAAAATGTAATAGGGGACAGGGTGGCTAATTCGTCTAAGATGCCGGATTAACTTGATTTGTTTGTTTGTTTGTTTGTTTGTTGTTTAGAAATCAGAAATAGTACAGCAATTGACGGCGGTCTGTAAATAATCAAGTCTGGACCAGACAATCCAGTGATTGATATCATGAGCATCGATCTACGCAATCGGGATACGATGACATGCATCAACCAAGTCAGCGAGCCTGACCACCCAATCCCCTTAGTCGCCTCTTACGCCAAGCATAGTCACCTTTTATGGCAAGCATGGGTTGCTGATGACCTTTTCTATCCCGGATCTTCACGAGTCGATTTACTTATGAAGATATATGGCATTTAAGGAACCTATTGTCATCAATTCCAGGATTTAACCTGATCATCATCCTCTTGATTGTCAGTACTATACCATTGCGCGTGGATTTTACAAAAAACGAAATACTTAAGCATTCCTTGTATAAAAATGGCAATACTTTCATATTGCTGACATATTTTACTGTGCAAAGTGGCGTCAACCCCAATTAATTCCTCTCCTCCGATTTCGAATTCGAATACACGTGGCTCGGCAACGTTATGCATACAGATAAAAACGCAATGTTATGTGAATAGATATATTAACCTCTTGAATGGCTGGCATTGCATTCTTAATTAAGGGCATAAACATAATAATCTAAACCTTTATATTTGACATTGGTCACTGAAATCGAACATCCCGCCTACTATAGATATTAAAATGAACTGATGCCACACTACCAATCACTGTCGGTATGACAAATGAGTCGGCGTTTCTTAATCACAGAATCGCAAACAGATAGGCCAGCTGTATGTTCGTTATAACGGTTTTCCATGTCGATGTAAACGGGTTCCAACGTTATTTACGTGTATTGAAAACAAATCGAATATAACTTTTGGACACTTATTTGGTCCAGTGAAAGATTTGACACCTACGAAACTTCAGGTGAACCCTGAGCAGACGTCAACCGCCACATCTAAGTGAATGGTGTGTGGGTTCAGAAGCCAATAGGATGCCAGGTTTATGAAACGATTTAGCTCCAATTCTTTACCACCGCGATTCGGAAATGTCGTTAAAGAGATAAGGTTCACACTGAACACAAATATTCCTTCGATCATGGTACTATTTCTGGGGTGTAGGTGCCATGGAGCTCACAGAAATGAACAATATAACCACAACAGGATAATGGCGCGGTCTTTAACTTCGTGTTTGAGAAATATAATATTCTGTTCTGGTCTTCGTTGGGAGAATTTGGAAGCCTCGTAGGTGATTACGTGTGTACCTTCCTCTCCCTTGGTACCGGATTTAATACTTTGCATCTGCTCCAGGATCTTGTCAAACTTCTCATCGGTTTCTTCTTGTCGGGATTTCACAGAAGCAAGGTCTGACTTGACCTCGGAAACTGGAAACACAGATTCCATGCAGCTTATCATATTATCCATAACAGGAAACAAATATTATTCAATGCTATATTCAACAGATGTGTTACCCGATAGTTGAATGTCTGTTGAGCCTGACCACTAGATCCAGTTAGTCGCCTCTTAGACAAGCATAGTCGGCCTACTAAGGATGCTTAATATGGTAAGGTGTTATTGCAACAAATGGGGCTCAGACGTTAACCTAGAGAAGTCATGCATGCATTGTTGGGGGCACGGGGGGCCCAGTCGTCTGAGGCGCCGCGATTCGCTGTGCAGAGTTGCGTCCCTCGGGCACGCCAGAAACCTATGATTGTGGGTTCGAATCCCGGTTCGCCCCGATTATGTTTCTAGGTTTGTCAGCACCATACCTGTGCTCGTGGGTTTCACCGAAGTGATAAACGTCTGAGACCTGCATCACTTCGGGCTTTCCTCCCACATCAAGCTGACACGCCGCGATATAACTGCATTGTTTTTAAATATGGTGGGTAGCTAGATGCGTCATGCATTGTTTTCAAATATGTTGGATACCTAGAGAGGTTATGCATTGTTTTCAAATATGGCGGATACCTTAGAAAAGGTACAGACAAATGGACTTATAATGGTTAATATATGAAAGTAGTATTTCACTTTAAAATATTGAAGTATTGCCTTGACATCCAGATGATGGCCACAAGCGTGTGAGCAGGAAAGGCCTCATTTGCCACGATTATTTTAAAGATTACTCATAGATTTCTCTCAAAGTAGGATACACACAATGCCATTTAGAAAGTGGTCAGATGAAACACATGTTATATTTGGGATAACACTTTCTGAGTAAAGTACAGATTCTCGTACTTGTTTTAGGTTGAGTCCCGTCCGGGATTCGAACCCACACTGCCAGAGTAAGAGACCTATGCCAGCACACAAAGGGGTACACAAAGTAAGTGATCTAAACTACCAGCTGCCTCAGTGTCTGAGTGGGTTAGATCGCTGACTTTGTGTGCAGGCAATTTTTATATTTATGTGATGCCACGGGACACACAGGTTAAAGTGGAGCTCGTCTTTAATAAACTAATTCTTAAACGAAACTTTTACAGAGGAATTAGTTTCACATTTATTGGTTTACAGAAGCTGTGTGGTGTTGTGTCACAAAAAGAGCTAAAATTAGGTAATATATTTAAAATTACAGATTACTCAGATCATACATGTATAGACGAGTAACAATGTTTGGTGTCATTGCCTTACAATTCTGAAACAGTGGTTCAATAAGCATTCTCGGTCAATGCTGGTCAATGTATATAATTACTTCACGATATTGTAAATCTATGTGCCCGCAACCTTTGGTAACAGATCATACAGCGTTGCTTCGTCATAATAACATTCCATTTGCATCTGCAAAGTTCACAATAATGCAAAATATTATTGACTATATACCACGCATTTATTTTTTTGTTCTGTATATATACGGAGGGATTGTTCGGAATGCGGTTAATAGTACAATCATTGCTGTCCGAGAGTAACGGGAAAAGGCGAGTATACACGAATGTAAGGGATTTGTTACCTTCTTTGTTAGAGTTGATTCCACCAGGTGAAGAGAATGAAGGCACAACGAAGCTTGAAGCTGGTCTTCCTATTTCAAACCCAGAAGCCACAGAAATGGCCCCAAGAATAAAAATACTCATCATTATTGCCAAATACCTCCGAAGTATGAAGTCAGGTCATGCGTTATCTCAAACTATATACGTGCAATACCGATCGTAATCTGAATATTTTTTCACACAACAACGTCGGTGTACAAAGAACTAATGCACTGAAAGACAATGTTATCCTTTTCTCTCGTGAGAAGTTTCACTTAAGAATGTGTGCTTAATTCTGAACACAATCAAAAGCAACACAAACGAAACACATTGTTGTTGAAGGGTTCAACCAAAACAGAACATACCGTTGTTTTTCATATTTAGCTCACCTTACTCATGTCCGTCTTTTTCGTCTGTTGACATCTTTCGACTCAGAAACGACTGGACCAATAAGACTGACATTAAAGTGCAGCGTCCTCAGATGGACAGTTTCATCTTTAAATCAAACAACGAATCTGGAAAATATTTTAGAGAATTGTCAAAATAGGAAAGTTTAAAAACGGAATATATGTATTCAGCCCAACGTTCTTGACATATGTCAAAAACGTTTCATGCTTCCAGATGAAGCAACTGATCATCCATACATTTTGGGAAATGAAATTTAAATGTATAGCTGACCAATAGGGCATCATCGTTTGTTCGTTGCAGTGGCTGATGGTGCAGCTAAACTGCACTTGACTCACCGACATGTCCACATGTTCATCCTTTACAGTGATATTTAAACCGAAATTAAACATCACTGTAAAGGATGCCATGCAATGAGGTGGGGCACCCATGTTGAGATGCTACAGATGGCGGCCTGTAAACAGACCAACAGTGACTGAAGTTATGAGCAATGACCTACGTCATCTACCCACTAGTTTGGTCTGTTGTTTTTTACGCCGCACTCAGCAATATTCCAGCTGTATGACAGCGGTCTGTAAATAGTCGAGTCTGGACCAGACAGTCCGGTGATTGACATCATGAACATCGATCCATGCAATTGGGATACGATGATATGCATCAACCAAGTCAGCGAGCCTGACCACCCTTCCTTATGATGACATATTTTGTTCAAGACATTTGATTTTATAGTGTTTTGGTTCAGTATTTATGCATACAATATTTGAATATCAACGCTAACACCTTTTTTGTCAAATATTTGTTTTGACATTTTATATAATTATTGACACTTCATCCAGGTGGTCTACAGTAGCAATAGCACTATTTGTCTGGGATTGTGTTATTCGTGACGTCAGTCGCTCACTGACTTCAAAGAATCTCTTTCTTTTATTATTAAAATACCCGTTCTGATTACTTTTTACATGCAATTGACACTGTGATGTATTCCATCAAATACCGTGTGAGATGTTATCAGACACTTTCCCATTGTTAAGAATCTTTTGAAATTAGCATGCAAAACAAATCAATTACACCTTTTATTCTAGGCGTTTGATTGCCATTCTAGTTGTTGGTGAGAAACTATCGAAAATGTTTTCATTTCTATTCAAATCACCAGATGGCCGCCATTCAAATAAGTTACAGCAGTATTGCAACTATTTCTCGGTGACCTGTACATATCCAAGTCTGGAATATTTGTAAAAAGAATACTAAAAAAATAATTGTTCACTAGAGTTGCGAAGCCTTCATTCAGAGAAAATTCTTACAACGTCAAAGCCCAAAGATAATTCGCATAACTACTGACATCTTATACATCGTATCTCAACATTTGTTACCAAGCTAGAAATTACAATTGACAAACTGTTTGAGTGAGTGAGTGAGTATGGTTTTACGCCGCTTTTAACAATATTCCAGCAATATCACGGCGGGGGACACCAGAAATGGGCTGCACACATTGTACCAATGTCGGGAATCGAACCCGGGTCTTCGGCGTGACGAGCGAACGCTTTAACCACCAGGCTACCCGACCGCCCCGACAAACTGTTTGAGGAATGAGTGGTGGTTAAATAGATATAATCAAATTTAACAACAGTTCTTTCAATTTTCAATTACATAAAAATACAATATCGGTATACTTTCATTTGCCCCTCAGTTTAGGTCAATTGTCGAGTGAGTGAGTGAATTGGGTATAACACCGCTTTTAACCCGTGCCCCAGCCAATTGACGAAGCATGCATACAACCAAATCTATTCATTAATAAACGCCTCCATGGTGTAGTGGAGATAACGTCTCCCCGGAGGGCAGAAGATTAGTGGTTCGATCCCCTGGCCGCACCGTACAAAAGTATGTTAACGAATGGTACGGTCGGCTCTGAGTCCCAATAAAATATCTGAGTCGGAAACCTATGCTAATCTGCGGCATGGTATCTCAGTAGGAATGCACTATAAAGGGGGCATAACTCCGGAATTGTACAATCAGGCAGATGCACATTCATGCGCGTGTACGAATACCTACATACACCCCGAAACACAAGTGTCACTCAGCGGATGGGTACCCGATGAGTGAGGTGGATGTAAAAACCCTTTAGCGACTGTAGGCAGCTTGGATTGTATACAGTCTCCAAGGAATTGAGAATGGTAACTATCCCCCGCACAACGGGAGTTGGCGGGGGATATAGAAACGGCTCCGTCCGTCCGTCCGTCCGTCACCGAACCATAACTCAGAAACGGTTAAATATCTTTTCAAGAAACTTTGCATGTCTGCCAGGTACATGCTGAACTGGTGCCTTTGGGTATTTAGAAATTTTAGAATTTCTTATTTTTTACGTTTCCATGGCAACAAGATGGACTTAGGTTCTGTGTGGGTAGGGTTCGTTTCCGGAGCATAACTCCTAAACCGTTAAATATTTTTTCAAGAAACTTTGCATGTCTGTCAGGTACATGCTGAACTGGTGCCTTTTGCTATTTAGAAAGTTTAGAATTTCTTATTTTTTACGTTTCCATGGCAACAAGATGGACTTAGGTTCTGTGTGGGTAGGGTTTGTTTCCGGAGCATAATTCATAAACCGTTCAATATTTTTTCATGAAACTTTGCCGGTCTGTCAGGTACATGCTGAACTGGTGCCTTTTACTATTTAATTGTTTTAGAAATTTATGCATTCTTCTTTTAAATGCCAAAAAATTCAACTTGATACCCATTTAACCTGTTTAAGGAATCTTATTAGTCATAATAAAGTTTTTTTGCGTGCCTACATTTTGTGTTTGTCATCATTTGGAGGTATCTCCCATAGTAGGGGAAACTGTGCATGCCTTCTACCAAGTTGTCAGTATGTGCCTCAATAATGGTTGAGGGTAACTTTCGTTTAATGACTTCATTACAAAAGCCACCATCCCTACTTCTGCATTGCTTATGACAGAGATGAGTGTGCGATAAGATGGCATGCTTCTCTATAAAAACTTGTTACAGTTTTCAGCACATGTTGATATGAAGACTTTTGTGCTGTAGAGTTTTAACATTCACATTTATAATATTGTCCTGTTTGTTTTTTCACTTTATCATATCACATGGAATGACCATATTGTTAAAAAGCCACAACATCATCATCATCTAGGAGACCTTTCCTCATTCACTTGCGAACTCTGCTGGAGCAGCTGCCTCTCAATAAGTTTAGGACTTCAATATGGACCAGTCTGTCCGTGACAACAATGCACTATCCAACCTCATGGAGCAGTTTGCATTCGCCCAGAATATCAGCAGACCAACCCACACCCTTGGGGCTACACTAGACCTGATCTTCTCTAATGAGCTCATCTCAACAGGAGTCTTTCCAGTTCCATACACTGACCATCATCTTGTGTGGGGTGTGACGGAATAGGTGTAGTGTATTGAAGTGACTATCATTATTTCTTAATATGTTAATCAATGTGGTAATGAACAGAACTTTTTGAATCTTAATATTTTGCATTTAATCTACTATGTCCAAAGCAACATCTTGGGTTTGAACTGGTAATAACCATAGTCACATATCACAAACTAATACCATTTATATTTTTAAACAAATATTCCATGTAGATATTATTACGTGTCACAATGTGACTTGTAATGTTTTTTTCTTTCTCCCACCCTTATAAATTCAGTAGTAAATGTAGTAACTGGTTTTGTCAGTTTGAACTTCCATCATGTTTTTGTGGTGAAGGTTTCATTTTTTTCTTGTACTTCATAAAAATTGTGTTTTGCAGCATTTTATTTTGTTTCTTCGGGATATTTTGCATTTATATCAAGTAGATGCTCCCCTGCTGCCTTTTACTCCTTACAAAAGTTTGAATATTTTCAAATGTATGTGTTTGTGTGATCAAATTTCACTATTGTTGACATAATATACACTTCATTTGCTGTGCAGGAGACTTGGCCACGTTAGTGGCAAACTCTTCTGTTTTTTACAATTTCCATGACAACAAGTTCCACCTCGGTTTAAAAAGGTTAGGGTTTGTTTAGATTTAATTATGTCATATATTCTGCAACAGGGGCGGGGGTATAGCCACGTTAGTGGCAAACTCTTGTTGGAATTTAATCGGTTCCACTTGTCAGGGTACAAATAAAAATAGCAAATTTGAGCAGATAATACCTGGAAACCTGCGGAATATAATAATAATAATAACAATACAGTAAACTACGGTTATAACGAACACGCTTATAACTAACTGACGGATATAACGAACTTACTTTTTGGTCCCGACTACTTGCTGTTGTCATGCTGTATATGTACTTATAACGAACTACGGTTATAACGAACTAAAATTAGTAGTCCCTTTGAGTTATAACCGTTATAACCGTAGTTTACTGTAATAATAATGATGATGCCCAGCTTTGGCACAGACACAGTATCTTAAGCGACATGATGGGGTGGCTCGATCATTTTATTACCGTCTTCGCCATGCTTGTGGTTTTGACACAGAGGTCCATCCATGGTACGACCCGGAATATGTAGAGGGCGTCATGGAAAATGATAAATACCAAAATCCTTTGGAATAGGCCCGTATACAGCCTCAGACATATCGCGACCAACAAAGCTGATCTTGTCCTTTTTGATAAATCCAATGAAATCATTTATATCATTGAACTTTCTGTTCCTTTTGACAAGATTGAGGAAAAACATGGCAAATATGCGGACCTCGCTTTCGAAATGTCACGCTTGCATCCCAAGTTCCAAGTTGTCCGACTCCCAATCGTTCATGAATCTGTCAGTGAATACACCATCAGTGCAACCTTACCAAAGTACCTTTCCTTCAGAAATGACGTTTATCAAGATTTTGAAAATTGCTCCTTTGCTCAAGCAGTGTTCTGGAACTATACCAATGTGAACCTCAGGTCCATTCTCAACCGTACTGACCCGAACACTCCTAGTGTGTTGGGTTCACGAGTTAACAGCCACGGTATTGCAACAATTCATCTTGGTCTTTTATTCTATCTTGACACACCAACAGAGGGAGTGTTTAATTCTGAGATGGCTGGAGTTATCGCCTTGTCTTTAAGTGGCATCATGAATGTTGCTACAGTCACAGTTCTCTGCCGGGGAAAGTTTAACAGATACACAACTTTACAAACGTACCTGTTTACAAACGCATCTCATACCTTTGAATGGCAAGTTCCTGATTTTATCTTGGGTGCAAATGCAAATCACGTCATCTTGGTAATCGTAACAAACCACCCAGAAACTATTACTATAAACCATTTTTACATCCAAAGACGGGCCTATGAAGGCGATAGAATGTTTGAACTCTATAAAGAAGACATTATTATTGAAGGTCTGCATGTGGATTTCTGGTGGCAGCAAAATACAACGATGGAGGTGACTTTGTCAACGACTTCTCAGTCATGGACTGCCCATTATATACGATTCTATGTCCCGGTTCCATGGTCAAATAATGGCTGGTGCCAGATAATATTTTTCTTTCAAGATGGAAAGTTCGTTTACTTCCAATGACACCACCAGGAGCCTCATGGATACCTTTCGGATCTTCAGTGCTGATTGGTCAAACGGACCAAACAATGAGGCCAAGTGCTCCAATTTCCAAAGTAACAATTGACCCAAGATATCTCACCCTTGACGTGGTGTATGCCGACGGTGGCACGGCGAGTATGACTCTTCTCCCTCTTGTTGAGAGGACAGAACTACGTGTCACCAACGTCAACATGGCCGGGGACACGACGACCAACCCCTGTGCAACGTTCCGATCGATGTACGTTGAAGGTTGCAACGCCGACTCTGACAGCGTAGCCTCGGACACTCAGAGCGCTGTACACGTGATGGACAACTGGGGAAACATTACGGGAACGGTGTTCGGAATATTTCGTCGGTGTCAGTCCACTCAATTTTTCTCAGAGTCCAGATTTGAATCTGAGGATCGTTAAAAAATGAAATGGTTTTAAGTCATCGGTTGTAACTAAATGTTAAATGTGTAGACTATACCCAGAAATCTTGAACTTGTTTATAAAAGATTTATATGTCCAATGTTTTTTTCTGTCTTTTCTGACCCATCAAATATTAAGGGTAATTTCATTTGAAAGTGCAAAAAGGAAATGTGGAAAAACAACATTCAGAATCGGACAATAACAAATTTTACCCAGCATAGATACTATACCCGTAAGGAATGAGTTCTCCATCCATTTTCCACCAATTTGTAGAATTAGTTTAATCATAATGCTTATCGGATGTAAATTATTCCGATGCTTTTAAATTAATGATTGTGTGGATATGCTCTCATTACGTAAACAGATATGTCATTATTTCGTTTCCGGTACATTCTGATTACGTAGTGTTGTATAAAACAATCGTTATTTTAGTACAGTAAAAAACCATTGTGTCGAACTTTGATATGTCAAGCGTACGGTTGTTTTGAATAGAAGCCCTGATTATTCTTTCTTTTGTCATCATTATCGGATGTGTCGAACCTTGCATAACTCGAAATATTTTAACTTCGACATTGACTATTATATGTATTTATGTCATCGCGTTGTAACTTTGTATAGTATCACATCCGGGGTTTATTTTTATTTTTATCTTCGAACTAAATCTTTGTAGATGCTCCCAAACTAGGAAAAACACTACATATAAGTTATGTTTCTATTCGACATGTGTTAATAATCCCTTATGATAAATGTTATTGATAGTTATTTTAATACGTAAATTTGTGAGCTGTTTCAATTCAGAACTATACTCAGACAGTAAACGTTGGATTGAGTTTCTTTTCACGGTTTAGATGTCTATGATAAAATATTAAAATGGATGATTTCGATAATTTATATTTACAGTGAATATATATTTTCAAAAGCCCTCAGATATGAAATACATATATGGACATATAAAACATATATAACTGTGCTCGCCACTCCTATAAACGTAGCAAAGCAGATGGTTTATACCTTACAATTGATATTACTTTCAACTTCTAGAATGACAAGCAAGTGTGTCTTTTTCTTGTAAGAGTGTGGGTAACAGTTTAATTCAAAACCGATAGACCACACGTCATTCATACAATGCTATGATGTTGTATTTTACGCCTGTGGTACATGTTCTTTTGATACGGCATTATGAATGAACAAGGACAGATGTTAAAGGAAACTCCATTTTAGGAGTATTATTAGAAGTGAGTGAGTGAGTGAGTGTGATTTTACGCCGCTTTTAGCAATATTCAAGCAAAATCACAGAAATGGGCTTCACACATTGTACCCATGAGAACAATCGAATCCGGGTCTTTGGCGTGACGAGCGAACGCTTTTACCAGTAGGCTACCCCACCGCCCCCTCGAAACGTACTGCTTGGACAAGTAGTAAAAATTTAGTTTACATAGTAAGACGGCATGTGTAGTACTCATCGTCGACTGCGGTGAGGTTGCAGAGGGAGTATGATTTATGTTTTTGTTACATGAGATGCATTTGCATCGTCTAGTGGTTAACTCTTCACGTTGAAGATTCAGGTTCGTATCCATATGGGCACAATGAGTTAAACTTCTTTGCCCGCCGTCATAAAGCTGGGGTATTGGTAAAAGCGGCGTAAAACTCTACTCACTCACTCGTTGTTTAAAATTTAACCCCTTTGCAACAACGTCATAAAAGTTGCCCCGGAAGTTGACCAAGAACACAGGGGAACCCGTTTCCCCATAAGGCAGAGTCAACCAGCCCACAGGGGAACCCGTTTCCCCATAAGGCAGAGTCAACCAGCACACAGGGGTACCCGTATCCCCATAAGGCAGAGTCAACCAGCCCACAGGGGAACCCGTTTCCCCATAAGGCAGAGTCAACCAGCCCACAGGGGTACCCGTGTCCCCGTAAGGCAGAGTCAACCAGCCCACAGGGGTACCCGTATCCCCATAAGGCAGAGTCAACCAGCCCACAGGGGTACCCGTGTCCCCGTAAGGCAGAGTCAACCAGCCCACAGGGGTACCCGTGTCCCCATAAGGCAGAGTCAAACAGCCCACAGGGGTACCCGTATCCCCATAAGGCAGAGTCAACCAGCCCACAGGGGTACCCGTATCCCCGTAAGGCAGAGTCAACCAGCTCACAGGGGTACCCGTATCCCCATAAGGCAGAGTCAACCAGCCCACAGGGGTACCCGTATCCCCGTAAGGCAGAGTCAACCAGCACACAGGGGTACCCGTATCCCCATAAGGCAGAGTCAACCAGCCCACAGGGGTACCCGTATCCCCGTAAGGCAGAGTCAACCAGCCCACAGGGGTACCCGTATCCCCGTAAGGCAGAGTCAACCAGCTCACAGGGGTACCCGTATCCCCGTAAGAGAGAGTCAACCAGCCCACAGGGGTACCCGTATCCCCGTTAGGCAGAGTCAACCAGCCCACAGGGGTACCCGTATCCCCATAAGGCAGAGTCAACCAGCCCACAGGGGTACCCGTGTCCCCGTAAGGCAGAGTCAACCAGCCCACAGGGGTACCCGTATCCCCGTAAGGCAGAGTCAACCAGCCCACAGGGGTACCCGTGTCCCCGTAAGGCAGAGTCAACCAGCACACAGGGGTACCCGTATCCCCATAAGGCAGAGTCAACCAGCCCACAGGGGCACCCGTATCCCCGTAAGGCAGAGTCAACCAGCACACAGGGGTACCCGTATCCCCATAAGGCAGAGTCAACCAGCCCACAGGGGTACCCGTGTCCCCGTAAGGCAGAGTCAACCAGCCCACAGGGGTACCCGTATCCCCGTAAGGCAGAGTCAACCAGCACACAGGGGTACCCGTATCCCCATAAGGCAGAGTCAACCAGCCCACAGGGGTACCCGTATCCCCGTAAGGCAGAGTCAACCAGCCCACAGGGGTACCCGTGTCCCCGTAAGGCAGAGTCAACCAGCCCACAGGGGTACCCGTGTCCCCTATAGTTCAGGACGACCAGCCCAGAGGAGCGCCTGTATTCCCGGTAGACTAGGACGACCATATTTTAGGTCACCCGTGTGACCAACCCACAGGGCGACCAGTGTCCACTACAGTCTAGGACGACCAGCCCAGGGGGCGATCAGTTTCCCCGACAGTCTGGGACGCCAAGCCCACAGGGCGACCAGAGGGCATGACAGTCTCGGACGACCAGCCCCCATGGCGATCAGTGTTCCTGAAAGTCATGGACGACCAGCTCACAGGGCGATCAGTGTCCCCGATAGTCCAGGACGACCAGCCCCCATGGCGATCAGTGTTCCTGAAAGTCATGGACGACCAGCTCACAGGGCGATCAGTGTCCCCGATAGTCCAGGACGACCAGCCCCCATGGCGATCAGTGTTCCTGAAAGTCATGGACGACCAGCTCACAGGGCGACCAGTGTCCCCGATAGTCCAGGACGACCAGCTCACAGGGCGACCAGTGTCCCAGACAGTCAGGTACATTAGCATCAGTGTAGAGGAAGGTACATCAACAATGGAAGGAAGGTATGTTGACAGTGTGAGATATTTTGAAGCGCCTCGAAAATACCTATCACACGTTCTCAGTAAGAATGATGTTGACAGTTCTGAATCTCGATGGTAATGTTACGAGTAATTAGTATTGGAAAGCACATATTTCTTACAAGAAACAATGTTCGCAATCGTTAATCTGTTGCGCACATGTGAAGGGTACATAGATACGTTGTTGGTCAAACTTAAGAAACATTAACATGTTTAGGTGAGACTACATGCATACCTCCGACAGGTTACTGAAACTATATATTACAATTCAGTGTCATTGACAAGACAATCTTATTGGAAGCACAAGAAATAAACACATAATATGCTAATACCAATTACCTATGATCATGCAGTGGGGATTCCGTGAAGGTGAGGTGAAATGGGGTTTAACGTCGCGTCAAAGATTATTGCACTTATATAGCGACGTGCATGTACGTGTGTGTGTTTGTGTGGCTGCTTGTACTAGTCCGGACTGACGCCGATTTATAGTGCTAGCTCACTGAGATACCATGCCGCAGTTTAACATGAATATCCCACTCAGACACAGTATACTGACTCCGAGCCGACCAGTCCTTGTTTTAGCCCCTTAATGCCGAGCGCCAGACAGGGTAACAACAAGTACCATCTTTTAACGTCTTTTGGTATGACGTGAAGGACGTGAAGGAAAACAGCAACAATTATAGACACCGTCATCCACATATGCGGGTTTGAGTGAGTAAGAGAGTATGGTTGTACGCCGCTTTTAGCAATATTCCAGAAATATTACGGCGTGTGACACCAGAAATGGGCTTCACACATTATACCCATGTGGAGAATCGAACCCGGGCCTTCGGCGTGACGAACAAATGCTTTAATCCACTAGGCTCGCGGGTTCTTTTTAATAGATTTACTTCTATAAATATGTGATGTAACAATTCGGCAGATGTTGATATTTTCCACACCATGAGTCACCAGTTCAAACGTATTCAGTCCTCATTTCGTGTACGAATAGATTCATTAGTCAAACGTTCAGGCACTTGTTCGTCCATCTTTTACGTTTTCTAACAGCATGAATGTTTAGACCTATATGTGATGGAGGATGGCAGTGTACATATATATTGTACTTACGTCTTATTTAAATAAGGAGTGTCCTGGAGAGTGACCTGAATAATATTTATCACTTTGATAAACGTCCGACAGGTTTGAAGTTGCAGGACAAAATGGCGGTTTCTGTATCAATTCGGACTTCCTGATTGGCCACTCATTAGTTTTGATTGACAGGTGGTGATAGTTTTTCCCCCAATGATCTCTCAATACGTGCATAATATCCTTTAGAACTATCCACAAGACTGCATGTATGGAATACTGTATGCCCAAAACACGAGAATGCGAGATCGCGAGAACGCGAGATTTGGCCAAAATTTCGCGTTCTCGCGATCTCGCATTCTCGAGTTTTGGGTACATAGCACTTTTTGTCAAAAGTCGACAACGCGAGAATGCGACATTTGGGCATGATGCAAAATCTCGCAATCTCGCAATCTCGCAATCACGACTTGTCAAATTAGGCCACAAAAACACGAAATCGCGAGAACGCGAGAATGCGACATTTCATTTTCTCGCGATCTCGCGTTTTAGACGCTGTCCATGCCCCAATGTCGCATTCTCGCGTTGTCGACTTTTGACAAAAGTGCTACGTACCAAAAACACGAGAAAGCGAGATCGCGAGAACGCGAGATTTGGGCCAAATCTCGCGTTCTCGCGATCTCGCATTCTCGTGTTTTGGGCATATTTACCTCGTTTCCAAAGGTCGAGATCGCGAGAATGCGAGATCGCGAGAATGTCCCTTACAGTATTCCATACTTTCAACTTCTCAACTTTCCTTTTAAGTCGAGCAATCATCAAGCAGCTCCAGCATCTACATTTTATTTCATGTTTTCATTTCATTTGAATATATTTCCATAATGAAACTAATCTGAAATTATTTGGCATCAACCGAAATAAAGAAACTGGATACAGATGAAAGGTTTGTATTTCATAGCTGTCATTAATTTACACCAAGGAAGATGAAGGGAAAACAAGAAGATGAACAGACCGCATGAGTGTGAACTTGGGCATTGTCAGGTTGCCTCCCTTAGGTATGCAAGAATCCTATGATCATGTGTTCGAATTTCCGATTCGCCCTGAGTATCATACTTGGTTTGGCAGCACCATACCAGCAACGTTTCTCAGCAAAGTGGTAAAGGTTTAAGACCTGTATTAATTCGGGCTATCCTCACACATCTGTATAAACTTTAAACTGTTTAAAGCTGCGTTAGACTCAGTTAACACATTCACTGTAAATTGTGGATCACTGTCAGACGAAACGGTTTCTAAAGGGAGGTAACTCTGACGTGTATACCACATACACGGCCCGGCGCAACGCTCTCTCTGTGTGTTGAAATTAGATGTATGTATTCTCTTACAAGAAAACATTGATGCAAGGCATCAAAGTTCCCCGCCATTTGGGATGCCTCACAAACGCATAATTATGATGTTACTGAAAGGCATGAAGGAGCATAATTATATTAACCACAAATAACACAACGCTGGAAAAAAATATTATTTATTTTGAGTATTGGGCAATATAGTTGATACATGTGCATGGGATAGGTCTATTTAGAAATAGTTTCTTGTTTAACGCCGCACTCAGCAGTATTCCAGCCATATGACGGCGTGAGTCTGGACCAGATAATCCAGTGATTGACACCAAGAGCATCGAACTGCACAATTGGAATATGATGTTATGCATCGACCAAATCGGCGAGCCTGACTACCCAATCCTGTTCGTCGCCTCGTACAGCAAGCATTGGTTTATTTAAAAAGAAGATCGAAGGAAATGGAACCAATTTCTGGCACAAATTTAAACATTGGCAGATGCACATACTCAAATAAATGATCACATTCTTTTTACACGTGGCATTTGGTTATAATAATGTAAATGAAAATACTAAGGGCTCTATATGGCAGAAAAGTCATAAAGTGAAAAGCTCTTTTTGTCACAAATATTATCACGTAGTTGGAGAACATTTCAATACCGGGACTAATCAATAACGGAGATTCCTCGTCTCTTGTTTTACGTTTTTTGGTCAGTTTCTTTTGTGTATTTCTTTCTTTCAAAGAATAGTAGTTGTGATCATGATGAGTTGAGTAACTTGGTCTTTTTCTATGTACTGTTTTTTATCCAGTGTCAGTAACTGTTGTGGAATGTGGTTTACTTGTAACAATGACTGGTTTGAGTTCATATGATGATGATTGATTGGTTTGTCTTTTAACGCCGCCCTCAGCAATATTCCAGCTATATGACGGCGTTCTGTAAATAATCGAGTCTGGACCAGACAATCCAGTGATTAATATCATGAGCATCGATCCACGCAATTGGGATCGATGCCATGCATCAACCAAAGCCTGACCACCCTATCCCGTTAGTCGCCTCTTACGACAAGCATAGTCGCCTGATATACTGTTAAGATGTAACATAACAATTCACCCATACTACTAAACAGAAGTAAAACTGCTTGTCCATTCGGATCAATCTGACCCAAACCATTCCGCTGATGAGAGTCAAATAATGCATACGAATCAAAATCCGTAACAATTGCAATAGAGACATCATTAAAAGTTACCAAAAGTGACTGGGATATCAATATTACTTGTTGAAATGATTCTATGAAATTTGTTTTCCCTGCTTCAATATTTGGAGCACCTGTGACGGGGCCATAAAACTGATTATGACCTAAATACCCCTCATAGCCTTCGGTGTTAACTATGCGACTGTAGAGAGCTGTGCCTTCATCCAACAGATTATCGAGGTCAGTGGAACACGGTACAGACGCAAATAGATGTGAGTCATGGGACACAAAATATATGATAGCGACCAGATCTACGGCTGTACATTGAATTCCATTAAACAGTTGAAAAATACTACTGCCTTGATGCAAATTCGCCGACACACTACTCCGATTTGCTTTGACTCAGCTACCAAACGTTTCACATGTAGCTATGTGTGGTGCACTGATTACAAAAACACGGGGGACTGGGTTAATTCAAAATACGGAATATAACTATTCCAAATATTTCCAGTGAACATGAGCATCCAAGCAATCAAAAGTGTGGTATGTAGAATGTGGAATTCAGCCATATTACATTTAAACTGAGATGTCGTCGTTGTTCATGAATAAGCATATTCAGAACATATTTTATATTATGCTGTCATTTACGATATCCGGAGTAGTTCTTCTTTTGTATGCACCGTGAAAATCAGAAAATAAGTCCTGAGGAAAAAAGGACATCGGATTACACATGAATGGTTTAATAATGTCAGCTAATGACCAGAAACGGTCAGATGCATCAATTAACTACATAAAGACGATTTTGAAGTATCTCTTATTGCAGGAAAAGAATAGCATCAACATTCACCGCACATGATTTGTATGTTTTGTTTCCTTAAATGCGTGGCTTGAAATTACAAATAAACCAACATGTCGACATACATCCTACAAAATTAACGTTTCCCGTATACTTCCCCGCCTTCAGGGCGGGGAAGAATAACGAGGAGAAGCGGTGGGGTTGCCTTGTGGTTAAAGAATTCGCTCGCTCACTCACTTACTCAATAACGATTCAAGTTTGTAATAGTCTGGAACACAGATACAATATTCAAACTCAGTACGGAGCGTTTATTCATGATCGATATACATGCTATTAGTCATGTTCTGTATTATATTCCAAGTTTGCGCGCCACGCCGAAGATATTGCTTGAATATTGCTCAAAGCGGCGTAAAACCATACTCACTCACTCACTCATTGTGGGTATGGAACGTTACTCGTTATAAACAAAACATAAATGGAGTAATGATGTACATATGAATAACATTATATTGCTTGTGCTTTGTAAGTACTAGTATCATCATGATAACATATGTCCCTGAGCTTCTGTCGCCTGATGGGGCGGTCGGGTAGCCTGGTGGTTAAAGTGTTCGCTTGTCACGCCGAAGACCCGGGTTCGATTACCGACAAGGGTACAATGTGTGAAGCCGTGATATTGCTGGAATAGCGGCGTAAAACCATACTCACTCACTCACTCACTCTGTCGCCTGATAAATAAATACTCATATGAAGGGACGGTCTAGTTTAATAACCTTTATGGTATTCAAAAGTAGATGGTTCTGTGAAGATCCGGGTTGGAATAGATGTTCAGCTACCCATGCTTGTCGTAAGAGGCGACTAACGGGATCGGGCGGCTAAGCTCGCTGACTTGGTTGATGCATGTCATCGTATCCCAGTGATGTCAATCACTGGATTATCTGGCCGAGACTCGATTATTTACAGACCACCGTCATATAGCTGGAATATTGCTGAGTGCGGCGTTAAACAGCAAAACAAACAAAAGTAAAAGAGAAAAATATTAACCTGTTCATCTCTTATTCCAAAACCTTTTCACCAGATAATAGAGGAAATATGATTTGTTGTTTCATGTTTATCGACGCGGCCTGAAAATGATCGAGTCTGGATCAGACAAATCAGTTATCAATATTAAGATCAAGGACTAAAGCAGGCGGGGTACGCCGTCGCCCAATACACCAAGAGACCGAGTGTGACAATGCTCTGTCGTATTGGGGCAATATGGTGTAACCCGGTACACTACATGTATAGTGGTCCCGTGAAGATTCCGGGGTAGAATAGGTCTTCAGCAACCCATACTTGCCGTAAAAGGCGACTATGCTTGTCGTAAAAGGTGACTAACGGGATCGGGTGGTCAGACTCGCTGACTTGGTTGATACATGTCATCAATCCCAATTACGTGGATCGATGCTCATGATGTCAATCACTGGATTGTCTGGTCCAGACTCGATTATGTTACAGACCGCCGTCATATAGCTTGAATATTGCTGAGTGCGGCGTTAAACAATAAACAAACAAACAAACAAACAACATAGTATAGTAAACCTATGTAGACGTGTCAGGTTTGAGCGAGAACGGTCACTGTAATGGCCACTTATACATCAGCGTGATAGCCATTAGCCAGTCACAAGCAGGGCTGCATTCTGTTGGCTGTGTACTAAGTTGGAAATGTGTCTGTGTCGGGCGTTGACAATAGCACAAGTAATCTCTTTTTTTACAGCATAACCTCACCCGGTATCACGATCTGAAAACTTCAGGTACATTGGCAGATAGGCAAAGTAAGTGCTGTTGTGGCTTTTTAAAAACATGCAATATATTTACCGTATCCAAAAATGGAAATATGCATGTAGCAGGTTGATAAGTTCGCAGAATTAATTCTGGTACGTCTGATTCGTTTTTTTACGCCTGATCAACCATCAGTGATCCCCAGAAACAATCAGTTTATTTCTGTTAATGGAGGCACACACATAGCGGTATGTCCACGAAACACGGAAATTGGCGGAACAAGATAGGAAAAATAACTAAGAATATCCGATTAAAGTTGATCGATATTTGACTTAAATGGCAAGTTCACACAGAAAGATTCACACAATGGCGATTTGCTTATTACGGTTCATGATATTTCAAACATATTCACAAGAAAACTCTGCGACTCCGACTATGGCGTGAGTATGAATGTGTTTATGAATCACTGTCAATTGGTAATGATATCAGGTGTTCGAGAAAGGTTGAGAGTATCCAACCCTACCGGTGGCACGCGTCACAAACACATGCATAGGGAAGTCAATTGTTCACTTGACAAAACACGGGAACATATCGGACATCACATTTGTTACTCGTGTCAACTTTTAATTGTCCTCCACATGTCTACCATAAAACGTTTTGAAAGATTTACTGAGGGCTACTTTTGGGCAAGAGTCGTATGACGCTCTTGAAATCTTTGTCGAAAGATCATGCTCGATTGTACCCCAGAAATCTTGAGTATATGGTCACTTTTAATCTTAATGCGTAGATCAAAATATGAATCCGACGAGATGGCCTCTCTGGTCTCCTTCATTTATTGTTCGGGCGGGTAAATCACTGGAAGGGAATTGACTTTTTGACCCCTATAAAACATCTTAGCTTACAATTTTCCACCCCTCCCATAACATCTGTGGATTCGCTTATGGGCGGTTTGTGTTCATTCATGCTGACAAGGTGTAAAGATAATATAAAAAGTCAACGCCAGAGAGGTATGGTGAGGTGAAGTGGGGTTTAACGTCGCGTCCAAGATTACTGTACTTATTTAGCGACGTGCATGTACGTGTGTGTGTGTGTGGCTGCTAGTCCGGACTGATGCCGATTTATAGTGCTAGCTCACTGAGGTACCATGTCGCAATTTAACATGAATACCCCACTCAGACACAGTATACTGACTCCGAGCCGACCAGTCCTTGTTTTAGCCCCTTAATGCCGAGCGCCAGACAGGGTAACAACAAGTACCATTTTTTAACGTCTTTTGGTATGACGCGGCCGGGAATCGAACCCCGGATCTTCCGTGCTGACGCCCTACCACTAGACAAGGCGGTCTCAACGCCAGAGACAATCAGTCTTAATTTTCTGCCGATACAGAGTCCATTGGGCGCAAAAGTCAAAATTGTGACGAGTTGGATGGGTCCCTGAAAATCAACAATGGCACCAGGTGTTCGTGAAAAGGGAATCATGTCCTGCTCTACTGGCAGCACCCGCAATAAAAAGTAAGTGTGTGTTTGTTTCCAACGCCGCACCAAGCAAGACCCCTGCCAAATGACGTCGGCCTGTAAACAGTCGATTCTTGACCAGACAATCAAGTGATAGCAAGTCTGGACCAGACTATCTGGTGACACAATGGCGCGTTTGCTGCTTTCGTTGAAACCGAAAACGACGTGCTAACTTTGAATTACCTCTGCTGCGTACAAGTGCAGAGATTCTTACAAGCAAAGACACACTTGAATTTTAATGTCTCGGTCCAAACATTTCTTTTGTAGTTAACTCAGCATAATTGATTTATGCTACAGAAACTCGGGGCTTTAGTCCACCAGCAAAAACATCATCTTCCCGAGGCAAGTGAGTTGACTGACTATAAAAGTCCAGTTTCCACCCTTGCCGAACTAGGCTGGTATTATGGAGTTACATTTTGGCTTGACTAACGAGTCAATGCATAGTCTAATCAAAATCGCGCACTGAAATCGAAATCCGGTTCGTAAAGTGTAATGCAGATTTTGGTCGACTGCAGGATTTGCAAAGCTTGTGCACCGCTAACTCGTTGTCAACAGACATTTTCTAAATCTTTTCATGCTTTTAATAAAGGCGCTAACGTGATTTGATGCACTTCGCGATGTAAGATTCGTTTTATCACAATATAGATCTTGATTATCAATCAGATCGTCTTGACTGGGCGCCACCGTTTTGTTTGAAACAAATGCAAGTGATACGAGAGGTTGAATCTGATTGGTCAATAGGAGAGGCATAGAAAGGACATAACTCGTAATAGCCACTTGTGGCGCTACAATCGAGCCCAGGAATTCCAGCCTAGTTCGGCAAGGGTGTTATCTGGACTTTTAAAGTCAGTTAACTCTCTTGCCTCGGGAAGATGCAAAAACATCTACCCAGTTCAAGTAGATATAAAATGTCGACAGAGAATAATCAATCTCCATTATGCACGGAAACAGATACCATTGGGCGTAAAAGACAAGCAAGTGATAATTATATGAATGGATATTTGCAGGAAGGTGAACTTGGGCAAATATCAACAGACTATCTCATCGCTATCACCAGAGTGCCGTTGTACAAAGCGATCTTAGCGCTAAGGTGATCGTAACTCCCATACCTTAACACAGACTTACAACAGTCGTAGTGCTAAGGTGATCGTAACTCCCATACCTTAACATAGACTTACAACAGTCGTAGTGCTAAGGTGATCGTAACTACCATACCTTAACATAGACTTACGACAGTCATGGTGCTAAGGTGATCGTAACTCCCATACCTTAACATAGACTTACAACAGTCATGGTGCTAAGGTGATCGTAACTCCCATACCTTAACATGGACTTACAACAGTCATGGTGCTAAGGTGATCGTAACTCCCATACCTTAACATAGACTTACAACAGTCGTAGTGCTAAGGTGATCGTAACTCCCATACCTTAACATAGACTTACAACAGTCATGGTGCTAAGGTGATCGTAACTCCCATACCTTAACACAGACTTACAACAGTCGTAGTGCTAAGGTGATCGTAACTCCCATACCTTAACATAGACTTACGACAGTAGTAGCGCTAAGGTGATCGTAACTCCCATACCTTAACATAGACTTACGACAGTCATGGTGCTAAGGTGATCGTAACTCCCATACCTTAACACAGACTTACAACAGTCATGGTGCTAAGGTGATCGTAACTCCCATACCTTAACATAGACTTACAACAGTCATGGTGCTAAGGTGATCGTAACTCCCATACCTTAACATAGACTTACAACAGTCATGGTGCTAAGGTGATCGTAACTCCCATACCTTAACACAGACTTACAACAGTCATGGTGCTAAGGTGATCGTAACTCCCATACCTTAACATAGACTTACAACAGTCGTAGTGCTAAGGTGATCGTAACTCCCATACCTTAACATAGACTTACGACAGTAGTAGCGCTAAGGTGATCGTAACTCCCATACCTTAACATAGACTTACAACAGTCATGGTGCTAAGGTGATCGTAACTCCCATACCTTAACATAGACTTACAACAGTCATGGTGCTAAGGTGATCGTAACTCCCATACCTTAACATAGACTTACAACAGTCATGGTGCTAAGGTGATCGTAACTCCCATACCTTAACACAGACTTACAACAGTCATAGTGGTAAGGTGATCGTAACTCCCATACCTTAACATAGACTTACAACAGTCGTAGTGCTAAGGTGATCGTAACTCCCATACCTTAACATAGACTTACGACAGTAGTAGCGCTAAGGTGATCGTAACTCCCATACCTTAACATAGACTTACAACAGTCGTAGTGCTAAGGTGATCGTAACTCCCATACCTTAACATAGACTTACGACAGTCATGGTGCTAAGGTGATCGTAACTCCCATACCTTAACACAGACTTACAACAGTCATGGTGCTAAGGTGATCGTAACTCCCATACCTTAACATAGACTTACAACAGTCATGGTGCTAAGGTGATCGTAACTCCCATACCTTAACATAGACTTACAACAGTCATGGTGCTAAGGTGATCGTAACTCCCATACCTTAACACAGACTTACAACAGTCATGGTGCTAAGGTGATCGTAACTCCCATACCTTAACATAGACTTACAACAGTCGTAGTGCTAAGGTGATCGTAACTACCATACCTTAACACAGACTTACAACAGTCATGGTGCTAAGGTGATCGTAACTCCCATACCTTAACATAGACTTACAACAGTCATGGTGCTAAGGTGATCGTAACTCCCATACCTTAACATAGACTTACAACAGTCATGGTGCTAAGGTGATCGTAACTCCCATACCTTAACACAGACTTACAACAGTCGTAGTGCTAAGGTGATCGTAACTCCCATACCTTAACATAGACTTACAACAGTCGTAGTGCTAAGGTGATCGTAACTCCCATACCTTAACATAGACTTACGACAGTCATGGTGCTAAGGTGATCGTAACTCCCATACCTTAACACAGACTTACAACAGTCATGGTGCTAAGGTGATCGTAACTCCCATACCTTAACATAGACTTACAACAGTCATGGTGCTAAGGTGATCGTAACTCCCATACCTTAACATGGACTTACAACAGTCATGGTGCTAAGGTGATCGTAACTCCCATACCTTAACATAGACTTACAACAGTCGTAGTGCTAAGGTGATCGTAACTCCCATACCTTAACATAGACTTACAACAGTCGTAGTGCTAAGGTGATCGTAACTCCCATACCTTAACATAGACTTACGACAGTAGTAGCGCTAAGGTGATCGTAACTCCCATACCTTAACATAGACTTACAACAGTCGTAGTGCTAAGGTGATCGTAACTCCCATACCTTAACATAGACTTACGACAGTCATGGTGCTAAGGTGATCGTAACTCCCATACCTTAACACAGACTTACAACAGTCATGGTGCTAAGGTGATCGTAACTCCCATACCTTAACATAGACTTACAACAGTCATGGTGCTAAGGTGATCGTAACTCCCATACCTTAACATAGACTTACAACAGTCATGGTGCTAAGGTGATCGTAACTCCCATACCTTAACACAGACTTACAACAGTCATGGTGCTAAGGTGATCGTAACTCCCATACCTTAACATAGACTTACAACAGTCGTAGTGCTAAGGTGATCGTAACTCCCATACCTTAACACAGACTTACAACAGTCATGGTGCTAAGGTGATCGTAACTCCCATACCTTAACATAGACTTACAACAGTCGTAGTGCTAAGGTGATCGTAACTACCATACCTTAACATAGACTTACAACAGTCATGGTGCTAAGGTGATCGTAACTCCCATACCTTAACATAGACTTACAACAGTCGTAGTGCTAAGGTGATGGTAACTCCCATACCTTAACATAGACTTACAACAGTCATGGTGCTAAGGTGATCGTAACTCCCATACCTTAACATAGACTTACGACAGTAGTAGCGCTAAGGTGATCGTAACTCCCATACCTACATAGACTTACGACAGTCGTAGCGCTAAGGTTGTTCTGTACGGGCCCCAGTTAGATACTGTCTGATCTGAGCCTGAAGCCAGGGCACCTGTCCCGACCAACCAATCCATCTTAGTCCCCCCTTACGACACACCTGGTTGCTAGGGATGGACACAATTATAGTGAGTGAGTGAGTTGGGTTTAACGCCGCTTTTAACAGTATTCCTGTCATATCGCGGCGTGTCAGCTTAATGTGGGAGGAAAGCCCGAAGTGATGCAGGTCTAAGACGTTTACCACTTCGGTGAAACCCACGAGCAATGGTATGGTGCTGACAAACCTAGAAACATAATCGGGCCCAACCGGGATTCGAACCCACAATCATAGGTTTCGGGCGTGCCAAGGGACGCAACTCTGCACAGCGAATTGCGGCGCCTTAGACGACTGGGCCACCGGACACAATTATAACTTGGCGACCTGGTATAACCTGTGTGTGACTTGTGGCACTACTTGGCTGCCATACCTTGTCCATTAGGTGTATAAATATAAACATACGCAACGCCACTGCATCACGTAAGGAGAGACGGCAATTTTCAAAGTTTCAGTGAGTTGGGTTTATCGCCGCTTTAAACAGTATTCTAGTTATTCATGTTAGCGTAATGTGAGAGGAAAGCCCGACATGATGCGGGCTTTAGTTGTTCACCACTTTGGGAAACCCGCGACTATGTAGGGTGCTGACAATCCTAGAAAAATAATCAGGCCGAACCGGGATTCGAACCCACACATTAACCAGATCATGATTGTGTTTATAAGTTGCGTTTGATCTGTGTCGGGTTGCATGTGTTTTATTAGCAAAGATTTAAAGAAGTTTTTCCAATGATATAGCATGTAGGAAACTCAGTGAATATTAATCGAACCAGAGGCCAGACCACACACTGGAGATGTTATTGTCTTTTGCAATAATGTAATGAATACTTCAAAAAGTGTGATATCTGGTATGATTTGATGATTAAAAGTACATAATAAACCTATCCTGTAAATTCCTCAAAATGTGTGTTTCTGGTCTGTTCCGATTTTATGAAAGGTAAACAGGTAACTATTGCTTGACTTACCAACCTTGACTGGTATAAGCTGTTTGACAAATGGGATGTCTGACAACTGGGAGGTTACCCTTTGAACAGTATTTCAGATACATCAAGGGGCGGTCGGGTAGCCTAGTGGTTAAAGCGTTAGCTCGTCACGCCGAAAACCCGGGTTCGATTCCCGACATGGGTACAATGGGTGAAGCCCATTTCTGGTGTCCCCCGCCGTGATATTGCTGGAACATTGCTAAAAGCGGCGTAAAACCATACTCACTCACTCACTCACTCAGATACAGCACAGACTGTCAGCTTGTGGGAGGAGAGGCCAAAGTGACGCAGGGCACAGACTTGTACCAGGGGGCGGTTGACAAAGCATCGTACGAGTTCCAAGCTCCAAGGGAAATTATATAAGAAAAAATATATACATGAAGTACTTCCATGACGTAAGATGAGTGAGTGAGTTAGTATGGTTTTACGCCGCTTTAAGCAATATTCCCGCAATATCACGGCGGGGGACAACAGAAATGGGCTTCACACATTGTACCCATGTCGGGAATCGAACCCGGGTCTTCGGCGTGACGAGCTAACGCTTTAACCACTAGGCTACCCGGCCGCCCCTTTTGACGTAAGATGAAATTGTGTACCTCTGTAAACTAAACTGTGTCAACTAAAGTTCGTTTCAAGACGTCAATAGCGGTAATCTGACCGTGGTTGCTGTTAATAACGGTGAGTTGTGCGATCTTCCGATCGCTTCCCACACGATTTCGCCGAAATTAATTAAAACAATATTAAAAGAAATTTTGAATAAAATTAATGAAATAAGTTACAAACATAAGTCCAGATATACAAAGAACACTTTTTATAGCCAGACAGTGTAATTACATGAATAATTTGCGAACTTCAGTATGGATTTGTTGACATGGTATTTCCCGTGTTACGTGCTCACGGTAATGTCTTTCCATGGCGGAAAAACATAAAAACTCATTAATTCGTGTATAATGCGCACCCCCTTCTACACAGCTGTGTTTTTTGGAAACAAAGTGCGCACTATACTCAAGAAAATACGGTACTATTTCCTGCAAAATATTAACATAATGAACGGTCATTTCTTAAATTAAAGTATATGTCGAAAACGTGAATGGAAAGTTAATGTTCATTCATAAAAGCCTAGATATTTCAGATAGCTTAAATCCATTTTGTATCTGTATATCAATGTATGACAATCAACAACCGTTAACGTACCTTCATTTCAGAACTTCCAGTTGTTAACGCATTATGTTCATTCTTTTGTACAAAAGGTCTGCTCGTTAGACAAGAAGTCACCTGACTTTGTGGTAGACCCGCTCAAAGTTATGATCACCTCTATATTAACACGCATATATCTCAGGGTGACAATAATTATGAACATCGGTGTAAATCAGTGCAACATGAATAATTTTTATGAGTTTACTAAATTGTAACAAAATTTACAAGAGTTGTAACGAACAGTTTCAAATGTTATGTGCATTAAAGATATTGGGATTCTCAAGAGTCACGCGCGCTGCAATGTGGAAAGCCAGTGTATTTTCGTATAAGGATGAACAAAGGCCTGCAACTATGTTATGTACATTCCTGCCTTTCTAATAATGTTCACCTCAATAAGGAATTAAGAAGCTGGTTTGAGGCTAGCATTAATTTCATATTGCCACTGATTAAACACTCAGTGGAATAGTTCACGCTCTATTAATGTCCAGCCTTATATCCGGGCTTTGGGAGAGATGGTCCGACTGACACCGTCTGTGGAGCAGGAAAGACGTCCCTGACATTGTTGTCCAACCGTCCATCACGTGCTTCGGTCCCTCCTTGTCTGTCGTGACGCTGTCGGCGTCGTCGAAGCCGTCTCTGACGTACATGGAGCGGAAAGTAGCAAAAGGGTGACTGATGGTGTCGCCTTCATAGTGCGTGTTACTCACGTGAAGCTCCGTCCTTTCAACAAGGGAAGATAATTCTAACGTTGCTCTCCCACCGTCCATGTAGGTCACGTCAAATGTCAAGGTCTCCGGGTTGATCAGAACGGCCCTTATTGGCGCTGATGGTCTGAAATCATCAGCGTTTGTTTGACCAATGATGACAGAACTTCCAAAAGGAATCCAGTCCACTGCTAGGGGAACGATTGGGAGAAGGCGAACATTCCCATCCTGGTACATCACGAACACCTGGCTCCACGTATCGTTCCAGGGCACAGAGTAGGAAATCCGGAAATAATCAACGTTATTCCACGTTTGACCCGTCGTTGACAGCTTGATGTTCATGGTCTCTGGCGCTCGCCACCAGAAGTCGATATCGATTCCTTCAATAATAATCTCATCGTTCTCAAACATTTTGAATACTTTATCCGGACCCATGTATCGTCGCTCCATTTGGAAATCTTCAACGACGATGCCACTACTTTGAGAAGAGGAGATCTTTAGGATCACCTCATTGTCGCCACCCTCCGTCCAGGTAAAGTCTTTGATGTTCCACGTGTGATAAGGGGACACTGCAGTAAACTTCACGATCGGTTCTTTAATAAAGGTATCGGCTCTTCCTTTGTAAAACACCGACACGTCCGCTGGGCTGGTC
Source organism: Haliotis rufescens (assembly GCF_023055435.1). Lineage (NCBI taxonomy): Eukaryota > Metazoa > Mollusca > Gastropoda > Lepetellida > Haliotidae > Haliotis > Haliotis rufescens. Next base: position 492,366 of record NW_025963792.1, read on the forward strand.
AGACCGTTAAGTTTAAGGTCAATCCTAGAACCAATTTCTGAATCAACGTATCCTTGAGATCGTCCCTTCAGCTTGAAGACGACACCAAACTGTAAAGGTGTGCTGATACCCTCAGACACGCTGTCGCTGAGACTAAACGTTGCACCGTTGGACACAAATGGTGTCGAATGAAGAAGCTGATCCAAGGTTACATTTCGAAACAACCAGTAATTGGGTGGAAGGAATGGACAGTTGGAAGTATCCTCCGTCCTGGAATTCAGAAAGGAGTGATATGATGGTAATATTGCTGTGACCGTGTATGCTGACACGGTGTTGTGAAAGACAGGAATATCTACGTTATCCTCTTCGGCGCAGGTGGTTGGGTAGCTTCGTTGTAACACATGTCCGTCGGAAACTTGCTCTCGCATCTGACTCTTTAGTAAGTAGCTCTCCTGCTGACATGGGAGTTTACAGGAAAATGTCTGCGAGTCAGATGTAATTGACGAATCTTCAACATCGACCAACACATTATCCACCTCCACACCGTACGTATCTGATCGCATCACCTTCAGTCGGATTCTATGTATGCCGCTGTTGAGAAGAACTGGAGCACCAATTTGTCCTGATGGTTTGAAATTATTCCAGAAAGCACCTCCTCCATACTGCACGACAGACGTGAATTTTCCTAGATACACTTTCCCTATAGATATGCTGATGTCGTCAAAGTCACCATCGTTAGAATAACCCACTGATTTTACCGTCACGTAAGTTTGCTGCATCAAGCAGAAAGGAAAGGACATGGTGTCACCTTCTCGAAGGTATACAGCTTTCAAGCCTGAAGCTCCATCACGATGGTGTGTTGGGTGATGTCCCCGTGACGTCTCTGCCTCAATCGTCATCACCGTCGCCGATGACGTTACTGACAGCAACGAGAATGTAACAAACGCCGCATACATCGTTGGCATGAGCAGCGCCTTCACATAGGTGTATTACAAGGGTTGATATTACACCTTATTTTCTCCACGTTTATATTCAGATGAAACGTGTTCTAGCTATTGTTAGTAGGGTGTAGTTACACATCTCTTAGCGCTGATATCGTAGATAAAAGCGTCTGTGCTTAAGCCCAACCCAACGACTCATTCATCTGTAATCATAAACAAATAAGAACTTTTGAGGCTGAGCCAATTTGCCGATGTCCCGCTGCTATGTCCTTTAGACTATGAATATTACATTCAATCTATATATATATTAGTATTAGAACTACCAATTTGAAAGCCTCGGTTGGCTAACCACATTACACTGCATTTAACAGATATTTCTAAGGGTAGAACACTCAAGTGCAAATAGAGGCCTCAAAACAGCTAGCGACTGACATGAAGACTTTGTTTGTCATCAAAGTTGAACGGCAAATGTACGCCAGATTAACATCGCATTTTAAGCGTAAAATGTGGAAATCAATTATATCATTGAGATCAAGTCACAGATAACATTTTCATTCCCACGTATCTGGTGGAGATACCGTCGATAGCTGTCAACAACATTTCAGCAAGCTGTTCACTCAATTGTAACGAACTATAGTGTGATAATGTGTTTTACTCTTACAAAGATAACATATCTAGTTTCTTATAGGGGAAATGGGGACTCAACCATGCTTAGTAATGGATATTTTAAAAGTATGCTTTTAAGTCTAAGTAAGACGAAACGATACGTTACTGTTAAGTGAACAAATAACCCCTTTTAACGAGAAAATATCTAACCCCACATCTTTCTACAGGTCATACATATCTAAGTGGTAGCGGGTGTCACAGTGATGCTTGGCCGGTCATCAGGTTCCTGTCTCTTTTAGGAGATGTGTGGTCTCATGTTTGATCACCTATTGGGATGATGTGTGGTCATGTGTGTGATCACCTGTTGGGATGACGTGTGGTCTTGTGTGTGATGACTTGTTGGGATGACGTGTGGTCTTGTGTGTGATCACTTGTTGGGATGACGTGTGGTCTTGTGTGTGATCACTTGTTGGGATGACGTGTGGACTTGTGTGTGATCACCTGTTGGGATGACGTGTGGGCTTGTGTGTAATCACCTGTTGGGATTGCGTGTGTTCTTGTGTTTACTCACCTGTTGGGATGACGTGTGTTTTTGTGTTTGACCACCTATTAGGATGGAGAGTGGTCTTGTTTTTGACCACCTGTTGGGATTGCGTGTGTTCTTGTGTTTACTCACCTGTTGGGATGACGTGTGTTTTTGTGTTTGACCACCTATTAGGATGGAGAGTGGTCTTGTATTTGACCACTTGTTGGGATGGCGTGTGGTCATGTATTTGACCACTTGTTGGGATGACGTGTGTTTTTGTGTTTGACCACCTATTAGGATGGAGAGTGGTCTTGTATTTGACCACTTGTTGGGATGGCGTGTGGTCATGTATTTGACCACTTGTTGGGATGACGTGTGTTTTTGTGTTTGACCACCTATTAGGATGGAGAGTGGTCTTGTATTTGACCACCTGTTGGGATGGCGTGTGGTCATGTATTTGACCACTTTTTGGGATGGCGTGTGGTCTTATGTTTGATCACCTGCTTTATGAGCATCGATCCACGCGATTGGAATACGATCGCCTTTTGCGGCAAGCATTGGTTGCTGAAGATCAATCTCTCACCCGGATCTTCAAGGGTATCTTAATTCATGGCTGATCTTGTCTTTAATCGCCAATGACAAAGGAATGGTGTAAATGCTGCTGGGGAACCATGTAGGTAGCAAAGGTACTGTAAGTCCCATGTTCCCTGGTGTGGTGGCCAACTTTAGTTGTTGGTGATTTTGATGTGGATTTCGTCTGTCATTGACTGTTCTAAAACTAGTTTTAAAAGTATAATCTGTGATTATTGTTGGTTGTTGTACTGTTCAACGACAGTGTTTTATATGTAATATAAATGCTTAACTTGTTCCAGTCACGATATGGCTGAAATATAAGTGATTGAACTCACTCACTATGTATAGTTGTATTAAGTGCCAGGACTCAAAGATTGTCGATACAAACATAATTTAGAGTATTTCTAATGAAATACTCCCATGGGGAGGGCCCGTGAGTAGTTGTAGGCCCCCGTATGGTAGCCGCCCGAATTTATGGTAGCCGGAAGTGGTTCTACGCATGAGGAGACGGTGGCACTTCCGGGTAGGGCGTGTGCGCATCGAAGATGGCGGCACTTCCGGTTCCGGGGAGGGCGTGCGGCCCCAAGAGGATGGCATTTCCGTCAAGTGCCGGAACCGGAAGTGCCGCCATCTTGGATGCGCACACGCATTGAAGACTGGAAATCTGAAGGTATTTTTAGAGGATACACGGATTTCTTGGAGTGCTATGATAAGTGGTTGGAGTTTGTTTAGAGAGATAAGTGCCTTAAGCTCATACCCATTTGCTTGGAGACCATTGCAGGCGCTAACTGCTGATTCAGGGATTCTTCTGTGAGAGTTTGGAATTCTTCGCCTGGTGTCATGTGAGGTGAAATTGGGTTTAACGTCGCGTCCAAGATTATTGCACTTATATAGCGACGTGCGTGCACGTGTATGTGTGTGTGTGGCTGCTTGTACTAGTCCGGACTGATGCCGATTTATAGTGCTAGCTCACTGAGATACCATGCCGCAGTTTAACATGAATACCCCACTCAGACACAGTATACTGACTCCGAGCCGACCAGTCCTTGTTTTAGCCCCTTAATGCCGAGCGCCAGACAGGGTAACAACAAGTACAATCTTTTAACGTCTTTTTGTATGACGCGGCCCGGGATCAAACCCTGGACCTTCCGCTCTCCGGGCGGACGCTCTACCACAAGACCACGGAGGCGGTCGCCTGGTGTCATGACGTACTGTGTTATATGGTTGCTGGTTTTGAGGGATCTGATTGTTTGATGTTTGACGAGTAATGTTTATTTATATACATCTTTATGTCTAGACTTTAGACTATTGTCCAAATGCATTTAAAAAGGAACTACCTTTTTCCTGGGGACTATTGTACCGATGTGGGGTATTGTACCCATGTGGAGCATTGTACCCATGTGGGGTATTGTACCCATGTGGGGCATTGTACCCATTTGGGGGATTGTACCCATGTGGAGCATTGTACCCATGTGGGGTATTGTACCCATTTGGAGCATTGTACCCATGTGGAGCATTGTACCCATGATGGGCATTGTACCCATGTGGAGCATTGTACCCATGTGGAGCATAGTACCCATGATGGGCATTGTACCCATGTGGAGCATTGTACCCATGTGGGGCATTGTACCCATTTGGAGCATTGTACCCATTTGGAGCATTGTACCCATGTGGAGCATTGTACCCATGTGGGGTATTGTACCCATGTGGAGCATTGTACCCATGTGGAGCATTGTACCCATGTGGATCATTGTACCCAGGATGGGCATTGTACCCATGTGGAGCATTGTACCCATGATGGGCATTGTACCCATATGGGGCATTGTACCCATGTGGGACATTGTACCCATGTTGAGCATTGTACCCATGTGGGGCATTGTACCCACGTGGGGTATTGTACCCATGTGGGGCATTGTGCCCATGTGGGGCATTGTACCCATGTGGAGCATTGTACCCATGTTGGGTATTGTACCCATGTGGGGTATTGTACCCATGTGGGGCATTGTACCCATTTGGAGCATTGTACCCGTGTGGAGCATTGTACCCATGTGGGGCATTGTACCCATGTGGAGCATTGTACCCATATGGGGCATTGTACCCATGTGGGACATTGTACCCATGTTGAGCATTGTACCCATGTGGGGCATTGTACCCATGTGGAGCATTGTACCCATGTGGAGCATTGTACCCATGATGGGCATTGTACCCATGTGGAGCATTGAACCCATGATGAGCATTGAACCCATGATGGACATTGTACCCATATGGGGCATTGTACCCATGTGGGACATTGTACCCATGTGGATCATTGTACCCATATGGGGCATTGTACCCATTTGGGACATTGTACCCATGTGGAGCCTTGTACCCATGTGGGGCATTGTACCCATGTGGAGCATTGTACCCATGTGGATCATTGTACCCATGTGGATCATTGTACCCATGATGGGCATTGTACCCATGTGGAGCATTGTACCAATGTGGAGCTTTGTACCCATGTGGGGCATTGTACCCATGTGGATCATTGTACCCATGTGGATCATTGTACCCATGTGGAGCATTGTACCCATGTGGAGCATTGTACCCATGTGGGTCATTGTACCCATGTTGGGCATTGTACCCATGTGGAGCATTGTACCCATGTGGAGCATTGTACCCATGTGGATCATTGTACCCATGATTGGCATTGTACCCATGTGGGGTATTGTACGCATGTTGGGCATTGTGACCATGTGGGGCATTGTACCCATGTGGGGCATTTTACCTATGTGGGGTATTGTACCCATGTAGGGTATTGTACCCATGTGGGGCGTTGTACCCATGTTGGGCATTGTACCCATGTTGGGTATTGTACCCATGTGGGGTATTGTACCCCACCATTGTACCCATGTTGGGCATTGTACCCATATGGGGCATTGTACCCATGTGGGACATTGTACCCATGTGGAGCATTGTATCCATATGGGGCATTGTACCCATGTGGGACATTGTACCCATGTGGAGCCTTGTACCCATGTGGGGCATTGTACCCATGTGGAGCATTGTACCCATGTGGAGCATTGTACCCATGTGGAGCTTTGTACCCATGTAGGGCATTGTACCCATGTGGGGTATTGTACCCCACCATTGTACCCATGTTGGGCATTGTACCCATATGGGGCATTGTACCCATGTGGGACATTGTACCCATGTGGAGCATTGTATCCATATGGAGCATTGTACCCATGTGGATCATTGTACCCATGATGGGCATTGTACCCATGTGGGACATTGTACCCATGTGGAGCATTGTATCCATATGGAGCATTGTACCCATGTGGATCATTGTACCCATGATGGGCATTGTACCCATGTGGGGCATTGTACCTATGTTGGGCATTGTACCCATGTGGGGTATTGTACCCATGTGGGGTATTGTACCCATGTTGGGTATTATACCCATGTGGGGCATGGTTCCAATGTGGGGTTTGTACCAATGTGGGGCGTTGTACCCATGTGGGGTTTGTACCAATGTGGGGCGTTGTACCCATGTTGGGCATTGTGACCATGTGGGTCATTTTACCTATGTGGGGTATTGTACCCATGTTGGGTATTGTACCCATGTAGGGTATTGTACCCATGTGGGGCGTTGTACCCATGTTGGGCATTGTACCCATGTTGGGTATTGTACCCATGTGGGGTATTGTACCCCACCATTGTACCCATGTTGGGCATTGTACCCATGTGGGGCATTGTACCCATGTGGATCATTTTACCTATGTGGGGCATTGTACCCATGTTGGGGATTGTACCCATGTGGGGTATTGTACCCATGTAGGGTATTGTACCCATGTGGGGTATTGTACCCCACAATTGTACCCATGTGGGGCATTGTACCCTTGTTGGGCATTGTACCCATGTGGGGCATTGTACCCATGTGGGGTACTGTACCCATGTGGGATATTTTACCTATGTGGGATATTGTACCCATATGGGGGATTGTGCCAATGTTTGGCATTGTACCCATGTGGGGTATTGTACCCATGAAGGTTATTTTACCCATGTGGGGCATTGTTCCAATGTGGGGTTTTGTAGCCATGTGGGGTCTTGTACCCATGTTGGGCATTGTACCCATGTGGGGCATTGTACCCATGTGGGGAATTGTACTCATGTGGGTCATTTTACCTATGTGGGGCGTTGTACCTATGTTGGGCACTGTACCCATGTGGGGTATTGTACCCATGTAGGGTATTGTACCCATGTGGGGCATTGTTCCAATGTGGGGTTTGTACCCATGTGGGGTGTTGTACCCATGTTGGGCATTGTACCCATGTGGGGTATTGTACCCATGTGGGGTATTGTACCCGTGTAAGGTATTGTACCCATGTTGGGTATTGTACCCCACCATTGTACCCATGTTGGGCATTGTACCCATGTGGGGCATTGTACCCCACCATTGTACCCATGTGGAGCATTGTACCCATGTGGGGTATTGTACCCATGTTGGGCATTGTACCCATGTGGGGCATTGTACCCCACCATTGTACCCATGTGGAGCATTGTACCCATGTGGGGTATTGTACCTATGTGGAGCATTGTACCCCACCATTGTACCCATGTGGAGCAAATGTCTGACTACATCTGGAAGGGTTAATACAGACATACAAATATATACACGGTAGGTACACTAAGACAGACAAGGTAAATGACTGACTACATCTGGAAGGGTTAATACAGACGTACAAATATATACACGGTAGGTACACAAAGACAGACAAGGTAAATGACTGAGTACATCTGGAAGGGTTAATACAGACATACAAATATATACACGGTAGGTACACAAAGACAGACAAGGTAAATGACTGACTATATCTGGAAGGGTTAATACAGACGTACAAATATATACACGGTAGGTACACAAAGACAGACAAAGTAAATGACTGACTACATCTGGAAGGGTTAATATAGACGTACAAATATACACACGGTAGGTACACAAAGACAGACAAGGTAAATGACAGACTACATCTGGAAGGGTTAATACAGATGTACAAATATGTACACGGTAGGTACACAAAGACAGACAAGGTAAATGACTGACTACATCTGGAAGGGTTAATACAGTCGTACAAATATATACACGGTAGGTACACAAAGACAGACAAGGTAAATGACTGACTACATCTGGAAGGGTTAATACAGACGTACAAATATATACACGGTAGGTACACAAAGACCAACAAGGTAAATGACTGACTACATCTGGAAGGGTTAATACAGACATACAAATATATACACGGTAGGTACACAAAGACAGACAAGGTAAATGACTGACTACATCTGGAAGGGTTAATACAGACGTACAAATATATACACGGTAGGTACACAAAGAGAGACAAGGTAAATGACTGACCACATCTGGAAGGGTTAATACAGACATACAAATATATACACGGTAGGTACACAAAGACAGACAAGGTAAATGACTGACTACATCTGGAAGGGTTAATACAGTCGTACAAATATATACACGGTAGGTACACTAAGACAGACAAGGTAAATGACTGACTACATCTGGAAGGGTTAATACAGACGTACAAATATATACACGGTAGGTACACAAAGACCAACAAGGTAAATGCCTGACTACATCTGGAAGGGTTAATACAGACGTACAAATATATACACGGTAGGTACACTAAGACAGACAAGGTAAATGACTGACTATATCTGGAAGGGTTAATACAGACGTACAAATATATACACGGTAGTTACACAAAGACCGACAAGGTAAATGACTGACTACATCTGGAAGGGTTAATACAGACGTACAAATATATACACGGTAGGTACACAAAGACAGACAAGGTAAATGCCTTACTACATCTGGAAGGGTTAATACAGACGTACAAATATATACACGGTAGGTACACAAAGACAGACAAAGTAAATGACTGACTACATCTGGAAGGGTTAATACAGACGTACAAATATACACACGGTAGGTACACAAAGACAGACAAGGTAAATGACAGACTACATCTGGAAGGGTTAATACAGATGTACAAATATGTACACGGTAGGTACACAAAGACAGACAAGGTAAATGACTGACTACATCTGGAAGGGTTAATACAGTCGTACAAATATATACACGGTAGGTACACTAAGACAGACAAGGTAAATGACTGACTACATCTGGAAGGGTTAATACAGACATACAAATATATACACGGTAGGTACACAAAGACCAACAAGGTAAATGACTGACTACATCTGGAAGGGTTAATACAGACATACAAATATATACACGGTAGGTACACAAAGACAGACAAGGTAAATGACTGACTATATCTGGAAGGGTTAATACAGACATACAAATATATACACGGTAGGTACACAAAGACAGACAAGGTAAATGACTGACTACATCTGGAAGGGTTAATACAGACGTACAAATATATACACGGTAGGTACACAAAGAGAGACAAGGTAAATGACTGACTACATCTGGAAGGGTTAATACAGACATACAAATATATACACGGTAGGTACACTAAGACAGACAAGGTAAATGACTGTCTACATCTGGAAGGGTTAATACAGACGTACAAATATATACACGGTAGGTACACAAAGACAGACAAGGTAAATGCCTGACTACATCTGGAAGGGTTAATACAGACGTACAAATATATACATGGTAGGTACACAAAGACAGACAAGGTAAATGTCTGACTACATCTGGAAGGGTTAATACAGACGTACAAATATATACACGGTAGATACACTAAGACAGACAAGGTAAATGACTGACTACATCTGGAAGGGTTAATACAGACGTACAAATATATACACAGTAGGCAGGGTGGGACAACTTAGGAATGGCCAGGCGTCCGAACTTGACCACACAAAAGGAAGCGAGCTACAAAAAACATGTTTTATATCATTGGAAAGATCTCGAGGAGAGGAATCTAAATAATGTGTGTCCTAGTGTGTTCACATGTTCACAAGCTCAAAAATTGGCTCAGAAAATGCATTACTGCATTTTTTCTGCAGAAATTTATGGCAGTATTTTTTTTCTGCAGAAATTACTGGCAGAATTTATTCCTGCAGTAATATTTAGCAGGATTGTTTTAATTCAAGTAATAAGGTTCAATCATTGGATTGTTTAATCTGGAGTTTCTTTAAATGACCTTTTTCCCCAAAACAAACAGTTTTAGTTCACATGATTACAAGCACAAAAGATAAAACTAATTTCGTGAGATCTTTCAATAAAAATATTTATTCACATGCTATATTACAAGACATGTCCTTGGGCGACTTTGCACTATGTCTCATGGGTGAGGCGATGTTTTCAGAGATGGGTCCTGTCACAGAAGAAAATAGCTGTATAGACGAGTGGATCCATATTGTCTAATACAGCATCAGATAAATTGCAGCCTATATGCAGCATAGAGTTTACAATAGAGCCTGCGGAATAAGATGTATCATGAATATAAATAGTCTGCTTTACTTACATTTTCTTCTCAACATACTTGAAATGAATTCTTTTTTTCATCTGGTCATTGAAACCTATGTGCACATATTCTGAAAAGATATGAAAAAACATTAAAATGCTTTTCATTTCAGTAATAAACAGAGTCCACATGCCTTAGCCATATGAACAATAAGAGAGGTGAGGTGAGGTGAGGTGAAGTGAGGTGAGGTGAGGTGAGGTGAGGTGAGGTGAGGTGAGGTGAGGTGAAATTGGGTTTAATGTCACGTCCAAGATTTTTGCACATATATAGCGACGTGTATGCGTGTGTGTGTGTGTGAGTGTGTGTGTGTGTGGCTGCTTGTACTAGTCCGGATTGATGCTAGCCCACTAAAATACCATGCCGCAGTATAACATGAATACCCTACTCAAACACAGTACATGAATCCAAGCTGACCAGTCCCTGTTTTAGCTCCTTAATGCCGAGCGCCAGACAGGGTAACAACAAGTACCATCTTTTAACATCTTTTGGTATGACGAGGCCAGGGATCGACAATGTAAGACTTAAGACTTAATTATTGATGGTAAGCAAGAAAATCATTAATCATGTTGTAATCTGTGTCAAAACTATTATAACTGATTATGTTGATGCTCTATCTTTGTATTCTGCTTACCTCTAACCTAATCTTGTTTGTTGATAGCCCCTCGTCTACGTTGTAGCCAGTCCAATGTACGTTCACTTTCTCCTTTAGGACCGATAATATTTTGGCTTTATACCTGTATTTGTTTTAAAAAGATAAAAAATAAATCAACGATTTAGGCAGAAAATGAAGGATAACATGAATTTCCATTTTCACTGTTCTGTAAATAACTTTTGCCCCACTGACATTTTCCCAGAATCTATTATTAGCAGATGGAAAACACAACACTACTGGAATACAAAGTGTATAGAAGTTCTTTTAAAAACAATAAGTCAAACCAACCAACTCAAACCACTATGCACTTCCTGTCAGAAAACATTTAACTTCTATCACATGTCTCCCTAATTTCGATAATACAATAACAAGTTCTTGTCAGTAACTGTAACCATGAACTGGACTTCAAAGAGAACATCAAATTATAGAATTTTTATACTCAGATGCTACTTACATGAGTTAATCTGCATGTCATCACATAAAATGTCAGCTTAAAACCCAAAGGTTTCAAAAGAGATGAAAACTGGAGTTACTTGGCATAGGTTGTAGCTGGGTAACAGATGGGAATGAGCAGACAGAAAAGACATTATGTTATTCAGCATAAACTGCAGAAATGGTTCCGTAATGAACACAAATGTCATTTTCACTACTGCCGCAATGCATTTCTGTTAGCAATTTCAAGAGTCACAAAAAGTGTGATCCTTCAAGCAAAGTTTCTGTTTCAAAGAGCTAAAAAGTTCAGATGAAATGCCTGGTATGAAAAAGCGGGACAGACAATTGATTTTCGGTCAGGAGAGTTAAAGCAATTAATTGATATGAAATAATAAATATTGATAGATAAGGAAGATCATGATCCATCAGTATCTTAGCAAATCGTTTCAATCTGAACATAATCATAAAAAAATACTTGTGTGAAACGTGATGAAAACAATTCAATATATGAAATTTCCTTCAACAGTGCAAACAGTAATTACATACCAAAAGCCATCCTCTTCCAATGCCTCCACAATCATGCCAACATTGAATTTGCAGGGGGACATCTATGGACAAAATCAGTGTTATGTGTGTTTATATTAAAGCATGGTACCAGTGTTCGAAATACCTGCCTGCCCGACCGTCCGAGACGGGTTGATTTCAACTCGGGCTGCCAGATTTTCAAATCCCCCTGCCCGACGGTCAGGTTATATTTCATATGTAAAAATATTCTAAATATTTCCCGATGATAAGCATTATTTACATGATGTATTCTAGGATATTAAATACAAATCTGACCTAAAAAGTGTTTGCTATTTCTTTTCTTGCATTACTTCATGTTCAATGAATTCGATTTAAAGTTTTAATTAAATTATCCTGAGAAACATATGATTATAGTGGGCAGGCAGGTTTTGGTCAGGGCTGGCAAGTATTTCAGCTAGCCAGTCCTGTGGTCTGGCTGAAATTTTGGGAGTTTCATACCCTCATGGTACTAAGTGGACAAAGAGGACTCAGTCATTTCTGTATATTCTATTTTGAAGTTTTCAATTTATATTTTAACAATTTAAAGCGAAGGCATATCAGATTGTTTGAACTGGATACTGATGATTCATATCTTATACCAGATGCTGTATGACAAATACCGTATTCGACGTAATAAGCGCCCAGGGCGCTCTCAAAATTAGAAATTGGGGGCTCTTATTAGAATAGTATTTTGGTGAAAAAAAACAGAGTTGAAAGATAAATTTCTTGGTTTATGCTGACAGTCTGATATTTTTATATACGACAGATATATTTTTCCAGAATTTAATAACCCATAATTAAGGCTGCATATAACACACGAGTGCGTATTATACGTGAATAAATAAGTCTTGTGTACATTGATCAATTGGAAGCGGTGCTAATTGGGATTGTTCACTCGCCAATATATTAACAAATATCGCCGTGGGCGCTTATTAGAGTGGGGCGCTTATTACGTCGAATACGGTAAGCCAAATAAGGGAAGAAAAATACACAAATACAATCCACATTGTATTAACACAGTGCCTGTGTCAATTTCCAGTTTTTCACAATACTGATCTTGCTATAGGAGTGAGTGAGTGAGTGAGTTGGGTTTAACGCCGTTTTAACAGTATTCCAGTCATATCCTAGCGTGTCAGCTTCATGTGGGAGGAAAGCCCGAAGTGATGCAGGTCTTAGACGTCTTGCTATAGGAAATGTGGTGATTATCATATTGATAAAACAGTGAATCATTAGCTCTCATCTGAATAAAAAACATGTGGATAGTAATGTTACCAAGGATCATAATCAGGGCGAGTCGGGCAGTAACTGACAAGCTTATATGCTAGTGTATACATGTATGTGGATTTTCATGGGCCATGGACACTGTTGCTGTGCATGTCAATAACTGATATTGATCATGTTGATGACGATCTCCAGAATTAACGTTTTTGTTCCTATTTTTGTATTGTTGCTTAACACTGCACTCAGCAACAATCCAGCCTGTTCATAAGCGACTCTTGACAACCTAGTGGTTGATGTTATGAGCAACAATTCACCCTACTGGCATGATTGGGGTACGATGACACACAATCAACAGTGAGTGAGTGAGTTGGGTTTAACGCCGCTTTTAACAGTATTCCAGTTATATCACGGCGTGTCAGCTTAATGTGGGAGGAAAGCCCGAAGTGATGCAGGTCTCAGACGTTTACCACTTCGATGAAACCCACGAGCACGGGTATGGTGCTGACAAACCTAGAAACATAATCGGGGCGAACCGGGATTCAAACCCACAATCATAGGTTTCTGGCGTGCCCAAGGGACGCAACTCTGCACAGCGAATCGCGGAATTAGACGACTGGGCCACCCATGCCCCCCACAATCAACAGAGTCACACAAACTGAGTAGTCACCCAAATCGACCAGCATAGATCAATTCTAACCCCGGACTCGAAACAAGGTAAGAATGAAGGTACATTTACCAAGTCTAATGTAACACCAGAGAAACTAAACATTCCATTTTATGCAGTTCCTGTCTTAGAACTTGGTTCTGTGTCCTCAGCTCCTGAATCAAAGAGTCCTTCTCTTTCAGTTGTTCTTGCAGCACTAATACTTCAGCAGCTGCCTCCTGATTGTTTCCAGTTCCCTTCAAATATAATATACATTTTCATTGTCATACTAATGATAATAATCACAAAACAACTATAGAAATGATTCTCATGTTGACGTTCCTTGAGTGAGTGAGTGAGAGTGTTTAAATGACAAAGATCTGATTCTGTCCTTACCTTGTTTTCTTGTTTAATCTGTTTCAGTTGATGGTTGAATTCTTCTTTGGAGATATCACCATTTCTTAATTCTGTTTTCTATAAAGGGTTGCCTCATCTTTAAATGAAGCAGTCTCCAAGGAAAGACATGTGTTGACTTTTGTATTCCTTTGCTCCTTAAGTTTACCAAGGCTGAATAATTCCATGATATCAAGGATGAGACGATAACATCTGTCTGAGGTTGTAGCTACTGCTAGCTGAACTTTGAAACGGCCACCAAAACGGTGCTGGAAAAAGGCAACAAATAGAAGATTCAAAACATATTCAGTAAAAATCAACAAATGAATACATCTTAACATGCATTACATGTCTTAAAGAATACATGAGAAAATGAGAAAAATAATATGTAAGCCAGCTGTTACACTAGCTTCAGGTGCTCAATATCATTTGGGTTTTCTAATTAGCATGTCCAATAATGCAATCGTTTTCCATGTGGTACTTATGTGGCTATAACTCATTCAGAGTTAGCATCACCACCCGGCTACAAGTACAGGTGTTCAAAACTGCATCACACTGATAGAATTGTAATACATGACATGACATCATGGGATATTGTTATGGTACATAACCTCATGTGTGGCCACATGGAAAATAGGCTATGATATCTTACACATGAGTGAGTGAGTGAGTGAGTATGGTTTTACGCCACTTTTAGCAATATTCCAGCAATATCACGGCGGGGGACACCAGAAATGCTTACACGTGAGGTCTCTGTTGGTTTCACTGCTGCCTGGCACTGTTTCCTCCATTGAGTATCTGCACTGCAAAGAAGTGCTGTCTCACTTTTACCAGCTTTGGGGTGAAGGTTGTGAAAGGCCTAGAGAAAAAATAAAATGAAACATTATATGCGATATATCAAAAGTGCTGGAAATAAGACAGAAATGATTGTCCATCGAACTGGATTAGTGCACACATATTTTGTGAAAGATTTTTCTTAAACTGCTTTACAGTATTTGAAATTCAGAGGAAGTCGGGGGTGTTGAGGTCTTCCTGTATGATATTTGAATCTAGGAACCTTCCAAACTTGTAAAATTGGGGATGACAAGGATCCCATGCTTAATTTGGTACCAGTGGTCTGTGGGGTGGATTAACACTGCATCCTTCCTATTTCACGGAGAGGAATATTCATAAGGGAAACACGTCTGGCTAAAAAAATATAAATATGTTACCATTACTATAGCCTTAAAATTAAGGGGTTGTTCATCTGTAGGAGAGGCCTCTGCCAGGGACATGCAGGGTGTGTCCACTGATTTGGCAGCCAAAACAGCTCCTGAAGAAATACACATGAGATATAGCCTATATATAAAAAGAAAGTAGTAACTTATAGTTTTGTTTAATTTTTTTTTTTCTCTACCTTCATATTTAACTTTATATACACTCATCAGCATGTCAAGTGTCTCCAGGCAGTCGTCTGCATCTTCTGTTTTGTACGAGCGGATACAGCTTTTTTGAAAAGGGGGGGGGGGGGGGGGGGGGGGGGGGGGGGGATGCACAATTAAGATCTATTTATTGTGTTTGATGGTAATTTATACAGAAATAAAGATTTTTTTCGAAATAAAGGGGGGCACCCCCCTCTGTATCCGCCCATGATATGCTCCCGACGACTGCTCCTTGTTCTTTGCACACATGCCACGCCCCTTGAATTTTCCCAAACAGCGATCGTGTCGCATATATACTCCATCAAAAAGTATCTCCCTCTCACCCTCGGTCCAATTCAGCCTCCTCTTGCCACCATCTACATTAAACCGTCGCATCTCGTATGTTGACACTCATGTGCAGACGGCAAAGTGTTTACGGTCCAGTGTTTACATTGAACACGGAAGTCAAATCTCGCGCCAAGGCCGCTTACATCGCATAAAAAAACAACTGAGATCGGACTTAAGTCCTGAGTTAAAAACTCAGCTGAGTTTTTGCTGAGTTTGATTCGAGAAATGCAGTTGAGTAAAAAACTCAGCTGAGTTTTTTTTGTCGCTTTGTTGACGTTTTGCAATCGGTACTGAAAGTGTTGCCCTTGATGTATGAATATCACACTTTTAAAAATTAAGAAGATTAATTTGTATATGTTTCTTAGTCTATGGTGTAGTATCGCCGAGCAGGCTACATCATATGCATGCATTTAGTTTGTACAGCGGTACGCGAAATGTGAAGGTCTAATGCAAAGTAAAGTTGCCCGTAGCCTCAATGTTGTGAATATTGACAGCAACACATGTAAGTATTTGTCAGATATAACTGAGAGCAATGAGAAATGTTCTCAAGAAATTGTAAGAGTAACAGGCACTCTAGTAGGGCTGGGATGAGTCTAAATTTACTACCCGGGTACCCACCCCCCTAATACCCGACCCTACCCGGGTACCCACTGTAGGTCTCAGATGTCTTAAAATGTCCGATTGGGAACATTTTTAGCATAGCCGTGGCAAAACGTATTTAGATACATGTATTAAACAATCTGGTCATTCATACACTGAAGTTGAATCAAGTTATATCTTTGTTCAACCATATGAAAAATCAGAAGGAATGGGTGCATAGTCAGAAAGAAATGCGAACATTAATGACTTGTAGTGTAACCATAGAGTTCCAGATAATTTTTGTAATTAAACAATATATCACGTGACTAACCACGGTTCCAGGTAGTCCTGTAGGTACCCGGGTCCTTCTCAGTACCCACCCGACCCGGGTACCCGAGTTACCCGTCCCAGCCCTACACTCTAGTCATCAACTAGATATCATGATACAATGTTCAAAATAAAAGAAATGGAAATCACTGAAATTTGATTTTATTAAATTGTAGTCCATGGTAGTATTTGTTGTGATTTGAATGCTTGAATTGTTGTGGGAAATAACACAAAGACTGATAAATAAAATGAGTTTGCATTATTTCATCGATGCAATATGTTAGCCCAGACTGACAGAATGCCTCGCTGTTTTCTGACGTAGAAAATACCGTGGCAATATTCCATTTTTCATGACGTTTTTCCCGCTATATTCCATTGTGACAATTCGTCTTGTAGTTGAAGACTCAACAAATGTTGATATTATAAACTATTAATCACTACAAAATATGTGCTAGTTAAAAGTATTCAGTTGTAAACGACCGTTGCCGAAGGTGCAACAGGATAACTCTTTAGCTTGGCTCCGTCTCTACATGTCAGTAGTTGTCGCAGCGCGCATTGATCCGGGAACCAGACCGGAAGCGACAGTTTTGACCGTCGCTTATATCATTTCAAAAGGAGAGTTATTGCCCTTTGGAACCAAAAAATCAAGCTCCTTCCCAGCGCGTGACACCTTCGTTACACTCTCGGTATAGAGAGCTCCGCAAACGGGTTATCGCTGTGAGGAGCTTGCAAAAAGATCGCCCATTGATAAAATACAGGATGACAATGAAACTTGCGCAATGTAGCACACGTGACTATATTGATTGTTTGGTCTCCTGGGAACCGAGGTGTTTGTGTTGACTTAATCGTGGATGAGTTTCTACATTTTGTGGATAGTAACAACTAGAATATACTCTGTTGTACGATGGGAACAGATTCACTTGAAGGAGCACTAGGTCCTGACTTGTACCTCGCTGTCTGACACTGCCTGCTTAATTGAGCTCATCAGCTGCCGTGAGTTTATGTTTTCTGTCTGACGCAACTGAGTGTGAGGTGAGGTGAAATTGGGTTTAACGTCGCGTCCAAGATTATTGCACATATAAAGCGACGCGCATGCACGTGTGTGTGTGTGTTTGGCTGCTTATACTAGTCCGGACTGATGCCGATTTATAGTGCTAGCTCACTGAGATACCATGCCGCAGTGTAACATGAATACCCCACTCAGACACAGTATACTGACTCCGAGCCGACCAGTCCTTGTTTTAGGCCCTTAAAGGGGCACTGATCTAACGCAATTCCCCGGGACTGGTTGTTGCCTTTGTTATTGTTTTTTCCCAGTGAGTACCCGGATGTATAGCAGAAATCAAGACTAGTTCGCGACCTCTGCTGAGCCATTCGTTAGCGCATTAGTCGCTTTTATGGGTAGTAATAAGGGCGTATGGTCACATTGATGAACAAAATGAAATGCAGTTTTCGAGATAATAAGGAAATGTAGGTATCTTTGTGGGTAGCATCGGTAATGGTGACGAAGTTTTGATAAGTCACTTGCTTGGTAATTTTGCGATTTTCGTTTACACTATTTTGACTTGCAACACAAAGTACATATTTCACCTGAGCATTGCTTTTTTATAGTGTGTATTTTTTTTAACTGTCAAATGTGTAACGAATTTATTAAAGGTCTAAATATTCAGTTATTTTACAAAGTGACTAAAAAACATTTCCATCTGTATTATTATGATAACGAATTCCAAACATTTTGATGTTTAATGTCATCACCAAGAGACTGAAAATGTTGGGGTGAGAAAAGTACATTTCTATGTTGTTTGGCTTCTAATCCTACATAATAATCTGTTGTGATGTTTGTAGGCCCTTTTGTTCGTCTTAATCAATCTGGACAGATTTTTTAGTCAAAATGACTGAAATATTTACACATTTTATAAATTGCCTGAGAGAATCAATTTTTACAAATTGACGGTAATATATACACGCTTACAAAGGAAAAGACCTGTGAAAACAACGTCTATCGCGCATTGAAGAATTTCCCAACCAAGACGTAGAGAAACAAGAACGAATCGGTTCAAATGAGGAAAACAAAATGCAAATATCATAATTACAACCTACCAAATTTATGTGTATAATTTTTAGGCAGCGTCCTTGTTCGAGGAATGTATCCGTGAATATCCACACAAAGGAACAATATCCCACTCGTCTGCAGATGTACAAAGAAACTTATTCGATGTCACGTGTCTCAGTAACAATCAAATTTTTTAAAAGATATATGTCGTTTCGGGATATTATAACCCGTGTTCGTTTCTCAACTGATCACTTGGATTGTTTCAGGTGTTTTACATAGGTGTCAAGTCTCAATGGTCGGCTGAGAAAGCCCACATGATAACTATTTTCATAACGTTCACAGTTCCTAAAAAATCCATTGAGTGATAGATAACAATGATCAATCAATCAACGTATTATCAGTTAACCCTTTGACCAAAGTATGTTGTTTTTACATCGGCACTTCACGCCATGGTATGAGTGTATTCCCTTTGTTTTAGTAAACCTAGACATGTAAACACTCACTCTTGACATATCCACTGTGCAAGATAACAGTGATTAATCAATCAACGTATTTTCTGTTAATCCTTTGATGACTAGGAACGTTCCGTTGATTTACAAAAAAATAAATCAACTGATCATTTATCTCTTGCTGGGCTGCCACGTGCATATTACATAACACACATTTCACCTCACTTCAAACCTGGATTTAGATTGAATAATTACCCCAAACACAATAAATGCCAAATGGGAACCTTTGTCAGGTAATCTAAGTGGTGCTACCACTAATTGTACCTGTAATAAATTCATTAACTGAGCATCAAGTGAATGACGACAAATACACAAGTGAAGGGTTATACGAGAAAACGTGGATGTCAACAAGGGAGTAGTAATCGTATTATCGACGCAAGCCGAAATCCGAAAATGCTTTCACTGCATGGATACTTTTTTTAGTATAAAACTATAACCATCTGGGGTATTTCCAAATGACGACATCCGATGAGCTCCGCTGTTCTTTTTGTCTGCTTGTTTAGGCTGAAGAAATTAATTAACATGCACCCTTTGTCGAAATCTGTATAGATCACAGTTAACCAATCAGTGTTTATGCAAAAATGCGTAAAACAAATATTGCCTCCAGCCTCCAAGTTTATTTAGCTGTCCTTGCAGACGGTAGCCCAGTCTCTGGTCACGCTCAGTTGCGTTGCGTATCATCCGGGTACTCACGGGGAAAAAAACAATAACAAAGGCAACAACCAGTCCGGGGAATTGCGTTAGATCAGTGCCCCTTTAATGCCGAGCGCTAGACTGGGTAACAACAAGTACCATCTTTTAACGTCTTTTGGTATGACGCGGCCGGGGATCGAACCCCGGACCTTCCGCTCTCCGGGCGGACGCTCTACCACAAGACCATGGAGGCGGCCTCAACTGAGTGTGACGAGGGATTGGGCTACCATAGGTATATTAATTAGGACAGCGGATGATAAAAGTATGTTCAAGTATAAGGTGTATACTTTTATATGCTGACCAGGATATAAGGTGTAATTAGACTTGACTTGAGGTAAGGGGATTTCAGTTGGGTGAATTGTTTGTTATGTAATTGAATGTACAGCTTGTGATCTGATTGATTCAAGTGAGGAGCTGTTTTCAGTGAAAGTATTGGCATTCCCACATAGACAGGAGATATACCTTTTCTTTCAGGTATACTGTCCCTTGTCGTCTTTTCCATATTTTAATCACAGTAAATTCTTTGCTACTTGCGCTCCTAGTTTGACACAGCTCGAGTACATTCATATACACTAAGTAAAACAAGTTTACATGTCCAATAACGTTTCTTTTAAAAATTAAAACATTCTCAATTAATTATTTATTAATGACATAAAATAAAAACTGGGAGTGTAACCCCAGGTTACAGTACCATTTTGAAATAACGATGTCTGATGTGGATTTGGAGAATCATACGACTTGTGATTATGACTTTGCATATTAAAAATGCCATATTGTCATGATGAATTGTTTGTATTGTGGTATTAATACATTCTTCTTAACTGCAGTTAGATTGTTTAGTCAATTCATTTTAATTGTGCGGGTGGTTTTGTAGTAAACGCCTTTGCTTCACCTTGCATCGTAACAGCGTTCTTTTTCAACTGATCTTCCCTAAACTACCCGCTAGGTGGGGCATTGTACCCATGTGGGGCATTTTACCCATGTGGGGCATTGTACCCATGTGGAGTATTGTACCCATGAAGGGTATTGTATCCATGTTGGGATTGTACCCATGTGGGGCATTGTACCCTTTTGGGTTTTGAACCCATGTTTGGTATTGTACCCATGTGAGGCATTGTACCAATGTGGGGCATTGTACCCTTTTGAGTTTTGAACTCATGTGGGACATTGTACCCATGTTGGGTATTGTACACATGTGGGGTATTGTACACATGCGGGTCATTATACACATGGATGGTATTGTACCCATGTGGGGCATTGTACCCATTTGGGGCATTGTACCCATGTAGGGCATTGTACCAATGTAGGGCATTGTACCCATGTGGGGTATTGTACCCATGAGGGGCATTGTACACATGTGGGGTATTGTACCCATGTAGGTCATTGTACCGATGTAGGGCATTGTACCCATGTGGGGTATTGTACCCATGAGGGGCATTGTACCCATGTGGGGTATTGTACCCATGTAGGTCATTGTACCAATGTAGGGCATTGTACCCATGTGGGGTATTGTACCCATGAGGGGCATTGTACACATGTGGGGTATTGTACCCATGAGGGGCATTGTACACATGTGGGGTATTGTACCCATGTAGGTCATTGTACCAATGTAGGGCATTGTACCCATGTGGAGTATTGTACCCATGAGGGGCATTGTACACATGTGGGGTATTGGCATGTGGGGTCTTGTACCGATGTGGGGCATTGTACCCATGTTGGGCATTGTACACATGTGGGGTATTGTACCCATGTGGGTTATTGTACCCATGTGGGTTATTGTACCCATGTGGGGTATTGTACCGATGTGGGGCATTGTACCCATGTTGGGCATTGTACCCATATGGGGTATTGTACCCATGTTGGGCATTGTACCCATGTGGGGTATTGTACACATGTTGGGCATTGTACACATGTTTGGTATTATACCCATGTAGGATATTGTACCCATGTGGGGCATTGTACCCATGTTGGGTATTGTACCCATGTCGGATATTATACCCATGTGAGGTATTGTACACATGCGGGTCATTATACACATGGATGTTATTGTACCCATTTGGGGCATTGTACCCATGTAGGGCATTGTACCAATGTAGGGCATTGTACCCATATGGGGCATTGTACCCAAGTGAGGCATTGTATCCATGTGGGGCATTGTACCCATGTTGGGTATTGTACTGATATTGGGCATTGTACCCATGTGTGGTATTGTAACCATGTGTGGCATTGTACCCATGTGGGGCATTGTACCAATGTGGGGTATTATGCCTATGTGGGATATTGTACCCATGTGGGGCATTGTACCTCTGTTGGGTATTGAACCCATATTGGGCATTCTACCCATGTCTGGTATTGAACCCATTTCGGTCATTGTACCCATGTGGGACATTGTACCCATTTGGGTAAAAGCCTTTTTGGGTATTGTACCTATGTAGGGCATTGAACCCATTTGGGACATTGTACCCATGTGGGGTATTGTACCCATGTTGGGCATTGTACACATGTAGGGTATTGTACCCATGTTGGGCATTGTACACATGTGGTGTATTATACCCATGTGGGGCATTGTACCCATATGGGGCATATTACCCATGTTGGGTATTGTACCCATGTCGGGATTGTACCCATGTGGGGCATTGTACCCATGTGGGGCATTGTACCCATGTGGAGGATTGTACCAATGTGGGGTATTGAGCCCATGTGGGACATTGTACCCATGTGGGGTTTTGTACCCATGTGGGTCATTGTGCCCATGTGGGGTATTGTACCCATATGGGGTATTGTACCCATGTTGGGCATTGTACCCATGTGGGGTTTTGTACCCATGTGGGTCATTGTGCCCATGTGGGGTATTGTACCCATATGGGGCATTGTACCCATGTTGGGCATTGTACCCATATGGGGTATTGTACCCATGTTGGGCATTGTACCCATGTGGGGTATTGTACACATGTTGGGCATTGTACACATGTTTGGTATTGTACCCATGTGGGGTCTTGTACCGATGTGGGGCATTGTAACCATGTGGGGCATTGTACCCATGTGGAGGATTGTACCAATGTGGGGTATTGAGCCCATGTGGGACATTGTACCCATGTGGGTCATTGTGCCCATGTGGGGTATTGCACCCATGTGGGTCATTTTGCCCATGTGGGGTATTGTACCAATGTGGAGGATTGTTCCAATGTGGGGCATTGTACCCATATGGGGCATTGTACCTATGTGGGGCATTGTACTCATGTGGGGTATTTTACCCATGTGGGGCATTGTACCCATGTTTGGTATTGTACCCATGTGTGGCATTGTACCCAAGTTGGGTATTGTACTCATGTTGGGCATTGTACCCATGTTGGTCATTGAACCCATTTCAGTCATTGTACACATGTGGGTTATTGTACCCATATGGGGGATTGTATCCATGTGGGGCATTGTACCCATGTTGGGCATTGTACCCATGTTGGTCATTGTACACATGTGGGGCATTGCACCCATGTTTGGTATTGTACCCATGTTGGGGATGTATCTATGTGGGGCATTTTGTACCCATGACGAGCTTTGTACCAATGTTGGGTATTGTACCCATGTTGGGCATTGTACGTATGCTGGGTATTGAATCCATGTGGGGTATTTTACCCATGTGGGACATTGTACGCATTTGGATATTGAACCCATGTGGGGCATTGTACCCATATTGGGTCATTGTACCCATTTGGGTAAAAGCCATGTTTGGTATTGTACCTATGTAGGGCATTGTACCCATGTGGGACATTGTATCCATGTGGGGCATTGTACCCATGTGGGGCATTGTACTCAAGTGGGGCATTTCACCCATGTTGGGTGTTGTAAGCTTGTGGGGCATTGTACCCATGTGGGACATTGTACCCATGTGGGTCATTGTACCTATGTGAAGTATTGTACCCATGTGGGGCATTTTACCCATGTTGGGTGTTGTAAGCTTCTGGGGCATTGTACGCTTGTCGGACATTGTACCAATGTTTGGTATTGTACCCATGTCGGGCACTGTACTCAAGTGGGGCATTTGACCCATGTTGGGTGTTGTAAGCTTGTGGGGCATTGTACCCATGTTGGTCATTGTACCTATGTGGAGTATTGTACCCATGTGGGTCATTTTGCCCATGTGGGGTATTGTACCAATGTGGGGCATTGTACCCATTTGGAGCATTGTACCCATGTGGGTCATTGTGCCCATGTTGGGTATTGTACCAATGTGGGGGATTGTTCCAATGTGGGGCATTGTACCCATGTGGGGCATTGTACTCATGTGGGGTATTTTACCCCTGTGGGGCATTGTACCCATGTTTGGTATTGTACCCATGTGTGGCATTGTACCCATTTTGGGTATTGTACTCATGTGGGGAATTTTACCCATGTGGGGCATTGTACCCATATTGGGTCATTGTACCCATTTGGGTAAAAGCCATGTTTGGTATTGTACCTATGTAGGGCATTGTACCCATGTGGGTTATTATACCCATGTGTGACATTGTACACATGTGGGGGATTGTATCGATGTGGGGCATTGCACCCATGTGGGGTATTGTACGCATGTGGGGCATTTTACACATGTGGTGTATTATACCCATGTGGGGCATTCTACCCATGTAGGGCATTGTGCCCATGTGGGGGATTGTACCGATTTGGGGTATTGTACCCATGTTGGGATTGTACCCATGTTTGAGCATTGTAACCATGTGGGGCATTTTACCCATATGGGACATTGACCCATGTGGCGTATTATACCCATGTGCGATATTGTACCCATGTGGGACATTGTACCCATTTTGTTTTTTTTACCCATGTGGGGTATTGTACCCATGTTTGGTATTTTACCCCTGTAGGGTAATGAACCCATATGGGGTATTGTACCAATGTAAGGTATCGAACCCATTTCTGTCATTGTACCCATGTGTGTCATTGTACCTATGTGGGACATTGTACCCATGTGGGGGATTGTACCCATGTGTGGCATTGTACCCATGTGGGGGATTGTACCAATGTGGGGCATTGTACCCATGTCGGGCATTGACCCCATGTGGGGCATTGCACCCATGTTGGGTATTGTACCCATGCCGGACATTGTACCGATGTTTGGTATTTTACCCATGTGGGGCATTGTACCCATGTTTGGTATTTTACCCATGTGAGGCATTGCACCCATGTGGGGCATTGTACCCATGTTTGGTATTTTACCCATGTGGGTCATTGTACCCATGTGGGTCATTGTACCCATATGGGGCATTGTACCCATGTGGGGCATTTTACCCATATTTGGCATTGACCCATGTGGGCATTGTACCCATGTTGGGTATTGTACCCATGTGGGGCATTGAACTCATGTGTGGTATTGAACCAATGTTGGGTATTGAACCAATGTGGGCCAATGTATTCAAGTGGGGCATTTTACCCAAGTGGGGCATTGTACCCATGTGGGGTATTGTACCCATATTGGGCATTGTACCCATGTTGGGTATTGTACCCATGTGGGGCATTGTACCCATGTTTGGTATTGTACCCATGTTGGGCTTTAAACCCATTTCGGTCATTGTACGCATGTTGGGGATTGTACCCATGTGGGGCATTGTACTCAAGAGGGGCATTTTACCCAAGTGGGGCATTGTATGCATGTGGGGTATTGAACCCAGGTGGGGCATTGAACTCATGTGTGGTATTGAACCCATGTTGCGTATTGAACCAATGTGGGGCATTGTACTCAAGTGGGGCATTTTACCCATGTGGGGCATTGTATGCATGTGGGGTATTGAACCCATGTTGGGTATTGTACCGATATGGGGCATTTTACCCATGTTGCGGATTTTACCCATGTTGGGTATTGTACCCATGTTGTGCATTTTACCCATATGGGGCATTGTACCCATGTGGGGCATTGTACCCATGTTGGTTATTGTACCTATGTGGGGCATTGTACCCATGTTTGGTATTGTACCCATGTTGGCTATTGAACCCATGTGGGGCATTGTACCCATGTTGGGCATTGTACCCATGTTGGGTATTGAACCCATGTCGGTCATTGTACCCATGTGGGGGATTGTACCCATGTGGGGCATTGTACCCATGTGGGGTATTGTACCGATGTGTGGCATTGTACCCATGTGGCGGATTGTACCCATGTTGGGCATTGTACCTATGTAGGGTATTGTACCCATGTGGGGCATTGTAAGCATGTGGGGTTTTATACCCATGTGGGGCATTGTACCCATGTGGGGCATTGTACCCATGTTGGGTATTGTACCCATAAGGGGCGATCTTGTAGCCTAGTGGTTAAAGCATTCCCTCGTCACGCCGAAGATCCGGGTTCGATTCCCGACATGGGTAAAATGTGTGAAGGCCATTTCTGGTGTCCGCAGCTGTGATATTGCTGGAATAGTGCTTAAAGCGGCCTAAAACAATACTCACTCCCTATTGTACCTATGATGGGCATTTTACCCATGTTGGGTTTTGAACCCATGTTGGGTATTGTACCCATGTGGGGCATGTACCCATGTGGGGCATTTTACCAATGTTGGGCATTGTACCCATGTGAGGCATTGTACCCATGTTGGGCATTGAACACATGTGGGGCATTGTGCCCATGTGGGGCATTGTACCAATGAGGGGCATTGTACCCATGGGGATTATTGTACCCATTTGGGGCATTGTATCCATGTGGGGCATTGTACCCATGTGGGGCATTTTACCCATGTGGCGTATTTTACCCATTTTGGGTTTTTTTTCCCGTGTTGTGCATTTTACCCATATGGGGCATTGTACCCATGTGGGGCATTAAACCCATTTCGGTCATTGTACGCATGTGGGGGATTGTACCCATGTGAGGTATTGTACCCATGTGGGGTATTGTAGCCATGTGTGGCATTCTATACATGTTGGGTATTGTTCCCATGTTTGGCATTGTACCCATGTTTGGTTTTGTACCCATGTTGGCTATTGAACCCATGTGAGGCATTGTACCCATGTGGGGCATTGTTCCCATGTTGGGTATTGAACACATGTTGGTCATTGTAGCCATGTGGGGGATTGTACCCATGTGGGGCATTGTACCCATGTGGGGTATTGTACCGATGTGTGGCATTGTACCCATGTGGCGGATTGTACCCATGTTTGGCATTGTACCTATGTAGGGCATTGTACCCATGTGGGGCATTGTACCCATGTGGGGCATAGTACCCATGTTGGGTATTGAACCTATGTGGGGGATTGTACCCATGTTGGGGATTGTACCCATGTGGGGCAGTGTACCCATGTGGGGTATTGTACCGATGTGTGGCATTGTACCCATGTGGCGGATTGTACCAATGTTGGGTATTGTACCTATGTAGGGCATTGTACCTATGTGGGGTTTTATACCCATGTGGGCCATTGTACCCATGTGGGGTATTGTCCCTATGTTAGGTATTGTACCGATATGGGGTATTGTACCCATGTTGGGCATTGTACCCATGTTGGGCATTGTACCTATGTAGGGCATTGTACCCATGTGGGGCATTGTAAGCATGTGGGGTTTTATACCCATGTGGGGCATTGTACCCATGTGGGGCATTGTACCCATGTTGGGTATTGTACCCATAAGGGGCGATCTTGTAGCCTAGTGGTTAAAGCATTCCCTCGTCACGCCGAAGATCCGGGTTCGATTCCCGACATGGGTAAAATGTGTGAAGGCCATTTCTGGTGTCCGCAGCTGTGATATTGCTGGAATAGTGCTTAAAGCGGCCTAAAACAATACTCACTCCCTATTGTACCTATGATGGGCATTTTACCCATGTTGGGTTTTGAACCCATGTTGGGTATTGTACCCATGTGGGGCATGTACCCATGTGGGGCATTTTACCAATGTTGGGCATTGTACCCATGTGAGGCATTGTACCCATGTTGGGCATTGAACACATGTGGGGCATTGTGCCCATGTGGGGCATTGTACCAATGAGGGGCATTGTACCCATGGGGATTATTGTACCCATTTGGGGCATTGTATCCATGTGGGGCATTGTACCCATGTGGGGCATTTTACCCATGTGGCGTATTTTACCCATTTTGGGTTTTTTTTCCCGTGTTGTGCATTTTACCCATATGGGGCATTGTACCCATGTGGGGCATTAAACCCATTTCGGTCATTGTACGCATGTGGGGGATTGTACCCATGTGAGGTATTGTACCCATGTGGGGTATTGTAGCCATGTGTGGCATTCTATACATGTTGGGTATTGTTCCCATGTTTGGCATTGTACCCATGTTTGGTTTTGTACCCATGTTGGCTATTGAACCCATGTGAGGCATTGTACCCATGTGGGGCATTGTTCCCATGTTGGGTATTGAACACATGTTGGTCATTGTAGCCATGTGGGGGATTGTACCCATGTGGGGCATTGTACCCATGTGGGGTATTGTACCGATGTGTGGCATTGTACCCATGTGGCGGATTGTACCCATGTTTGGCATTGTACCTATGTAGGGCATTGTACCCATGTGGGGCATTGTACCCATGTGGGGCATAGTACCCATGTTGGGTATTGAACCTATGTGGGGGATTGTACCCATGTTGGGGATTGTACCCATGTGGGGCAGTGTACCCATGTGGGGTATTGTACCGATGTGTGGCATTGTACCCATGTGGCGGATTGTACCAATGTTGGGTATTGTACCTATGTAGGGCATTGTACCTATGTGGGGTTTTATACCCATGTGGGCCATTGTACCCATGTGGGGTATTGTCCCTATGTTAGGTATTGTACCGATATGGGGTATTGTACCCATGTTGGGCATTGTACCCATGTTGGGCATTGTACCTATGTAGGGCATTGTACCCATGTGGGGCATTGTAACCATGTGGGGTTTTATACCCATGTGGGCCATTGTACCCATGTGGGGTATTGTCCCTATGTTAGGTATTGTACCCATATGGGGTATTGTACCCATGTTGGGCATTGTACCCATGTTGGGTATTGTACCCATAAGGGGCGATCTGGTAGCCTAGTGGTTAAAGCATTCCCTCGTCACTCCGAAGACCCGGGTTCGATTCCCGACATGGGTACAATGTGTGAAGCCCATTTCTGGTGTCCGCCGCTGTGATATTGCTGGAATAGTGCTTAAAGCGGCCTCAAACAATACTCACTCCCTATTGTTCCTATGATGGGCATTTTACCCATGTGGGGCAATGTACCCATGTGGGGTATTGTACCCATGTGGGGCATTGTACCCAATTGGGGTATTGTATCCATGTTTGTCATTTTACAAAAGTGGGGCATTGTACCCATGTTGGGCATTGTACCCATGTAGGGCATTGTACCAATGTGGGGCATTGTACCCATGTGGGATATTGTACCCATGTGGGTAATTTTACCTATGTTGGGTATTGTACCCAAATGGGGCATTGTA
Source organism: Haliotis rufescens (assembly GCF_023055435.1). Taxonomy (NCBI): domain Eukaryota; kingdom Metazoa; phylum Mollusca; class Gastropoda; order Lepetellida; family Haliotidae; genus Haliotis; species Haliotis rufescens. The sequence continues at coordinate 521,715 of NW_025963792.1, forward strand.
CCCATGTCGGGCATTGTACCCATGTAGGGCATTGTACCCAGGGGGGGGCAATGTACCCATGTGGGGTATTGTACCCATGTGGTGCATTGTACCCAATTGGGGTATTGTACCCATGTGTTGCTTTGTACCCATGTTTGGCATTGTACCCTTGTGGGGGATTGTACCCATGTTTAGCGTTGTACCGATGTAGGGCATGGTAACCCATGTGGGGCAATGTACCCATGTGGGGTATTGTACCCATGTGGGGCATTGTACCCAATTGGGGTATTGTACCCATGTGTCGCTTTGTACCCATGTTTGGCATTGTACCCATGTTGGGTATTGTACCCATAAGGGGCGATCTGGTAGCCTAGTGGTTAAAGCATTCCCTCTGGTGTCCGCCGCTGTTATATTGCTGGAATAGTGCTTAAAGCGGCCTCAAACAATACTCACTCCCTATTGTACCTATGATGGGCATTTTACACATGTGGGGCAATGTACCCATGTAGGGTATTGTACCCATGTGGGGCATTGTACCCAATTGGGGTATTGGATCCATGTTTGTCATTTTACCAAAGTGGGGCATTGTACCCATGTTGGGCATTGTACCCATGTAGGGCATTGTACCAATGTGGGGCATTGTACCCATGTGGGTAATTTTATATATGTTGGGTATTGTACCCATATGGGGCATTATACCCATGTCGGGCATTGTACCCATGTAGGGCATTGTACCCATGTGGGGCAATGTACCCATGTGGGGTATTGTACCCATGTGGTGCATTGTACCCAATTGGGGTATTGTACCCATGTGTCCATTTGTACCTATGTTTGGCATTGTACCCATGTGGGGGATTGTACCCATGTTTAGCGTTGTACCGATGTAGGGCATTGTACCCATGTGGGGTATTGTACCCATGTGGGGCATTGTACCCAATTGGGGTATTGTACCCATGTGTCGCTTTGTACCCATGTTTGGCATTGTACCCATGTTGGGTATTGTACCCATAAGGGGCGATCTGGTAGCCTAGTGGTTAAAGCATTCCCTCGTCACTCCGAAGACCCGGGTTCGATTCCCGACATGGGTACAATGTGTGAAGCCCATTTCTGGTGTCCGCCGCTGTGATATTGCTGGAATAGTGCTTAAAGCAGCCTCAAACAATACTCATTCCCTATTGTACCTATGATGGGCATTTTACCCATGTGGGGAAATGTACCCATGTGGGGCATTGTGCCCAATTGGGGTATTGTATCCATGTATGTCATTTTACCAAAGTGGGGCATTGTACCCATGTTGGGTATTGTACCCATATGGGGCATTCTACCCATGTCGGGCATTGTACCCATGTAGGGCATTGTACCCAGGGGGGGCAATATACCCATATGGGGTATTGTACCCATGTGGTGCATTGTACCCAATTGGGGTATTGTACCCATGTGTCGCTTTGTACCCATGTTTGGCATTGTACCCATGTGGGGGATTGTACCCATGTTTAGCGTTGTACCGATGTAGGGCATTGTACCCATTTGGGGCAATGTACCCATGTGGGGTATTGTACCCATGTGGGGCATTGTACCCAATTGGGGTATTGTACCCATGTGTCGCTTTGTACCCATGTTTGTCATTGTACCCATGTGGGTCATTGTACCCATGTGGGGTATTTTACCTATCCGGGGTATTGTACCCATGTGGGGCGTTGTACCCATGTGGGGCATTGTACCCATGTGGGGTATTGTACCCATGTGGGGTATTGTACCCATGTGGGGCATTGTACCCAATTGGGGTATTGTACTCATGTGGGGTATTGTACCTTTGTGGGGGATTGTACCCATGTTGGGCATTTTACCCATGTGGGGCATTGTACCTATGTGGGGTATTGTACCCATGTGGGGCATTGTACCCATTTGGGGTATTGTACCCATGTGGGGCTTTGTACCCATGTTTGGAATTGTACCCATCTGGGGCATTGTACCCATTTTGGGTATTGTACTCATGTGGGGTATTGTACCCTTGTGGGGCATTGTACCCATTTAGGGTTTTGAGCCCATTTTTGGTATTGTACTCATGTGGGGCATGTACCCATGTGGGGCATTTTACCAATGTTGGGCATTGTACCCATGTGGGGCGTTGTACCAATGAGGGGCATTGTACCCATGGGGATCATTGTGCCCATGTGGGTCATTGTACCAATGAGGGGCATTGTACCCATGGGGATCATTGTACCCATGTGGGGCATTGTATCGATGTGGGCTTTGTACCCATGTGGAGTATTGTACCCATGTGGGGTTTTGAACCCATGTTGGGTATTGTATCCATGTGGGGCATTGAACCCATGTGGGGCATTGAACTCATGTGTGGTATTGAACCCATGTTGGGTATTGAACCAATGTGGGCCAATGTATTCAAGTGGGGCATTTTACCCAAGTGGGGCATTGTACCCATGTTGGGTATTGTACCCATATGGGGTATTGTACCCATGTGGGGTATTGTAACTTTGTGGGGCATTGTACCCATGTTGGGTTTAGAACCCATGTTGGGTATTGTACTCATGTGGGGCATGTACCCATGTGGGGCCTTTTACCAATGTTGGGCATTGTACCCATGTGGGGCATTGTGCCCATGTGGGGCATTGTACCAATGAGGGGCATTGTTCCCATGTGGGGCATTGTATCGATGTGGGCATTGTACCCATGCGGGGTATTGTACCCATGTGGGGCATTGTACCCATGTTGGGTTTTGAACCCATGTTGGTTATTGTACCCATGTGGGGCATTGTATTCATGTTGGGCATTGTACCCATGTTGTGGATTGTACCCATGTGGGGTATTTTACCCATGTGGGGCAATGTACCCATGTGCGGTATTGTACCCATGTGGGGTATTGTACCCAATTGGGGTATTGTACCTATGTGTCGCTTTGTACCCATGTTTGGCATTGTACCCATGTTGGGCATTGTTTCCATGTAGGGAATTGTACCCATATTGGGCATTGTACCCATGTGGGGCATTGTACCCATGTGGGGCATTGTATGCATGTGGGGTATTGAACCCATGTGGTGCATTTTACCCATATGGGGCATTCTACCCATGTGGGGTATTGTATCCATATGGGGCATTGTACCCATGTTGGGCATTTTACCCATGTGGGGTATTTTACCTATGTTGGGTATTGTACCCATGTGGTGCATTTGACCCATATGGGACATTGTACCCATGTGGGGCATTGTACCCATGTTTAGCATTGTACCGATGTATGGCATTGTACCCATGTGGGGCAATGTAACCATGTGCGGTACTGTACCCATTTGGGGCATTGTACCCAATTGGGGTATTGTACCTATGTGTCGCTTTGTACCCATGTTTGGCATTGTACCCATGTTGGGCATTGTTTCCATGTTTGGCATTGTACCCATATGGGGCATTGTACCCATGTGGGGCATTGTACCCATGTGGGGCATTGTATGCATGTGGGGTATTGAACCCATGTGGTGAATTTTACCCATATGGGGCATTATACCCATGTGGGGTTTTGTACCAATATGGGGAATTGTACCCATGTTGGGCATTTTAACCATGTGGGGTATTTTACCCATTTTGGGTATTGTACCCATGTGGTGCATTTTACCCATATGGGGCATTGTATGCATGTGGGGTATTGAACCCATGTGGGGCATTGTACTCAAGCGGGGCATTTTACCCATGTGGATCATTGTATGCATGTGGGGTATTGAACCCATGTGGGGCATTGAACTCATGTGTGGTATTGTACCCATGTGGGGCATCGTGCCCATGTGGCTCATTGTACAAATGAGGGGCATTGTACCCATGGGGATCATTGTACCCATGTGGGGCATTGTATCGATGTGGGCATTGTACCCATGTGGGGTATTGTACCCATGTGGGGCATTGTACCCATGTTGGGTTTTGAACCCATGTTGGGTATTGTACCCATGTGGGGCATTGTATTCATGTTGGGCATTGTACCCATGTTGTGGATTGTACCCATGTGGGGTATTTTACCCATGTGGGGCATTGTACCGAATTGAGGTATTGTACCCCTGTTTGTCATTTTACGAAAGTGGGGCATTGTACCCATGTGGTTCATTGTACCCATTTGGGATATTGTACCCATGTGGGTTATTGTACCCATGTGGGTCATTTTACCTATGTTGGGTATTGTACCCATATGGGGCATTCTACCCATGTCGGGCATTGTACCGATGTAGGGCATTGTACCCATGTGGGGTATTGTACCCATGTGGGGCATTGTACCCAATTGGGGTATTGTACCCATGTGTCGCCTTGTACCCATGTTTGGCATTGTACCCATGTGGGGCATTGTACCCATGTTGGGCATTGTACCGATGTATGGCATTGTACCCATGTGGGGCAATGTACCCATGTACGGTATTGTACCCATGTGGGGCATTGTACCCAATTGGGGTATTGTACCTATGTGTCGCTTTGTAGCCATGCTTGGCATTGTACCCATGTTGGGCATTATTTCCATGTAGGGCATTGTACCCATATTGGGCATTGTACCCATGTGGGGCATTGTATGCATGTGGGGTATTGAACCCATGTGGTGCATTTTACCCATATGGGGCATTGTACCCATGTGGGGTTTTGTACCCATGTTGGGCATTTTACCCATGTGGGGTAGTTTACCCATGTTGGGTAGTTTACCCATGTTGGGTATTGTACACATGTGGTGCATTTTACCCATATGGGACATTGTACCCATGTGGGGTATTGTACCCATGTGGGGCATTGTACCCATGTTGAGTATTGTACTCATATGGGGCATTGTACCCATGTTTGGTATTGTACCCATGTTGGCTATTGAACCGAGGTTGGGCATTTTTCACATGTGGGGCATTGTACCCATGCTGAGTATTTTACCCATGTGGGGTATTTTACCCATGTTGGGTATTGTACCCATGTGGTGCATTTTACCCATATGGGGCATTGTATGCATGTGAGGTATTGAACCCATGTGGGGCATTGAACTCATGTGTGGTATTGAACCCATGTTGGGTATTGAACCAATGTGGGACATTGTACTCAAGCGGGGCATTTTACCCATGTGGATCATTGTATGCATGTGGGGTATTGAACCCATGTGGGGCATTGAACTCATGTGTGGTATTGTACCCATGTGGGGCATCGTGCCCATGTGGCTCATTGTACAAATGAGGGGCATTGTACCCATGGGGATCATTGTACCCATGTGGGGCATTGTATCGATGTGGGCATTGTACCCATGTGGGGTATTGTACCCATGTGGGGCATTGTACCCATGTTGGGTTTTGAACCCATGTTGGGTATTGTACCCATGTGGGGCATTGTATTCATGTTGGGCATTGTACCCATGTTGTGGATTGTACCCATGTGGGGTATTTTACCCATGTGGGGCATTGTACCCAATTGAGGTATTGTACCCCTGTTTGTCATTTTACGAAAGTGGGGCATTGTACCCATGTAGGGCATTGTACCCATTTGGGGCATTGTACCCATGTGGTTCATTGTACCCATTTGGGATATTGTACCCATGTGGGTTATTGTAACCATGTGGGTCATTTTACCTATGTTGGGTATTGTACCCATATGGGGCATTCTACCCATGTCGGGCATTGTACCGATGTAGGGCATTGTACCCATGTGGGGTATTGTACCCATGTGGGGCATTGTACCCAATTGGGGTATTGTACCCATGTGTCGCTTTGTACCCATGTTTGGCATTGTACCCATGTGGGGCATTGTACCCATGTTGGGCATTGTACCGATGTATGGCATTGTACCGATGTATGGCATTGTACCCATGTGGGGCAATGTACCCATGTGGGGTTTTGTACCCATGTTGGGCATTTTACCCATGTGGGGTAGTTTACCCATTTTGGGTATTGTACACATGTGGTGCATTTTACCCATATGGGACATTGTACCCATGTGGGGTATTGTACCCATGTGGGGCATTGTACCCATGTTGAGTATTGTACTCATATGGGGCATTGTACCCATGTTTGGTATTGTACCCATGTTGGCTATTGAACCGGGGTGGGGCATTTTTCCCATGTGGGGCATTGTACCCATGCTGAGTATTGTACCCATGTGGGGCATTGTACCCATATTTGGTATTGTACCCATGTTGGGCATTAAACCCATTTCGGTCATTGTACCCATGTGGGGTATTGTACCCATGTGGGGTATTGTACTCAAGTGGGGCATTTTACCCATATGGGGCATTGTACCCATGTGGGGTTTTGTACCCATGTTGGGCATTTTACCCATGTGGGGTAGTTTACCCATTTTGGGTATTGTACACATGTGGTGCATTTTACCCATATGGGACATTGTACCCATGTGGGGTATTGTACCCATGTGGGGCATTGTACCCATGTTGAGTATTGTACTCATATGGGGCATTGTACCCATGTTTGGTATTGTACCCATGTTGGCTATTGAACCGAGGTGGGGCATTTTTCCCATGTGGGGCATTGTACCCATGCTGAGTATTGTACCCATGTGGGGCATTGTACCCATATTTGGTATTGTACCCATGTTGGGCATTAAACCCATTTCGGTCATTGTACCCATGTGGGGTATTGTACCCATGTGGGGTATTGTACTCAAGTGGGGCATTTTACCCATGTGGGGCATTGTATGCATGTGAGGTATTGAACCCATGTTGGGTATTGAACCCATGTGGGGCATTGAACTCATGTGTGGTATTGAACCCATGTTGGGTATTGAACCAATGTGTGCCAATGTACTCAAGCGGGGCATTTTACCCATGTGGGGCATTGTATGCATGTGGGGTATTGAACCCATGTTGGGTATTGAATCCATGTAGGGCATTGAACTCATGTGGTATTGAACCCATGTTGGGTATTGAACCAATGTGGGCCAATGTACTGAAGCGGGGCATTTTACCCAAGTGGGACATTGTACCCATGTGGGGTATTGTACCAATATGGGGTATTGTACCCATGTGGGGCATTTTACCCATGTGGCGTATTTTACCCATGTTGGGTATTGTACCCATGTTGTGCATTTTACCCATATGGGGCATTGTACCCATGTGGGGTATTGTACCCATGTGGGGTATTATACCCATGTGGGGCATTGTACCCATGTTTGGTATTGTACCAATGTTGGCTATTGAACCCATGTGGGGCATTTTACCAATGTGGGGCATTGTACCCATGTGGGGCATAGTACCCATGTTGGGTATTGAACCCATGTCGGTCATTGTACCCATGTCGGGGATTGTACCCATGTGTGGCATTGTACCCATGTGGGGTATTGTACCGATGTGTGGCATAGTACCCATGTGGGGCATTGTACCCATGTGGGGCATTGAACCCATGTGGGGCATTGTGCCCATGTGCGTCATTGTACCAATGAGGGGCATTGTACCCATGGGGATCATTGTACCCATGTGGGGCATTGTACCTATGTTGGGTTTTGAACCCATGTTGGGTATTGTACCCATGTGGGGCATTTTACCCATGTGGCGTATTTTACCCATTTTGGGTATTGTACCCATGTTGTGCATTTTACCCATATGGGGCATTGTACCCATGTGGGGCATTAAACCCATTTCGGTCATTGTACGCATGTGGGGGATTGTACCCATGTGAGGTATTGTACCCATGTGGGGTATTGTAGCCATGTGTGGCATTCTACCCATGTTGGGTATTGTTCCCATGTTTGGCATTGTACCCATGTTTGGTTTTGTACCCATGTTAGCTATTGAACCCATGTGGGGCATTGTACCCATGTGGGGCATAGTTCCCATGTTGGGTATTGAACCCATGTCGGTCATTGTACCCATGTGGGGGATTGTACCCATGTGGGGCATTGTACCCATGTGGGGTATTGTACCCATGTGTGGCATTGTACCTATGTGGCGGATTGTACCCATGTTGGGCATTGTACCCATGTGGGGCATTGTACCCATGTGGGGCATAGTACCCATGTTGGGTATTGAACCCATGTTGGCTATTGAACCCATGTGGGGCATTGTACCCATGTGGGGCATTAAACCCATTTCGGTCATTGTACGCATGTGGGGGATTGTACCCATGTGAGGTATTGTACCCATGTTGGCTATTGAACCCATGTGGGGCATTGTACCCATGTGGGGCATTAAACCCATTTCGGTCATTGTACGCATGTGGGGGATTGTACCCATGTGGGGCATTTTACCCATGTGGCGTATTGTACCCATTTTGGGTATTGTACCCATGTTGTGCATTTTACCCATATGGGGCATTGTACCCATGTGGGGCATTAAACCCATTTCGGTCATTGTACGCATGTGGGGGATTGTACCCATGTGAGGTATTGTACCCATGTGGGGTATTATAGCCATGTGTGGCATTCTACCCATGTTGGGTATTGTTCCCATGTTTGGCATTGTACCCATGTTTGGTTTTGTACCCATGTTGGCTATTGAACCCATGTGGGGCATTGTACCCATGTGGGGCATAGTTCCCATGTTGGGTATTGAACCCATGTCGGTCATTGTACCCATGTGGGGGATTGTACCCATGTGGGGCATTGTACCCATGTGGGGTATTGTACCTATGTGTGGCATTGTACCTATGTGGCAGATTGTACCCATGTTGGGCATTGTACCCATGTGGGGCATTGTACCAATGTGGGGCATAGTACCCATGTTGGGTATTGAACCCATGTCGGTCATTGTACCCATGTGGGGGATTTTACCCATGTGGGGCATTGTACCCATGTAAATAATGTGATAAACATAAATATGTATAAACAGTAGGATTAGACCTTTCAAATGATGTATAACATGTAGTTGCAAAGATGTTTTACTAGACTAACATTTAGTCTATGAATGGTGCAGGACTAATGTTTTACAAGCACATATTTTCCTTGATAAATGTTGGCTTCATCTATCACACAAGAGTCTCTGGGAACTTTGTGTTCACAGCAGATAAAGCTTCTGGTTGACTGGTGTTGAAAGAGTCAAGTGGCTAATCTATGAAGATTTCAAAGATGTCTTGTGTACACACATAAAAACTGAGACTTAAAGATTTTAACCACACACTTATTTATGCTCAGAATGGCCTAAAGTACACCATTTCAGGTCCACATTTAACAAAATTTCTTCGGGGGGCATGCCCCAAACCCCCCTAGATAGCTTCGCGCCTACCGCGTCACAGGGGACCCCGTTATTTGGAAACACAACGCAAACACTGATTGTACCCATGTGATATGTACCCATGTGGGGTATTGTACCCATGTGGGGTATTGTACCCATGTGGGGTATTGTACCCATGTGGGGCATTGTACCCATGTGGGGTATTGTACCCATGTGGAATGTACCCATGTGGGACATTGTACCCATGTGGGGTATTGTACCCATGTGGGGTATTGTACCCATGTGGGGCATTGTACCCATGTGGGGCATTGTACCCATGTTGGGTTTTGAACCCATCTTGGGTATTGTACCCATGTGGGGTATTTTACCCATGTGGGGCATTGTACCCATGTGGGGCATTGTACCCATGTGGGGCAATGTATCCATGTGGGGTGTTGTACCCATGTGGGGCATTGTATCCAATTGGGGTATTGTGCCCTTGTTTGTCATTGTACCCATGTGGGGTATTGTACCCATCTTGAGCATTGTACCGATATGGGGCATTGTGCCCATGTAGAGCATTGTCCCCATGTGGGGTATTGTACCCATGTGGGGCATTGTACCCAATTGGGGCATTGTACCAATGTAGGGCAATGTACCCATGTGGGGTATTGTTCCCATGTGAGGCATTGTACCCATGTGGGGGATTGTACCCATGTGGAGCATTGTACCAATGTGGGGGATTGTATCCTTGTGGCGGATTGTACCCATGTGGGGTTAGGTCATATCCCCTCAACAGGATGTAACACGTTCTACTTTTGTAGTCCTGCCAAGTTATGGTGAGATTTGTGAGACTTGTCTCGTACTTCTGCAATTTGGTGAAGACATCTCGCATGACAATAGCATAAATAACACATAACCATTTCGCATCAACGAGTGAAGCCGGTCAACATATTGGGCAAAACATCTGCAAGGGTTAATCAATACAGACTTTGAGTCTTTTATTCATTGCGTAATCAATCATAAGATCATAATTGTAATATTGCTATTGTTAGCTACTGTAAATATTTCTTCACAGGTTGCAATGAGGTTTGGACAGTGTGCCACTGCTCAGCATTAATAAAATGTGTTATGAATTATGGGATACGGTTGTTTGTTTGTTCAGGTAGATAGACATGACAGCGGCAACTTCTTCCTTGCGTGCTGTAGTTATGTGAACAACTACACCTGAGATGGCCAGTTCAGATGACCTCACAATTGTGTTGCCAACACAGGATGACCCTGAAGACGAGACGATGGAGCTTATCACCTCAGAAGGTATTCCACAGACAATCAACTCAGGTCTGTTGGCATTTCTATTTCATAATTAAATCAACCAAGAAATCATTTTAAACCATAAAGTGACCAAATCACCTGAAATCAACGATTAAGTACTGTACCTTCACGGGCAGATGTGTGGCCCCATTACATGTATACCGTATTCGACGTACCGGTAATGAGTGCCCAGGGCACTCTCAAAGAAATAGGCGCTTATTACGTCGAATACGGTAATATAAAAATGAAAATATAACCAAAACCAAGCTTATCTTCATCAGGTGATTATTCAGCATTGTAACAGGAGACTAGATTAAAAAATCCAACGTGGACTCTAAAATGATGGACGTAAACACTGGGACAAAAGTGTGTTTGTCTTGTGTGGAAGGAGAAAGCTTGCATTTAAGGATTGTGTAAGGATTGTTTTAGCTTCACTGAACTGAACCCTCAGTTACACCAGTCCAGTAATTAAATTTGATTTATATTTACCCATTCAAAAAAAAAAAAAAGATATCCACACTATAAGGAAACATATATGATAGTCGTCTTTGATGTGATAATTGTATAATATGATTAATAGGATGTAATATTTCCTTCTGTATTATTGATTGGAACGACGAGTTCCACCCGCGTGTCCCAAACAGTTTCCGTAACAGAACTCGAACACTACAAGGGTGACCTGTACCACACCTGGTAAACACATTCACCATCTTCTGTAGCTGTGCCTTTTGCTATCATGGTTTCATCAGTAAATGTATTTCTTCTGTTTCTGTGGATACCAGTTTGCACTTCGTCTGGGTGTCGTTTCTTTTGCAGAATTATTCTTGACATGTTTATTTACATAGTACACACTTTCAACACTCACGTTCAAAGACCGCCTCCATGGTCTAATGGTAGAGCGTCCGGGGTTCGTTAAAACATGGCACTTGTTGTTTCCCTGCCTGGCGCCCAGCACTAAGGGGCTCGTCGTCAGTATACTGTGTCTGAGTAGGGTAGTCGTGTTAAACCGCCGCATGATACCTCAGTGTGATAGCACTATAAAATCGGCATTAGTCCGAACTAGTACAAGCAGTCACGCACGCAAGCCCACATGCACGCATGCACGCACCTGCACACACAGACACATACACGTCGCTATTTAAGTGCAATAGTCTTGAATGCGACGTTACACCCCACTTCCCCTCAACTCACACTTAAGTTCGGGGGCACGGGTGGCCCAGTCGTCTACGGCGCCGCGATTCGCTGTGCAGAGTTGCGTCCCCTGGACACGCCGGAAACCTATGGTTGTGGGTTCAAATCCCGGTTCACCCCAATTATGTTTCTAGGTTTGTCAGCACCATATCCAAGCTCGTGGGTTTCACCGAAGTGGTAAACGCCTGAGACCTGCATCACTTCGGGCTTTCTTCCAACATTAAGCTGACACACCACGATATAACTGGAATTCTGTTAAAAGCGGCATTAAACCCAACTCACACTCACACTTAAGTTCAAATTTTATTTGTGGAACTTTGTATACATGGTGCCTTTAGGAATTATTGAAAACTGTATATTTTGGGTTTCCATGGCAAAGCAGAGTATGGCTCATAAACCATTCAGTAACTCTTGGTGAAACTCTGAATGTACAGTTTTTATCATGTGGGTATTCTGGCTTCAAACAGCCCCCCACGCCCACCATCTCCCCCTTAGCTTGGTTTGGGAAGCAACACAATTTATCGGTTGGTCAGGCCTGGGGACTTAGTTAATTGTGTGGCATTGTACCTGGACAGCATGGGATTTTTCTCGAAATGATGTGTTAATTAAACAAGCAAGCAAACGAATCAATTCAGGAGCTGTGTAAGCTTTTTGCTGTTTTGCGTTTGCTCCAAATTGGGTTAGAGTACGTTTCAATAGCATAGATCAACAGAAATGTAATATATATGCACAGATCCGGCAACTTGAACTGGTACGTTTTGATGCTTTGTGTTTGCATTTCCTTGGCAATATGTTCAAATGAAACTTAGAAAATGTATTAGGCTGGTTAATAGGATTGGTGCTTATCATTTTCAAAGAATTCTAAGATTATTTCACTATAATTGTAAGCTTGCAAGGATTGTGAGGGATGTGGATGGCACTGTCTTGTTTATAATGGTATGATATTAAAATGGTTGCCATTAAATTTGATTTGATGCCTTTACAAAAAACTGAAGGATAATATCACTTTTCAAAATGTAATGCACATGGGCTCCCGCAGAAGGTGAGCTACACAGGTCATGTGTGTTTCTTAAATGTTATTCAGCGTTATACTCTTGTGTCATTGATGGTGTTGACAGGCGATGTCACTCATACCATCACCACTCTCGTCGGGACGCAGAACATATTTACTGGGCCGACAGGGACAGTTGGTGAAGGTAGGTCCTACCACATTGACAGGTTTGAAGGAAACTAAAAAATTAGGACACTGCTGGAGATTGCATATGGTACAATGGGGTTGCCTACAAAAGTAGAAGATGTTTCACATATAATATCTCTCACATATCAGAGCAAGTGAGTGAATGATGTTTGACGCTACCATCAGCAATGTTCCGGATACATGCATTTCACGGCATCACATATAAACTAGTCGTGTTCAATATTTAAAACAATCAACTTTAATCTCGAAAAATATTGTTTGTGTTGCTTGTAACTAAATTATTTTATTCTTAAATACTGTTGACAAATTGAAAATTTCACAACTATTTTTTTAAAACTAACCAGACTGTGATTTCCTGGGTAGAGAGAGAGAGAGAGACTAGAATTGGGAATCATGAGTCGAGACAAACTGCTCCTCATGCCATATATTCAAAACACGGATTATAAACCCACAGTATAAGCATTCTTAATAATAATTTTATTTCATTATAAATGAAATGAACAAGATTGTTTTTGTTTGTAGCTACCCTTGATCTCCGTATAGATGATGCCGAAGAAATATTTGTTGAAACGGAGAGCTTCAGGAATGTGGAAAGGAAACTGAAGGATTTTGGTCATGTCACCATCTGTGGTGCTTCAGGGGAAGGTAAAACTACAGCAGCTCTCGTGCTGGGTTCACAGTACAGACAAAAGGGGTACAAACTTGCATTTGTGGACAGAATTGAACAGTTTGACTTGGATAGGTTCTTGAGCTCATCACCTAGAATATTTCTGATCATAGATGATATGTTTGGTACTGTTGGGTTATCTACAGATGTTTCACAGCTTACGACAATTCTCAATACACTTTATCAACACTTACAACACTGCAAAAGAGAATCTGAGAAACGAAAGCAGCAAACTAAGAAAGAAGGTAAAGATGAAAGTAAAACAAGTGGAGTTTCTGACCCAAAAGAACATCCCACAAAGGATATTGGTGTTATCTTCACATCCAAGACATATAACTTCCATGCTGGGCTTGCCCAGCTGCAGTATGAGAGATTCGCACTGTTCAAGAGTCAAACAGTAATGGATTTAACAACTCAGAAGCAACACCGGTATACTGAGGCAGAGAAAAAGGCTATATATGAACACCATAGGAATCGACACAGAGAATCTTCTGATGAAGTTTTTGAAGATCTACCTGACTATGAAGACTTGGACACAGATTCAAATATTTTTGGAATTCCTCTTACTTGTAAACTTTTTTTTGAATTTTCATCTTTTACCCGAAATGCAAGGAACTTTTTCAAGAAACCTCTACTTTATCTCACGCTAGAACTTCGAAAATTACTGAAGTCCAACACTGATCGATCTGCTATATTAATTCTAATGCTACTATGTGAGGATAAGTTAGATTTGGCCAAGTTGCAAGCAGACGGCAAGGACCAGAAACTGGACATCATGGTCAGAACTGTTTTAGAGTTAAGGCCAAAAGCTTCACGTTTAGGAATGCACGAAGCGGCAACGACCTTTAGAGGAACATTCTTTACCCGTGGTGATGTTGTTGGATTTGCCCATTCCTCGATATCTGACGCTTGTGCTTGTTCGCTGTTTGACATTAGTCCAACATTTGTGCTGACTCATTGCAGTGACAATTTTATATATGAGCGTGTGCAACCACAGCCAGTACAAGAAGCCATAATTGATGATCATCTCCACCTGATCTATGTCTCCGAAGCATATCATGATATCCTAACTACACGATTTGCTGAGTCAATAAAGAATGGTCAGTTTTCAAAATCAGTGACACACCCCATTCTCCAACAAGAGCAAGTAGCTCTTCAATTACTTGAGAAACTACAACATGATGGATCCATGGACAAATGCTGGGTCCACAAGAGAGAAAAGGAGAATTGCTTTTTGTTTTGGGCAGTTCTTGGACATAATAACAATTTTGTCTTTGAAATAGAAAACCTAACCCGAGAAGAATTTACTCAAACAGAGATCAGTGAAGCGATGTTAGGTTGTGTGTTCAAAAATAACCTGACCGCATTAGAGTGGCTTTTCTCCAGAAGTGAAAGTCCAGACATTGGTATTGACAGTTTGCTTTTGCTGGCAGCTGCAACTGGTAGTTCCGAAATACTTGTTTATCTAATAGAAAATGGTGCCAATGTATTAAGTACTAATGCAGACAAGAAAACCATCATACACCTAGCATGCATGGCAGGACATGCGAAGACACTAACGGTATTAAAAGAACACGACATCAAACTCTTTAATGATGAGTTGAAGGATGAAGTAATGAACTCTACAGATAATGAAGGCAGGACTCCTCTTATGGTTGCAGCACTCACAGGATCTAATGATTGCTATCAGGTATTGCAATCAATATCAAACAAGAAAACCAAAGACAACAATAGAGATGACATAGTTCACCTAGCCTGTAAGGGTGGTAACACGGTCATAGTACAACATCTTGTGTCCCCTTCAAATATCAATACTAGAGGACAGAACGAGTGGACTCCTGTAATGATGGCAGCCTTCAAAGGACATCAAAGTGTGTTTGACCTCCTTGTATCTAAAAATGCTGACCTGACACTGGTGGGCAAGAATGGCAATAGTTTACTTCATCTTGCCTGCGATGGAGGTGACACCGCCATAGTACAATATCTTGTGTCCCCATCAAATGTCAATACTAGAGGACAGTATGGATGGACACCCGTAATGATGGCAGCCTTCAAAGGACATCAAAGTGTGTTTGACCTCCTAGTATCTAAAACTGCTGACCTGACACTGGTGGACAACGACGGCAATAGTTTACTTCATCTTGCCTGTTATGGTGGTAACACAGCCATTGTACAATATCTTGTGTCCCCTTCAAAGGTCAATACTAGAGGACAGTATGGGAGGACTCCTGTAATGATGGCAGCCTTCAAAGGACATCAAAGTGTGTTTGACCTCCTGGTATCTAAAGATGCTGACCTGACACTAGTGGACAAAGACGGTGATAGTTTACTTCATATTGCCTGCAATGGCGGTAACACCGCCATAGTACAACATCTTTTGTCCCCTTCAAATGTCAATACTAGAGGACAGAACGGGAATACTCCTGTAATGATGGCAGCCTTTAATGGATATCAAAGTGTGTTTGACCTCCTGGTATCTAAAGATGCTGACCTGACACTGGTGGACAACAACGGTGATAGTTTACTTCAGCCTGCCTGTTATGGTGGTAACACCGCCATAGTACAATATCTTGTGTCTCCTTCAAATGTCAATACTAGAGGACAGTATGGGAGGACTCCTGTAATGATGGCAGCTGTCAAAGGACATCAACATGTGTTTGACCTCCTGGAATCTAAAAATGCTGACCTGACACTGGTGGACAACAATGGTGATAGTTTATTTCATAATGCCTGTTATGGTGGTAACACCGCCATAGTACAATATCTTGTGTCCCCTTCAAATATCAATACTAGAGGACAGTATGGGAGGACTCCTGTAATGATGGCAGCCTTCAAAGGACATCAAAGTGTGTTTGACCTCCTGGTATCTAAAAATGCTGACCTGACACTGGTGGACAAAAATGGCAATAGTTCACTTCATCTTGCCTGCAATGGCGGAAACACCGCCATAGCACAATATCTTGTGTCTCCATCAAATGTCAATACTCGAGGACAGAACGAGTGGACTCCTGTAATGATAGCAGCTTTCAAAGGACATCAAAGTGTGTTTGACCTCCTGGTATCTAAAGATGCTGACCTGACACTGGTGGACAACAACGGTGATAGTTTACCTCATCTTGCCTGCAATGGCGGAAACACCACCATAGTGCAATATCTTGTGTCCCCTTCAAATATAAATACTAGAGGACAGAACGAGTGGACTCCTGTAATGATGGCAGCCTTCAAAGGACATCAAAGTGTGTTTGACCTCCTAGTATCTAAAAATGCTGTCCTGACACTGGTGGACAACAACGGTGATAGTTTACTTCATCTTGCCTGTTATGGCGGAAACAACGCCATAGTACAATATCTTGTGTCTCCATCAAATGTCAATACTCGAGGACAGAACAGGTGGACTCCTGTAATGATGGCA
This sequence comes from Haliotis rufescens, assembly GCF_023055435.1. NCBI lineage: Eukaryota > Metazoa > Mollusca > Gastropoda > Lepetellida > Haliotidae > Haliotis > Haliotis rufescens. The sequence continues at coordinate 538,588 of NW_025963792.1, forward strand.
GCCATGAAAGGACATCAAAGTGTGTTTCACCTCCTGGTATCTAAACATGCTGACCTGACACTGGTGGACAACAACGGTGATAGTTTACTTCAGCCTGCCTGTTATGGTGGTAACACCGCTATAGTACAACATCTTGTGTCTCCATCAAATGTCAATACTAGAGGACAGAACGGGTGGACTCCTGTAATGATGGCAGCCTTCAAAGGACATAAAAGTGTGTTTGACCTCCTAGTATCTAAAAATGCTGACCTGACACTGGTGGACAAAAACGGCAATGGTTTACTTCATCTTGCCTGTTATGGTTGTAACACCCCCATAGTACAACATCTTGTGTCTCCATCAAATGTCAATACTAGAGGACAGTATGGATGTACACTTGTAATGATGGCAGCCTTCAAAGGACATCAAAGTGTGTTTGACCTCCTAGTATCTAAAAATGCTGACCTGACACTGGTGGACAACAACGGCAATGGTTTACTTCATCTTGCCTGTTATGGTGGTAACACGGTCATAGTACAACATCTTGTGTCTCCATCAAATGTCAATACTAGAGGACAGTATGGACGGACTCCTGTAATGATAGCAGGCGTCAAAGGACATCAAAGTGTGTTTGACCTCCTGGTATCTAAAAATGCTGACCTGACACTGGTGGCCAAGAATGGCAATAGTTTACTTCATCTTGCCTGCAAAGGAGGTGACACTGCCATAGTACAATATGTTGTGTCCCCATCAAATGTCAATACTCGAGGACAGTATGGACGGACACCCGTAATGATGGCAGTCGGCAAAGGACATCAAAGTGTGTTTCACCTCCTGGTATCTAAAACTGCTGACCTGACACTGGTGGACAACGACGGCAATAGTTTACTTCATATTGCCTGCAATGGCGGTGACACCGCCATAGTACAACATCTTGTGTCCCCTTCAAATGTCAATACAAGAGGACAGAACGGGTGGACTCCTGTAATGATGGAAGCCGTCAAAGGACATCAAAGTGTGTTTGATCTCCTGGTATCTGAACATGCTGACCTGAGACTGGTGGACAACAACGGTGATAGTTTACTTCATCTTGCCTGTTATGGTGGTAACACAGCTATAGTACAACATCTTGTGTCCCCTTCAAATGTCAATACTAGAGGACAGAACGGGTGGACTCCTGTAATGATGGCAGCCTTCAAAGGACATCAAAGTGTGTTTGACCTCCTGGTATCTGAAGATGCTGACCTGACACTGGTGGACAACAATGTTGATAGTTTACTTCATATTGCCTGCGATGGCGGTAACACCGCCATAGTACAATATCTTGTGTCTCCATCAAATGTCAATACTAGAGGACAGAACGGGTGGACTCCTGTAATGATGGCAGCCGTCAAAGGACATCAAAGTGTGTTTGACCTCCTGGTATCTAAAGATGCTGACCTGACACTGGTGGACAACAACGGTGATAGTTTACTTTATCCTGCCTGTTATGGTGGTAACACCGCCATAGTACAATATCTTGTGTCCCCTTCAAATATCAATATTAGAGGACATTATGGGAGGACTCCTGTAATGATGGCAGCCTTCAAAGGACATCAAAGTGTGTTTGACCTCCTGGTATCTGAAGATGCTGACCTGACACTGGTGGACAACAATGGTGATAGTTTACTTCATATTGCCTGCGATGGCGGTAACACCGCCATAGTACAATATCTTGTGTCTCCATCAAATGTCAATACTAGAGGACAGAACGGGTGGACTCCTGTAATGATGGCAGCCGTCAAAGGACATCAAAGTGTGTTTGACCTCCTGGTATCTAAAGATGCTGACCTGACACTGGTGGACAACAACGGTGATAGTTTACTTTATCCTGCCAGTTATGGTGGTAACACCGCCATAGTACAATATCTTGTGTCCCCTTCAAATATCAATATTAGAGGACATTATGGGAGGACTCCTGTAATGATGGCAGCCTTCAAAGGACATCAAAGTGTGTTTCACCTCCTGGTATCTAAACATGCTGACCTGACACTGGTGGACAACAACGGTGATAGTTTACTTCATAATGCCTGTTATGGTGGTAACACCGCCATAGTGCAACATCTTGTGTCCCCTTCAAATGTCAATACTAGAGGACAGTATGGACGGACTCCTGTAATGATAGAAGCCGTCAAAGGACATCAAAGTGTGTTTGACCTTCTTGTATCTAAAAATGCTGACCTGACACTGGTGGACAACAACGGTGATGGTTTACTTCATCTTGCCTGCAATGGCGGAAACAACGCCATAGTACAATATCTTGTGTCTCCATCACATGTCAATACTCGAGGACAGAACGGGTGGACTCCTGTAATGATGGCAGCCATGAAAGGACATAAAAGTGTGTTTGACCTCCTGGTATCTAAAAATGCTGACCTGACACTGGTGGACAACAACGGTGATAGTTTACTTCATCTTGCCTGTTATGGTGGTAACACCGCCATAGTACAATATCTTGTGTCTCCATCAAATGTCAATACTAGAGGACAGAACGGGTGGACTCCTTTAATGATGGCAGCCATGAAAGGACATCAAAGTGTGTTTGACCTCCTGGTATCTAAAAATGCTGACCTGACAGTGGTGGACAACAACGGTGATAGTTCACTTCATCTTGCCTGTTATGGTGGTAACACCGCCATAGTACAATATCTTGTGTCTCCATCAAATGTCAATACTCGAGGACAGGACGGGTGGACTCCTGTAATGATGGCAGCCGTCGAAGGACATCAAAGTGTGTTTGACCTCCTGGTATCTAAAGATGCTGACCTGACAGTGGTGGACAACAATGGTGATAGTTTACTTCATAATGCCTGTTTTGGTGGTAACACCGCCATAGTACAATATCTTTTGTCCCCTTCAAATGTCAATACTAGAGGACAGGACGGGTGGACTCCTGTAATGATTGCAGCCTTAAAAGGACATCAAAGTGTGTTTGACCTCCTGGTGTCTAAAAATGCTGATCTGACACTGGTGGAGAACAATGGTGATAGCTTACTTCATCTTGCCTGTTATGGTGGTAACACCGCCATAGTACAACATCTTGTGTCCCCTTCAAAGGTCAATACTAGAGGACAGTATGGACGGACTCCTGCAATGATAGCAGCCGTCAAAGGACATCAAAGTGTGTTTGACCTTCTTGTATCTAAAAATGCTGACCTGACACTGGTGGACAACAACGGTGATAGTTCACCTCATCTTGCCTGCAATGGCGGAAACACCGCCATAGTACAATATCTTGTGTCTCCATCACATGTCAATACTAGAGGACATTATGGGAGGACTCCTGTAATGATGGCAGCCGTGAAAGGACACCAAAGTGTGTTTCACCTCCTGGTATCTAAACATGCTGACCTGACAGTGGTGGACAACAACGGTGATAGTTTACTTCATCTTGCCTGTTATGGTGGTAACACCGCCATAGTACAATATCTTGTGTATCCATCAAATGTCAATACTCGAGGACAGGACGGGTGGACTCCTGTAATGATGGCAGCCTTCAAAGGACATCAAAGTGTGTTTGACCTCCTAGTATCTAAACATGCTGACCTGACACTGGTGGACATCAATGGTGATAGCTTACTTCATCTTGCCTGTTATGGTGGTAACACAGCAATTGTGCAACATCTTGTATGCCCTTCAAATATCAATACTAGAGGACAGTATGGACAGACTCCTGTAATGATAGCAGCCTTCAAAGGACATCAAAGTGTGTTTGACCTCCTTGTATCTAACAATGCTGACCTGACACACTGGATAGCAATGATTATACCTTTAGTCAGATCAAGACTACGATAGTATAACAACAGCGTCCCCTGCATTCATTGTTAAATCCATTTAGGTATTCCTTGTTTAATGTGAGAGTTGCGGTGAAAACTACGATATTTGCTGATGTTTCAGAAATCGGCAATTTCCGGATGACGTAATGCCGAGTAATATATATATATATATATATATATATGCTCTTCAAAAAAAGAAACTTGACACTGACTTTCAAAATGGAAAATAATGCGATTGTTTCAAAATAGGACACAGAAACCATAACTGAGACACTGTTTGAAGATCAATGTACACAATGTTCAAAACATTATTCGTGTCACCTAGACAGACACACGTAATCGATACAGTTAATGTCACAGGGGTACAGAAAATGTCAGTATCGATTGTGCCCACCACGTGCATCAATCACCGATTGACACCGACGACCCATAGATGCAATCAAGTTGTCAATTCCAGCTATATGACGGCGGTCTGTAAATAATCGAGTCTGGACCAGACAATCCAGTGAGTGGAATCATGAGCATCGATCCACGCAATTGGGATCGATGACATGCATCAACCAAGTCAGCGAGCCTGACCACCCGATCCCGTTAGTCGCCTTTTACAACAAGCATAGTCGCCTTTTACGGCAAGCATGGGTTGCTGAAGACCTATTCTACTCTGGATCTTCACGGGTGTCATAAAGAAGGTTGAGACATTAATCATTTGAGGTCAGGTGACATGAATGTTTGTAGATTTTCGAAATGACATGCTCATTAATCTACGGAGTCTTCAGAATATATGCTACATATTTTATCAGAGAGTTTTTAGTATCATGGGGAAAATGTAATTGGCATAATGCAGCATAATATTGATACAATCATACAGAATGTATTGATGGCTTAATGGTCTTATTCCTAGGTCCCCTAAATAACCCTGCAGAGTTGCGCCTCTGAGCAGTACCAGGTTCTGCTGTCTATTGTATGAAACCAGCTTGATTATTATCTGTATGTGAGTGGTGCTCACTATATTGACCATTGGTTGGCTCAGGATGCATTAGATGAGGATGCATGGAATGTTCAGGTGTTCTCAGACATCCAAATTCCTTGAGTGGCATCTGAGAGCCATGCTGCAACCTTATGTTCAGCGTGAGTGAGTGAGTGAGTGAGTTTAATTAAAGTCACGTCGGCAATATTTCAGCCATAATGTGACTTGAACAAGTTATACAATAGTTATAAAAACTGTCGACGAAGGACAGTATAATAACTAGCAATATATCACAGATTGACTTAAAACTAGTTGTAGAACATTAAAAATATCTGATTATTGAGGTACGACACAATATAAAAATGGGGCTATGGATCGCCAGCAGCAAGGTTAAGGTCACCATACTAGGGACCAAGGGGACTTACGGTACCTCTGCTACCTGCATTGTTTTCTGATGATCAGGGATGTACCAGATTTATCCTGATCAAGATCCTTGATTTGTCAGCCCCATTTCAATGCTCTTGAATCACAAAATCTTACATAAGAGTAAACAAAACTTATCCACGCTCAATGTTCAAAGTCAAACTGCACACATTGTTGGTATTTGCTTGGCAAATGTTGACCTCATAGCCAAGTTATTGATGACTGACATTAAAATTTAGTTACCCACTAGGTTATACATGCTATGTCATAATGTCATGATGATATATATAAACAACGTTTCATTGTATACATATGAATTATTGTGATAAATGTAAGCGTTTGCTTTGTTAACTTTTGTTAAAGCTGGAAGAATAATGAATTACCCATTGAACTTTTGAACTTGTTGAAACAAAAATATTTCATTTACGTATTTAGGGATACTTCTCGGAAATGATCATTTCCATTTGCATAATAAAGCATTTGACAGAAATATTGTTTTAATTATTTTAAAATATCATCCCATGGAGATATAGAGCACCTCCGTGGTCTTTGAGATAGAGCATCTCACCAGAGATGGGTCGGCTCGGAGTCAGTACACTGTGTCTGAGAAGGGCATGGGTGGCCCAGTCGTCTGAGGCGCCGCGATTCGCTGTGCAGAGTTGCGTCCCTTGGGCACGTCAGAAACCTATGATTGGAATACTTTTGAAAGCGGCGTGAAACCCAACTCACTCACTCTGAGAGGGTATCCATGCATCTCATTGTACTCTGGGGCTAGCACTATGAAACCGGCATTAGTCCGGACTAGTACAAGCAGCCACACACACACGTGCATGCCCATATGGGGGTGTTGCTATATACGTGCATTATTCTTGAACGCGACATTTTAAAGCCTTATATAACCTCACTTCACCCGATGGCGGTACCCGGGTAGAACAGGTCCTCAGGTTATAATTCTTTGTGTAAGAGTTGAGGAAAATGAATTATATAGTGACAATGTGTGACCTGACTAATTCATGTAGTAGTATACCTGTAGGGTCATACATTGTTCATGCTATCAACCACTGGTCTCTTGGCTCAGAGACAGTGATGTACAGACCTCTGTCAGTGAGTGAGTGAGTATTGTTTTACGCCTTTAATATTCCAGCAATATTCCAACAATATCACGGCTTCAGACACTGTACCCCTGTTGGGAATCGAACCCGGGTCTTCGGTCTGACGAGCGAACGCTTTAACCACTAGACTACCCGACCTCCCAAGACCTTTGTGACAAAGCTGGGATTTTACTTTCTTGTAATGCACCCACTCACACACTTATAGCTATCGCTTGAACACATATATATGTGTATGACCACTCGAGCAGCAGTGACCCATAGCATGAGCAGTGATCTATGACATTCGACACTTTTACACACAATCAGTCGAGTCACAAATTGTAACCAAAGAGTATGCTTGACAAGTACTGTAAACCTTGGAAAAAATGCGACTCAAAATCAATGCGACTCCCCCCACCCCATTCCCGTGGAATGATACATATTCTAATTTAATCCAATCAAACACAAATAACATCGCTTATTAGCACTGAGTAAATCACTTCCGTAATAACAATATAAAGTGTTTTCCTAAAAACAATACACGGTTTATATGTTTATTCTGTTGACTGGCATTAAGAAAGTTCAAAGGCAAAAGATAATTGAACCAACAACAGTTCATGATTGGAGTTGTCAATGATGCCTAGATTGACGCGAGTAGGTAGAACTCTTGACCACAGCTGTGATAACTCACCGGATGCCTATTGTGTTATTCCTTTTCTGTAAATGACATTGTTTTGTACTTGTTACAACTGCTGCTCAGTAAACCGTGTTTGTGTATATATTCAAGTTGGTATTTCCGCAGTTAGTCCGTCTCATTGTTGATAGTGATTTTTGGAGACATAAATGCGAAGTTTCATTCGAACAAAGACCAGTCGTATTTTTCGCATTTAATTCACGCTCGCGTTAATTTTAAGATTTACAGTATATATACAGGTAGGACACCGTGTTTATACTGTAAAGTAGATATCAGATGTAGTTACACTGGAGTGGAGAAGCCTGTTGTGAACACAAAAGGGTAGTAAACATATTGACAGGCGAAGTCAGTAATATCTACTCTACTGTTTAAACATTGCCTTCTACCTTTATATATACTTGTCAACCACACTCTGTAAATTCCCCGTGTGCGAAATACGCTGGAGTCGGAAAGCGCACGTAAAATCTCCAAAGTAAGTAAGTACTCTGCACATCACTTGCTTGAAAGCGGTGTTAGAACCTACACCGAAACGTCGCTCCTGATTGTAATAAAGAAGTTGTTCATCCACACATCTTATCCTTACTTAGTACTCCAACATCAATGCCTCTCAAAGAAGCCATTTAGAGTTGTGCCATGAATAATAAAGCACAGTGCCTGTGGACATGTTACATATTCAATGCATTCGTACTCAATATGTCTTCTGGTATTATTTACGGATGCACAGCAGCATAACACAACATCGTCGGTAAATGTAACACAAAATACGAAATTGACGTTGCATAATTATCAGCGAGAAGATTTTTTCAGTTCAATCCGAAAACGATGAAGAAATTGTTTAGTTTTTGGTTATTAAGTTTAACGTATCACATCACAAAATATCACAAAATATATACTACCCGTGAAGATCCGGGGTAGAACAGGTCTTCAGCAACCCATGCTTACCGTGAAAGGTGACTATGCTTGTCGTAAGAGCCGACTAACGGGATCGGGTGGTCAGGCTCGCTGACCTGGTTGATGCATGTCATTGATCCCAATTGCGTGGGTCGATGCTCATGATATTGATCACTGTATTGTCTGGTCCAGATTCGATTATTTACAGACCGCCGTCATATAGCTTGAATATTGCTGAGTGCGGCGTAAAACAACAAACCAACCAACCAAAACAACAACCAAAAACCTCTGAGAATGCCATGGACGATTGGTCATCTTTCTTTAATCGATTGATGCATCTGTAAAATCTCTTGCAACGCTCCTTCCTGGACGGCTACGAAGAGACAATGCACCGAACGAAGCATCGCGCGGGCGACGTTTTCGTTTACATACAACTGGAAACAGAGGCAGATGCATATTATGTGTGTCATGAGGCTGTCAAAGGTTACGTCTCTGATGTGTGCCATATAGGTTCAAATAGGTTCATGTTTCTAGTTTGGTAAACGTGGTAAACTCCTGCATCACTGTGGCCTTTTTTTCCACATCAAGCGGATATCCCGTCATCTAACTGAAATATACTGTTCAGAGCGGCGTTAAAACCGACTCACTCACTCACTCACTGATTCTTGTTTGCTCTGTTAAGATTCAGTAGAAGTTCATACCATTGTATTTCAACAATAAGTGGTTGTCGGTAATGTAGTTCTATCTACTGTCAGCTTTGTTGGTTTATTGTTTAACGCCGCACTCAGCAATATTCCAGCTATATGACGGCGGTCTGTAAATAATCGAGGCTGGACCAGACAATCCAGTGATTGGTATCATGAGCATCGATCCACGCAATTTGGATCGATGACATGCTTCAACCAAGTCAGCGAGCCTGACCACCCGATCCCGTTAGTCGCCTCTTACGACAAGCATAGTCGCCTTTTACGGCAAGTATGGGTTGCTGAAGACCTATTCCACCCCGGATCTTCACGAGTTTCCAGGTAAGAATAGGTCCCTGGGGACCTGTGCTGGCCGTAATGGATCTTGTGGTCAAGGCTCGGTGACTCGGTTGACTGCGTGTCATCGTACCCTAAGACGTGTTTTGAACTACTCTCGCCAGCTACAGTGAAAATCGACCTTTTTACAAGTTTTACAAGGAGAACACTGGTAAATAGCTGCTGAAATAGTATTTAGAGACTCTGTTGTAACATCACTTCTATATTGTATGATGTATTTCTCGGAAAATGACGGACATGACTCTGAGTGATTCAAATGACGTGGAATCTGTCATGTCGGGCCCGTCGTTCACTCAACCGCCACAAGTCAACAGCGATCGTAAGACACATCATCAGGTGAGAACAAACACTGTTCTAGCGACACAAAGAAATGAAGTGAGGAAGACGACCATACAGACAAAAAATAGGCATACTGTAACATGTGATGTGCATTCGAGCATGACGAGTGCACGTGAGGCGAACGGTGATAATGGCGGACAGCAGGGGTCAGAGTCCAACCCGGCCAGGACGGGTGGTGATAGTAATCCCGACACGGAAATGATTCTAGCCGCGATTGATGATTTGAAGCGTTCCTTTAATCAAAAACTTGTGGACAGTGAATCGAGAATTATTGAAAAGATTCTAGCAAAAGTGAACACTGAGTTGAAACAGGTGCATACTGAGTTGAAGAAGGATGTGAAGAGATTAGATGTGAAGATTGATAAAGTGTGAAAGTTTGTGAACAGCATATAGAAGAAACTAGATCGACACTGCGTAAAGAAATAGAATGTCATAAAGACTCGTGTGAACATCTGAAGAAACAACTTACACAAGGGACACCGAGTCAAGGTATAGAACTGAACATTGTGCTACGAAATGTGCCAGAATCTAATAATGAGCCAAAGTAAACAGCGTAGTAAAAGAGGGAATGAAGCACGAGATGTACAGTTTGTCAGTGCCGAGAGGAAAACATCGAGACACAGCCGGTACCCTGGTGTGATCGTAGTGAGATGTACAGTTTGTCAGTGCCGAGAGGAAAACATCGAGACACAGCCGGTACCCTGGTGTGATCGTAGTGAGATGTACAGTTTGTCAGTGCCGAGAGGAAAACATCGAGACAAAGCCGGTGCCCTGGTGTGATCGTAGCGAGATGTACAGTTTGTCAGTACCGAGAGGAAAACATCGAGACACAGCCGGTGCCCTGGTGTGATCGTAGCGAGATGTACAGTTTGTCAGTACCGAGAGGAAAACATCGAGACACAGCCGGTACCCTGGTGTGATCGTAGTGAGATGTACAGTTTGTCAGTGCCGAGAGGAAAACATCGAGACAAAGCCGGTGCCCTGGTGTGATCGTAGCGAGATGTACAGTTTGTCAGTACCGAGAGGAAAACATCGAGACACAGCCGGTGCCCTGGTGTGATCGTAGCGAGATGTACAGTTTGTCAGTACCGAGAGGAAAACATCGAGACACAGCCGGTGCCCTGGTGTGATCGTAGTGAGATGTACAGTTTGTCAGTGCCGAGAGGAAAACATCGAGACAAAGCCGGTGCCCCGGTGTGATCGTAGCGAGATGTACAGTTTGTCAGTGCCGAGAGAAAAACATCGAGACACAGCCGGTGCCCCGGTGTGATCGTAGCGAGATGTACAGTTTGTCAGTGCCGAGAGGAAAACATCGAGACAAAGCAGGTGCCCCGGTGTGATCGTAGCGAGATGTACAGTTTGTCAGTGCCGAGAGGAAAACATCGAGACACAGCCGGTTCCCCGGTGTGATCGTAGCGAGATGTACAGTTTGTCAGCGCCGAGAGGAAAACATCGAGACACAGCCGGTACCCCGGTGTGATCGTAGCGAGATGTACAGTTTGTCAGCGCCGAGAGGAAAACATCGAGACACAGCCGGTACCCTGGTGTGATCGTAGCGAGATGTACAGTTTGTCAGTGCCGAGAGGAAAACATCGAGACACAGCCGGTACCCTGGTGTGATCGTAGCGAGATGTACAGTTTGTCAGTGCCGAGAGGAAAACATCGAGACACAGCCGGTACCCTGGTGTGATCGTAGCGAGATGTACAGTTTGTCAGTGCCGAGAGGAAAACATCGAGACACAGCCGGTACCCTGGTGTGATCGTAGCGAGATGTACAGTTTGTCAGTGCCGAGAGGAAAACATCGAGACACAGCCGGTACCCTGGTGTGATCGTAGCGAGATGTACAGTTTGTCAGCGCCGAGAGGAAAACATCGAGACACAGCCGGTACCCTGGTGTGATCGTAGCGAGATGTACAGTATGTCAGTGCCGAGAGGAAAACATCGAGACACAGCCGGTACACCGGTGTGATCGTAGCGAGATGTCGATCACTTGATGATAAATATGCCATCTTAACAGACAAGAAAATGCTCAAATATCGAGGAACTACACATACGTGTTCATGACACCAGACAAGAGTCACCAACAACGCAGAATGGAGTCCAACTTCAAGATGTTGGTGGACTCTATGGGGAACGAAGACCTCAGGTTCATGGGAGGACGCATACAACGACAACGCTACAACGACGACAGCGACACAGGCGGTGAGACACGGCGAGGGGAGACATCTACACGACACGACAGACAAAGACAACGTTAACGCGACACACTTGTTCGGGATATTGTTTATCGACAAACACCACGTGACAACACCGGATCAACCAATTGGGCGCCACGACGAGGACACACCAGTCACAGCCGAGTGTACATGGGCGGAGCTAACAGATCGACGTACTATCATTAGGCCTCATGCGGGTTCTGGAATGTTAACGGATGGGTAAATGACGATATTTCTGATGATTTTAAATTGAGATCAACTTGTGTATCACATCTTGACTTAGACATTATTGGCGTTGCTGAAACGTACCTTACTGTGAATAAAACTCTAAATGTGCTAGATTACACGTGGTTTGGACACAACAGAAAAAATCAGCATCGACGCGCGAAACGCGAGTCTGGCGGAGTGGTTGTTTTAATTTAAAATGAGTTTTTACTACATTTTGATGTGACTGTTTTAGATATTGAATATGAAGGAATAATGTGGTTAAAGCTGAACCACAAGACTGATACGACTTGCAGTTTCTGTATATGTGTGTACTACTTACCCCCAGAATTTTCGACCAGAGACATCGATGCAGCCGACTTTTACGACACTCTGTTATCACAGACATCCACTTATCATGTGCAAAATATTAGCTATATATGTGGTGATATGAACAGTAGATGTGGAAATCTGCTGGACTATATTGAAGAACTGAATGTTCTACCACCAAGAGAAACTATTGATTTAGTTAGAAATAATTATGGACAGCTTTTTATAGATTTCCTTATCAGTGCTAATTTTTGTATTTTAAATGGTAGAAATAATGTAAAGAATGATTTTACTTGTGTTTCATGCAAGGGAGCATCTGTTGTCGATTATTGTATATATCCATATGAGAATGTGAATAGTGTTTCAGATTTGAAGGTGACACGTGTATCTGACCTGGTGGAAGCAGCGGGATGTGTAGGGTGTGTCAGTGGACCATTCGTTTCTATCATGGAGTGAGAAACTACCTTCTGTGTCTATAAGTGATCATGTTCAAGAATGCGTGACCAATTCTCTGTGTATGACTAAATATGTTGTATCAACTGTGCCTGACACTTTTATGAGTTCAACTAACTGTGAACATATACTTCATGAAACCATCAATAAACTGGAAATTTCTAGCTGTCATCAATCTGATATTGATGCGGCCTACAATTGTTTTACTTGTACAGTGAGAGAGGAGATGGATCGAACTCTACCTAACAGAAAACTCACCTTTACATGGGGACCTAACAAGAGGAGGCGGTTGAGGAAGAAACCATGGTGGAATAATACACTTAACGAACTGTGGACTGACATGTGTAAGGCAGAACGTGAATGGTGTAAGTGTAAAACAGTTAGAAAACGCCGTCTTCGTGAGATATTCACTCATAAAAGGAAGATATTCGACAAGGAGACAAGAAAATGTAAACATAACTATAACACAGAATGCCCGTTTGAGCCTATGTGAAGAAAACAAGAACGATTTTTGGAAGAAGATTGGAAAGATAGGGGTGGGATACAACAGAATTCAATCTGTACCAATGGAGGTGAGGCTAGAGGACGGCAGTCTATCTGCTGATAAAGAGACTGTGCTGAACACCTGGAGAGACAAGTACAGTGTTCTACTGAGTGGTGAGGCTTCAAATACCCCCGAGGAGGAAGTCAGCCCAGATGAAGAAGAGGGACCTTCTCATGATGCAGACAGCCTAGAGATCAATAAAACATTTACATGTGAGGAAGTGTTTGAGGCGGTAAGATCACCAAGCAGAAAAAAGGCTCCTGGTTGTGATAACATCCCCACTGATGTTATGAAAACTACCAACTGTATCCAGTTTCTTCATAACCTTTTAACCTGTGTTTTGTAAATGGAATAATCCCTACAGAATGGACGAAAGGTATAATAAATCCAATCCCAAAATCATCAATTGCTGACAAGTACGACCCGTTATCATACAGAGGGATATCACTCACGAACTCAAGCTATAAACTGTATTGTTCTGTTTTAAATGCCCGATTGTATAAGTATGCAGAAAACCAGGACATCATAGCAGACGAACAGAACGGTTTCAGGAAAGGACGATCTACTGTAGAACACCTATCATCCCTCACCTCCATAATGGTGTCACGGAAATCACTCAAGAAATCAACGTTTTTAGCTTTTATAGATTTTAAAAAGGCGTATGACACAATAAACCGAGATATTCTATGGAAACGACTGTCACAAGCTGGTATTAATGGAAGAATATATGTTGCTCTTCAATCGTTATATAAGAATGTGAAATCATGCATCAGGATATAGGGGAAACTCTCCCAGTGGTTTAATGTACAGTGTGGTCTTAAACAGGGGTGCCTACTATCCCCTTTATTATTTAACATGCATATAAATGACTTGGTTATCACACTGAAGGGACAGGATATCGGTGTAACTAGAGATGGAGACAAGGTATGTGTATTAGCATATGTAGACGATATAGTGATCTTAGCGGAGAATGAAGCGGACCTAAATGTTCTGTTAGACTGTCTCAATAATTGGTGCTGTGTTAACAAGATGTCGGTGAATCAGGGAAAATCTAAAGTTATGCATTGCAGAAGTTTATCGACGCCAAGAACTGATCAGGAATTTCACTGTGGAACAATTATCTTAGATCTTTCGGACAATTATAGGTACCTTGGACTCCTGATTACAGAGTTGTTAAACTATTCACGCATGGAGAAAGCTGTTTTAAGTTCTGCCACACACGCACTGGGACTACTCATCTCGAAGATCAAGGCAATTGGAGGGATGCATATAGGTACATATACCAAGATGTACGACACCATGGTATGGTCGTCGGTTGAGTACGGTCAGCTATATGGGGGACAAGGAACCAACCGTCCATAAAAACTGTACAAAACAGAGCAATGAAGTTTTTTATGGGCCTTCGAAACTCAGCTCCTAACGCTGCCGTTGAGGGGGATATGGGATGGACACCCACGCCTGTCAAGCTTTGGGGAAGTGCAATACGTGTATATACTAGAATGAATAGCCTCAGCAGAAATCGTCTTACATACAAGATCTTCCAATGGACAAAGACACAAGCCCATAGAAATTAAAACACCTGGATCAAGCAGATACGACACAAACTAAAGGCACTCAACTTATTGGAATTAGAAGAAGTTTCAAACGGCACCTACATTAAACAGAATGTCGCCAGGATCAGGGAAGCAGTTTACGACCAACATATGCGGGATAGGAAGCAGACTACAGCTTGTACTCAAAGTAAGACTGACAAGGGAGGTAACAAACTTAGACACTACTTTACTTTCAAGACCGAGTTTACTGCTGAGCCATACATTACAGAGAGAATACCCCGACGCCACAGAAGAGCCCTGTCGTTGTTCCGATGTGGAGTAGCCCCCTTACATGTGGAGACAGGGCGATATAATAATACACCCACTGAAGAGAGAGTATGTTTTAATTGTAAAGATGTTGTGGAAAATGAAGCACATGTACTTTTACACTGCCCCTATATATAAATGTTACTAAAAATATGTTAGTTTTATGTTCAACGTTAAATGCCAATTTTTATATGTCTGATGTTGATCAGTTAGCTTTTATTATGTCATGCCCATATATTTTTAAAGTTACTGCCAAAACCTGCATGGATGTCTTAGATGTTAGAAAATTACTTTTATATACATCTTAAACTTTTATAAATATTTTATGCTATTTACCCTTTTTAATAACGTATATATATTTATTCCATATTTTATGTCTGTGTATCATTTTACGTTCTAATGTCTCTCTCATAATCCCATACGGGATGGCTCATCACATGTATTTTATTACGTGACCTGTATATATTTTTTCATGTGTATGAGGTGAGACATGAAATAAAAAAAATAAAATTACCTACCTACCTATCAAGGAACTGAAATGTGTTAAAAAAAAGGCTTCCGTCAATGTTGTTGTATATTCATGTAAATATAAATCTTTAATTACCGGACTATAGAAGCTGGTGGTTTAAAATCTTGTGATAGTAAATTGGCGCAGCCCACGGCAAATAGGTCGCCTTTTACGACCAGCAGTGGGGTGATGAGGACATTCCATCCCAGGCCCAAAAGGGGACAGTCCGTTGGAATACTATTCCGGACTGGAATACTATTTCAAACAAGTGTGAAATAGTTTGATTTTTGAATAATCAGCTGATACTATATTTATTTCGATCACCATTTTCTGAACAAATCGATATATTTGGTTTGGTAATGGTATTATGTAAGGTGAATGTAAGAAGTGACAATTTACAAGATTTGTTCTAAATCTATGTGTACCTATACATCCCCTAGTGACATATTCATAGAACTATATATCTCTAGAAAAGGGACCGCCTCCGTGGTCTAGAGGTAGAGCGTCCGGGGTTCGATTTCCGGCCGCGTCATAACAAAAAACGTTACAAGTTTGTACTTGTTGTTACCCTGTCTGGCGCTCGGCATTAAGGGGCTAAAACAAGGACTGGTCGGCTCGGAGTCAGTACATTGTGTCTGAGTGGGGTTTTCATGTTTAACTGTGGCATGGTATCTCAGTAGGCTAGCACTATAAATGGACTAGTACAAGCGGACACACACACGGGCATGCACGTTGCTATATAAGTGCAATAATCTTGGACGCGACGTTAAACCCAATTTCACCTCACCTCACCTCTAGATACCTTGCATTCCATATGAAATCGAATGTTTTTAAATACACTCTCTCATGTTTTATCGATTGCTCCACGACTAGTTTAACGATTTCATTTGGCTCTCATTAAAATATAAACAGCCGTTTCTTTGGAAAATGTGGGGAAAACCCATGGGGTGATAGGTATTTACAGGTAACAACAGTAACAAACAACACATTAACCAAAACAATATTGTTGTTAACTAATATAAAGTATCAGATCTGTAAGCTTTATTCATGATATTATCGCACACATTTTGTGACAAACATGTATGTTCATTGATTTCTCCTACCTGATTTCCCCAGACTGAAATAAACTCGCCTCAGGTTATTCCTGGGAAATGTATGATCACACAAAGTGCTTTGAGACTTGCGCAATCAATAACACGTGACATATTGATTGGTTGTTGTCCTTGTAACCAAGGTGTGTGTGTTTGACTTGATCATGGACGACTTTCTACATTTATTTTGAAAGGAACAACTAGAATATACTCAGCTGTACTGTGGAAAACTCAGTTTTGCCTGCACCTCAGTGTTTGACACTGCCTACTTGGGCTCATCAGCTGTCGCGAGTATATTGTTCTGTCTGACGCAATTGTGTATGAGATCTGTGAAGATCCGGGGTAGAATATGTCTTCAGCAACCCATGCTTGCCATTAAAGGCGATTGTGCTTGTCGTAAGAGGCGACTAAAGGGATCGGGTGGTCAGGCTGTCTGACTTGGTTGATGCATGTCATCGATCCTAATTGCGTGGATCGATGCTCATGATGTCAATCACAGGATTGTCTGTTCAAGACTCGATTATTTACAGACCGCCGTCATATACCTAGAATATTGCTGAGTGCGGCGTTAAACAACAATGACAACCCCCCACCCCCACAAATTGGGATTCAGAACATTGTATTTCTATGTCAGGTACACTAAAATATGAACAGAGTCAAAATCAAACTTGTCGCCATGGAAACAGAAAAGTATAAATTCTCAACAGAGAGAGAGAGAGAGAGAGAGAGAGAGAGACCTGATATTTCCTGGACGCAATCGGCTGCAATGTAGCTTCATTATCTTGTTTATTTATATTCCAGAACATTGAACAATGTGTTTATTCAGTAAACAAAGATCTGTATCTCTTTCATTAAACACAAATTAAGCTGATCACGGTTGATGGCTTTCAAATCTCTGTTGGAATAATACAGTTGATAGTCCTATTAACGAGCCTGCACTTGTTTGTCAGATAGGTTTCGTTCAGACTTGTAATTGTGTTGTCTCTTGCCTACCCCCGACTTCCTTGGTCACAAGTCAATGAGCTAGAATCTCATTAACTTCTAAATGAACTGTTGGTTTCAGCATTGGTAGCAATTGTAGACCTTCTTTTCCTGTATTTACTAAGGCTCATTTTCCGTAAGAATAAGTCATGAATGGTAGTCAAAGCTATCTGACTTGTTTTAAATGACAGGTTTTGGAGCTACATACTGTCCAAAATGTTTTAATGCACAAAACACACGCGCTGTACATTTGAGTTGTTTTTTTAGGTATGATGATGTTATATTGGACTTTTTCCCTCCCTGTTCTGAAACATATTTGTAACCTTGACAGTTGATATATACTTAAGTAAGGAGAATTCAATATTTCTTCCATTAATTGGACTCTGCCTACATGAAAATAACATGCTTAAGTTTTATTCCACTGATTCACGTATGTACTAGTGAACACGCTAAAAGTATATCCTCATGAGTGAGTGAGTATGGTTTTACGCTGCTTTTAGCAATATTCCAGCAATATCACGGCGGGGGACATCAGAAATGGGCTTCACACATTGTACCCATGTCGGGAATCGAACCACGGTCTTCGACGTGACGAGCGAACGCTTTAACCACTAGGCTACCCGACCGCCCCTTGTACAGTAAAGCAGTAAAATCATGTATAATAATTCTTTCCTGATATTTTCAGGTGTTGTGTTCATGGTTATTCACAGTCAATATTATGAAATGTGTATACAGTTGAAACGTAGCAACAGACACCAACAAACCATGAAAATATCGTTGTCACAACAAAATATATTTTGCGGCCAAGATGTGAGTGGTGATGTTTGTTCACTGCAAATCAACGTTCAAGTTGACGATATAATATATTCATCTGTAATACTTTTGTGAAGCCAAACCACAGTGGCCAATTGACAACGAGAAGCTGGTGATCATTGTGTTTCACTCTATAACATTGGATTCACTCCAGAATATTCGATATTAACATGTACCATTGGAACACATATAATTATTTGGTTGATTGGATTGATTTGTTGTTTAACGCCGCACTCAGTAAAATAATCGAGTCTGGACCAGACAATCCAGTGATTAATATCATGAGCATTGATCGACGCAATTGGGATCGATGACATGCATCAACGGTCATGTCCGTTGGATGCCTCAAACAACAAACTTTTGGAATCAGTGGCGCTGTTTTTTTTTTTTGCCAAAGGTGTTCTTGCAGTAAAAGTGTTCGCTAAGCATGCCACAGACTCGAGTTCCATTCCAAATGTGGTTCTCACTCATTCCAGTGACGTATTCACATTTGTGTATACATTGCGGATATTCTCAGGAACTTTGGTAGTTCCTAATTGTTACTAATTAAAGAAGGAGCACGGGTGGCCAAGGCGTGAGAGGCGCCGCGATTCGCTGTGCAGAGTTGCGTCCTTTGGGCACGCCAGAAACCTATGATTGTGGGTTCGAATCCCGGTCAGCACCATACCTGTGCTCGTAGGTTTCACCGAAGTGGTATGCTGTGATATAACTGGAATACTGTTAAAAGCGGCGTTAAACCCAACTCACTCACTCTTAATACTATGATGTACGTTGAATGTAACGGGTACCATTTTGAAAATATTTTCTAGATCTAAGTGTTCGGAATCAACAGATTGAATTGTACCCTATAACCCATAAAGATATATGCATATAAACTATAATATACCTACTGATATCTAGATGACAATGAATTCCATATGAAAATGAAATAAGCCTTGTAAAACATCCCTTCATGTTCTTATTGATTGTTCCAAGGCTAGATTTTCGATTTTCTATCTTGCTCCTCATAATAGGGTGATGTAAATCATAAATAGAACCACAGCCATTTCTTGGGAAAGAGTGGGAAAAACCAATGGGGGTGTCAGGTTTTTTCAGGTAGCAACATTAAAAACATCATGTCAACAAAAACAAGTTCGTTCTTTATTAATATATAATCTCCGATCCGTAAGTTTTATTCATATTATTACACATGTACTTTTATCAGACCCACATGTTTCGTGATTTCTCTCTCCTATTTTCCCAGTACTCAAAATCGACTTGCCTTGTGCAATTCCCTGGAAGTTATCGATTATATATAGGATGACAATGAAACTTGCGCAATGTCTCACACGTGACTATATCGACTGTTTGGTCTCCTGGTAACCGAGGTGTTTGTGTAGACTTGATCACCGACGAGCTTCTACATTTTGTGGATGGGAAGATCTAGAATAAACTCTGTTGTACGATGGGAACACTTGAAGGAGCACTGTGGGTTCTGACCTGTACCTCGCTGTCTGACACTGCCTGCTAGAGATCATCAGCTGCCGTGAGTTTATGTTTTGTCTGACGCAACTGATCATGAGTGTGACGAGGGATTGGGCTACCGTAGGTAAATTAATTAGGACAGCGGGTGTTTAAGTATAGGGTATATACTTTAATCTGTTGATCAGGATATCAGGTGCAATTAGACTTGACTTGAGGTAAGGGGATTTCAGTTGAGTGAATTGCTTGTTATGTAAATGAATGTACAGCTTATGATCTGATTGATTCAAGTGAGTAGCCGTTTTCAGTTAAAGTGGGTAGCTTATCGGCAAAGCATTTTAAAACACGTGTGATTGTTGTAGAAGGGCAGTGGTGTTTGTAAAGTGATGTGACACAGCCTCGAGAGTTGCCTCTCCCTGTTTTATCTATACTGTTTGTCTGTTTGTTTGTTTTTTAACGCTGCACTCCGCAATATTCCACATATATGACGGTGGTCAGTAAATAATCGAGTCTGGTCCATACAAGCCTGTGATTGACATCATGAACATCGATCCGAGCAATTGGGATATGATGACATCTGCAACTGGGAGCACAATCATCTCAGACCTGTCTATTTCTGTCCCGCAAACCGTTCTGTCCGATATCCGATTTTCCATCCCGTTATATTCTCAACCTTTCCTCTTTCATATTCCAAGATTAATTAACGTGACGTCATAGAGCGCTAGTTACACTGGCCCGTACCAGTCTGCTCCTTGTAACTCAACTTTTTATCAAGCCCAAGATTGATTAATTAACCCTCCGCTTGGTGACTTCTACAAGGTTTGGACCTGGTTCCCTCGGCCAATACCATTTATCCCCCCTTTGAACACTTCCCAAACTACCAACTACGCGACCCGTGCCTTAATTCCCAAACTAACTCTACCAGTCTCTCGTAAATAAATCGCATTGTATTCTGTCATCATTTGATTCCTACATAGACCCGAGATATACCTTCTGTCAGGTATACTGTCTCTTGTCGTCTTTTCCATATTTTAATCACGGTAAATACTTTGCTACTTGCGCTCCTAGTTTGACACAGCTCGAGTACATTCATATACACCAAGTAAAACAAGTTTACATGTCCAATTACGTTTCTTTTAAAAATTAAAACATTCTCTATTAATTATTTATTAATGAAATAAAATAAAAACCGGGAGTGTAACCCCAGGTTACAGTACCATTTTCAAATAACGATGTCTGATGTGGATTTGGAGAATCATACGACTTGTGATTATGACTTTGCATATTAATAATGCCATATTGTCGTAATGAATTATTTGTATTGTGGTATTAATACATTCTTCTTAACTGCAGTTAGATTGTTTAGTCAATCCATTTAAATTGTGCGAGTGGTTTTGAGGTAAACGCCTTTGCTTCACCTTGCCTCTTAACAGCGTTCTTTTTTAACTGATCTTTCCTTAACTAACCTGCTAGGTACGCTGACAAAGCCATTACAATCTTAAAACTTATAGCGCATCTTGTACAGACAGTAAACCAGTACACCCTTCGCCTTTATCAGTAACGTAAAATGTGGCGTATGGTGAATATATCTTTTCACCTAAACAATGACATGTCTTACATTGTTATAGTAAACCACTAAATGGGTGCGGGTATATGGTGCCGTTTCTGATATGGTGAAGCGAGGCACTGGGTTCCGCTAATTGTTCCCGACAGTTCACATTGTTGACGTTTTGCAATTGGTATTTCAAGTATTGTCCTTTATGCTTGAATATTACACAAGAAAATATTTTAATTGTGTGTTTAAAGAATGGGGAAAACCAATTGAGATGCTCGGTATTTACAGGTAACAACATTAAAAACAACATATCAACAAATACAGTATCGTTCTTAATGAATGTATAGTCTCTGATCTGTAAGCTTTGTTTATGAAATTATTACAGATGTATTTTTGACAGACCCGCATATTTAATGATTTCTCTGACAAAGTAAACAGCGTAGTAAAAGAGGGAATGAAGCACGAGATGTACAGTTTGTCAGTGCCGAGAGGAAAACATCGAGACACAGCCGGTACCCCGGTGTGATCGTAGCGAGATGTCGATCACTTGATGATAAATATGCATCTTAACAGACAAGAAAATGCTCAAAGATCGAGGATACACATACGTGCTCATGACACCGGACAAGAGTCACCAACAACGCAGAATGGAGTCCAACTTCAAGATGTTGGTGGACTCTATGGGGAACGAAGACCTCAGGTTCATGGGTGGACGCATACAACGACAACGCTACAACGACGACAGCGACACAGGCGGTGAGACGCAGCGAGGGGAGACATCTACACGACACGACAGACAAGGACAACGTTAACGCGACACACTTGTTCGGGATATTGTTTATCAACAAACATCACGTGACAACACCGAATCAACCAATCGGACGCCACGACGAGGACACACCAGTCACAGCCGAGGGTACATGGGCGGAGCTAACAGATCGACGTACTATCATTAGGCCTCATGCGGGTTCTGGAATGTTAACGGATGGGTAAATGACGATATTTCTGATGATTTTAAATTGAGATCAACTTGTGTATCACATCTTGACTTAGACATTATTGGCGTTGCTGAAACGCACCTAACTGTGAATAAAACTCTAAATGTGCCAGATTACACGTGGTTTGGACACAACAGAAAAAAATCAGCATCGACGCGCGAAACGCGGGTCTGGCGGTGTGGGTTTTTTAATTAAAAATGAGTTTTTACTAAATTTTGATGTGACTGTTTTAGATACTGAATATGATGGAATAATGTGGTTAGAGCTTAACCACAAGACTGATACGACTTGCAGTTTCTGTATATGTGTGTGCTACTTACCCCCAGAGTGTTCGACCAGAGGCATCGATGCAGCCGACTTTTACGACACTCTGTTATCACAGATATCCACTTACCATGTGCAAAATATTAGCTATATATGTGGTGATATGAACAGCAGATGTGGAAATCTGCTGGACTATATTGAAGGACTGGATGTTCTACCACCAAGAGAAACTATTGATTTAGTTAGAAATAGTTATGGACAGCTTTTTATAGATTTCCTTATCAGTGCTATTTTTTGTATTTCAAATGGTAGAAATAATGTAAAGAATGATTTTACTTGTGTTTCATTCAATGGGGGCATCTGTTGTCGATTATTGTATATATCCATATGAGAATATGAATAGTATATCAGATTTCAAGGTGACACGTGTATCTGACCTGGTGGAAGCAGCGGGGGTGTAGGGTGTGTCAGTGTTCAAGCCATAACCAAACTGGACCATTCGTTTCTATCATGGACTGTGAAACTACCTTCTGTGTCTATAAGTGATCATGTTCAAGAATGCGTTACCAATTCTCAGTGTATGACTAAATATGATGTATCAACTGTGCCTGACACTTTTATGAGTTCAACTAACTGTGAACATATACTCCATGAAACCATCAATAAACTGGAAGCTTCTAGCTGTCATCAATCTGATATTGATGCGGCCTACAATAGTTTTACCTGTACAGTGAGAGAGGAGATGGATCGAACTCTACCTAACAGAAAACTCACCTTTACATGGGGACCTAACAAGAGGAGGCGGTTGAGGAAGAAACCATGGTGGAATAATACACTTAAGGAACTGTGGACTGACATGTGTAAGGCAGAAAGTGAATGGTGTAAGTGTAAAACAGTTAGAAAACGCCGTCTTCGTGAGATATTCACTCATAAAAGGAAGATATTCGACAAGGAGACAAGAAAATGTAAATGTAACTATAACACAGAATGCCTGTTTGAGCTGGAAAACCTATGTGAAGAAAACAAGAACGATTTTTGGAAGAAGATTGGAAAGATAGGGGTGGTATACAACAGAATTCAATCTGTATCAATGGAGGTGAGACTAGAGGACGGCAGTCTATCTGCTGATAAAGAGACTGTGCTGAACACCTGGAGAGACAAGTACAGTGTTCTACTGAATGGTGAAACTTCAAATACCCCTGAGGAGAAAGTCAGCCCAGGTGAAGAAGAGGGACCTTCTCATGATGCAGACAGCCTCGAGATCAATAAAACATTTACATACGAGGAAGTGTTTGAGGCGGTAAGATCAGCAAGCAGAAATAAGGCTCCTGGTTGTGATAACATCCCCGCTGTATTGTTCTGTTTTAAATGCCCGATTGTATAAGTATGCAGAAAACAACGACATCATAGCAGACGAACAGAACGGTTTCAGGAAAGGACGATCTACTGTAGAACACCTATCATCACTCACCTCTATAATGGAGTCACTGAAATCACTCAAGAAATCAACGTTTTTAGCTTTTATAGATTTTAAAAAGGCGTATGACACAATAAACCGAGATATTCTATGGAAACGACTGTCACAAGCTGGTATTAATGGAAGAATATATGTTGCTCTTCAATCGTTATACAAGAACGTGAAAACATGCATCAGGATATACGGGAAGCTCTCCCAGTGGTTAATGTACAGTGTGGTCTTCAACAGGGGTGCCTACTATCCCCTTTATTATTTAACATGTATATAAATGACTTGCTTATCACACTGAAGGGACTGGATATCGGTGTAACTATAGATGGAGACAAGGTATGTGTGTTAGCATATGCAGACGATATAGTGATCTTAGCGGAGAATGAAGCGGACCTAAATGTTCGTTTAGACTGTTTCAATAATTATTGCTGTGTTAACAAGATGTCGGTGAATCAGGAAAAATCTAAAGTTATTCATTGCAGAAGTTTATCGACGCCAAGAACTGATCAGGAATTTCACTGTGGAACAATTATCTTAGATCTTTCGGACACTTATAGGTACCTTGGACTCCTGATTACAGAGTTTTTAGACTATTCACGCATGGAGAAAGCTGTGTTAAGTTCTGCCACACGCGCTCTGGGACTACTCATCTCGAAGTTCAAGGCGATTGGAGGGATGCATTTAGGTACATATACCAAGATGTACGACACCATGGTATGGTCGTCGGTTGAGTACGGTCAGCTATATGGGGGACAAGGAACCAACCGTCTATAAAAAACTGTACAAAACAGAGCAATGAAGTTTTTTATGGGCCTTCGAAACTCAGCTCCTAACGCTGCCGTTGAGGGGGATATGGGATGGACACCCACGCCTGTCAAGCTTTGGGGAAGTGCAATACGTGTATATACTAGAATGAATAGCCTCAGCAGAAATCGTCTTACATACACGATCTTCCAATGGACAAAGACACAAGCCCAAAGAAATTAAAACACCTGGACCAAGCAGATACGACATAAACTAAAGGCACTCAACTTATTGGAATTAGAAGAAGTTTCAAACGGCACCTACATTAAACAGAATGTCGCCAGGGCCAGGGAAGCAGTTTACGACCAACATATGCAGGACTGGAAGCAGACGATAGCTTGTGCTCACAGTAAGACTGGCAAGGGAGGTAACAAACTTAGACACTACTCTACTTTCAAGACTGAGTTTACTGCTGAGCCATACATTACAGAGAGAATACCCCGACGCCACAGAAGAGCCCTGTCGTTGTTCCGATGTGGAGTAGCCCCCTTACATGTGGAGACAGGGCGATATAATAATACACCCCTTGAAGAAAGGGTATGTTTTAATTGTAAAGATGTTGTTGAAAATGAAGCACATGTACTTTTACACTGCTCCTTTATAAAAATGTTACTAAAAATATGTTAGTTTTATGTTCAACGTTAATCGCAATTTTTATGATGTCTGATGTTGATCATCATACGGAATGGCTCATCACATGTATTTTATCACGTGACCTGTATATATGTTTTATGTGTATGAGGTGAGACATGAAATAAAAACAAATAAAAAAGATTACCTACCTACCTATCAAGGAACTGAAATGCGTTAAAAAAAGTTTTCCATAAATTTTGTTGTACATTCATGAAATATAAACCTTTAATTACCGGACTATAAAAGCTGGTGGTTTAAACTCTTGTGATAGTAAATTGGCGCAGCCCACGGCAAATAGGTCGCCTTTTACGACCAGCAGTGGGGTGATGAGGACATTCCATCCCAGGCCCAAAAGGGGACAGTCCATTGGAATACTACTCCGGACTGGAATACTATTTCAAACAAGTGTGAAATAGTTTGATTTTTGAATAATCAGCTGATAATATATCTATTTCAATCACCATTTTCTGAACAAATCGATATATTTTGTTTGGTAATGGTATTATGTAAGGTGAATGTAACAAGTGACTATTTACAAGATTTGTTCTAAATCTATGTGTACCCATATGTGTACCTATACATCCCTTAGTGACATATTCATAGAACTATATATCTCTAGAAAAGGGACCGCCTCCGTAATCTAGAGGTAGAGCGCCCGCCCGGGTAGCGGAAGGTCCGGGGTTCGATTTCCGGCCGCGTCATACCAAAAGACGTTACAAGTTTGTACTTGTTGTTACCCTGTCTGGCGCTCGGCATTAAGGGGCTAAAACAAGGACTGGTCGTCTCGGTGTCAGTATATTGTGTCTGAGTGGGGTTTTCATGTTAAACTGTGGCATGGTACCTCAGTGGGCTAGCACTATAAATCGGTCCGAACTAGTACAAGCGGACACACACACGTGCATGCACGTCGCTATATAAGTGCAATAATCTTGGACGCGACGTTAAACCCAATTTCACCTCACCTCACCTCTAGATACCTTTGCATTCCATATGAAATCGAATGTGTTTAAATACATTCCCTCATGTTTTATCGATTGCTCCACGACTAGTTTAACGATTTCATTTGGCGCTCATTAAAATATAAACACATCCATTTCTTGGGAAACAGTGGGGAAAACCCATGGGGGTGATAGGTATTTACAGGTAACAACAGTAACAAACAACACGTTAACCAAAACAATATTGTTGTTAACTAATATAAAGTATCAGATCTGTAAGCTTTATTCATGATATTATCGCACACATTTTGTGACAAACATGTATGTTCATTGATTTCTCCTACCTGATTTCCCCAGACTGAAATAAACTCGCCTCAGGTTATTCCTGGGAAATGAATGATCACACAAAGTGCTTTGAGACGCGCAATCAATAACACGTGACATATTGATTGGTTGTTGTCCTTGTAACCAAAGGTGTGTGTGTTTGACTTGATCATGGACGACTTTCTACATTTATTTTGAAAGGAACAACTAGAATATACTCAGCTGTACTGTGGAAAACTCAGTTTTGCCTGCACCTCAGTGTTTGACACTGCCTACTTGGGCTCATCAGCTGTCGTGAGTATATTGTTCTGTCTGACGCAATTGTGTATGAGATCTGTGAAGATCCGGGGTAGAATATGTCTTCAGCAACCCATGCTTGCCATTAAAGGCGATTGTGCTTGTCGTAAGAGGCGACTAAAGGGATCGGGTGGTCAGGCTGTCTGACTTGGTTGATGCATGTCATCGATCCCAATTGCGTGGATCGATGCTCATGATGTCAATCACAGGATTGTC
Source organism: Haliotis rufescens (assembly GCF_023055435.1). NCBI lineage: Eukaryota > Metazoa > Mollusca > Gastropoda > Lepetellida > Haliotidae > Haliotis > Haliotis rufescens. The sequence continues at coordinate 565,785 of NW_025963792.1, forward strand.
TGTTCAAGACTCGATTATTTACAGACCGCCGTCATATAGCTAGAATATTGCTGAGTGCGGCGTTAAACAACAAATTGGGATTCAGAACATTGTATTTCTATGCCAGGTACACTAAAATATGAACAGAGTCAAAATCAAACTTGTCGCCATGGAAACAGAAAAATATAAATTCTCAACAGAGAGAGACCTGATATTTCCTGGACGCAATGGGCGGCAATGTAGCTTCATTATCTTGTTTATTTATATTCCAGAACATTGATCAATGTGTTTATTCAGTAAACAAAGATCTGTATCTCTTTCATTAAACACAAACTGTGCTGATCACGGTTGATGGCTTTCAAATCTCTGTTGGAATAATGCAGTTGATAGTCCTGTTAACGAGCCAGCACTTGTTTGTCAGATAGGTTTCGTTAAGACTTGTAATTTTGTTGTCTCTTGCCTACCCCCGACTTCCTTGGTCACAAGTCAATGAGCTAGAATCTCATTAACTTCTAAATGAACTGTTGGTTTCAGTATTGGTAGCAATTGTAGACCTTCTTTTCCTGTATTTACTAAGGCTCATTTTCCGTAAGAATAAGTCATGAATGGTAGTCAAAGCTATCTGACTTTTTTTAACTGACAGGTTTTGGAGCTACATACTGTCCAAAATGTTTTAATGCACAAAACACACGCGCTGTACATTTGAGGTTTTTTTTTAGGTATGATGATGTTTATATGGGCCTTTTTCCCTCCCTGTTCTGAAACATATTTGTAACTTTGACAGATAATATATACTTAAGTAAGGATAATTCAATATACTTCCATTAATTGGACTCTGCCTACATGAAAATAACATGCTTAAGTTTTATTCCATTGATTCAAGAGTGTACCAGCAAACACGCCTAAAGTATATCCTCATGAGTGAGTGAGTATGGTTTTACGCCGCTTTTAGCAATATTCCAGCAATACCACGGCGGGGGACACCAGAATTTGGCTTCACACATTGTACCCATGTCGGGAATTGAACAACGGTCTTCGGCGTGACGAGCGAACGCTTTAACCACTAAGCTACCCGACCGCCCCTTGTCCAGTAAAGCAGTAAAATCATGTATAATAATTCTTTCCTGATATTTTCCGGTGTTGTGTTCATGGTTATTCACAGTTAATGTTATGAAATGTGTATAGAGTTACGTAGTAACAGACACCAACGAACTATGAAACTATCGTTGTCATAAGAAAATATTTTTGCGGCTGCTATGTGAGTGGTGTTGTTTGATCACTGCACATCAACGTTCAAGTTGACGATATAATTTATTCATCTGGAATACTTTTGTGAAGCCAAACCACAGTGGCCCATTGTCAACGAGAATCGTTATATGACTTAGGCTACACTCCAGTGAATTTTAGTTGATTTGATTGATTTGTTGTTTAACGCCGCACTCAGCAATATTCCAGCTATATGATGGCGGTCTGTAAAATAATCGAATCTGGACCAGACAATCCAGTGCTAATATCATGATCATCGATCGACGCAATTGGGATCGATGACATGTATCAACGGTCATGTCCGTTGGATGTCTCAAACAACAAACTTGTGGAATCAGTGGCGTTGTTGTTGTTTTTTGCCAAGGATGTTCATGAAGTAAATGTGTTCGCTAAGCATGCCACAGACTCGAGTTCCATTCCAAATGTAGTTCTCACTGATTCCAGTGACGTATTCACATTTGTGTATACATTGCGGATATTCTCAGGAACTTTGGTTGTTCCTAATTGTTACTTATTAAAGAAGGGGCACGGGTGGCCCAGTCGTCGCACAATTCGCTGTGCAGAGTTGCGTCCTTTGGGCACGCCAGAAACCTATGATTGTAGGTTCGAATCCCGGTCAGCACCATAACCGTGCTCGTGGGTTTCACCGAAGTGGTATGCTGTGATATAACTGGAATACTTTTAAAAGCGGCGCTAAATCCAACTCACTCACTCTTAATACTATTATGTACGTTGAATGTAACGGGTACCATTTTGAAAATATTTCCTAAATCTATGTGTTCTGAATCACCAGATTGAAGTGTACCCTATAACCCATAAGACATATGCATTTAAACTATAATATACCTACTGATCTCTAGGTAACAATGAATTCCATATGAAAATGAAATAAACTTGGTAATACATCCCTTCATGTTCTTATCGATTGTTCCAAGGCCCGAGTTTCGATTTTCTATCTTGCTCCTCATAATAGGGTGATGTAAATCATAAATAGAACCACAGCCATTTCTTGGGAAAGAGTGCGAAAAACCAATGGGGGTGTCAGGTATTTTCAGGTAACAACATTAAAAACATCATGTCAACAAAAAGAAGTTCGTTCTTAATTAATATTAAATCTCCGATCTGTAAGCTTTATTTATATTATTACACATGTATTTTTATCAGACCCACATGTTTCGTGATTTCTCTCTCCTATTTTCCCTGTACTCAATATCGACTTGCCTTGTGCTTTTCCCTGGAAGTTATCGATTATATACAGGATGACAATGAAACTTGCGCAATGTCTCACACGTGACTATATTGATTGTTTGGTCTCCTGGTAACCGAGGTGTTTGTGTAGACTTGATCACCGACGAGCTTCTACATTTTGTGGATAGGAAGATCTAGAGTAAAATTCTGATGTACGATGGGAACACTTGAAGGAGCTTGTGGAGCTTGTGATCTGATTGATTCAAGTGAGTAGCTGTTTTCAGTGAAAGTAGGTAGCTTATCGACAAAGCATTTTAAAACACGTGTGATTGTTGTAGAAGGGCAGTGGTGTTTGTAAATTGATGTGACATAGCCTCGAGAGTTGCCTCTCCCTGTTTTATCTATAATGTTTGTCTGTTTGTTTGTTGTTTAACGCTGCACTCAGCAATATTCCACCTATATGACGGTGGTCAGTAAATAATCGAGTCTGGTCCATACAATCCTGTGATTGACATCATGAGCATCGATCCGAGCAATTGGGATATGATGACATCTGCAACTGGGAGCACAATCACCTCCGACCTGTCTATTTCTGTCCCGCAAACCGTTCTGTCTGATATCCGATTTTCGATCCCGTTATATTCTCAACCTTTCCTCTCCCATCTTCCAAATTTAATTAACGTGACGTCATAGAACGCCAGTTACACTGGCCCGTACCAGTCTGCTCCTTGTAACTCAACTTATCAAGCCCAAGATTGATTAATTAACCAATCGCTTGGTGACTTCTACAAGGTTTGGACCTGGTTCCCTCGGTCAATACCATTTATCCCCCCTTTGAACACTTCCCAAACTACCAACTACGCCACCCGTGCCTTACCTCCCACACTTACTCTACCAGTCTCTCGTAAATAAATCGCATTGTATCCTGTCATCATTTGATTCCTACATAGACCCAAGATATACCTTCTCTTTCAGGTATACTGTCTCTTGTCGTCTTTTCCATATTTTAATCACAGTAAATACTTTGCTACTTGCGCTCCTAGTTTGACACAGCTCGAGTACATTCATATACACAAAGTAAAACAAGTTTACATGTCCAATAACGTTTCTTTTAAAAATTAAAACATTCTCTATTAATTATTTATTAATGACATAAAATAAAAACCGAGTGTGTAACCCCAGGTTACAGTACCATTTTGAAATAATAATGTCTGATGTGGATTTGGAGAATCATACGACTTGTGATTATGACTTTGCATATTAATAATGCCATATTGTCATAATGAATTATTTGTATTGTGGTATTAATACATTCTTCTTAACTGCAGTTAGATTGTTTAGTAAATCCATTTAAATTGTGTGAGTGGTTTTGAGGTAAACGCCTTTGCTTCACCTTGCCTCTTAACAGCGTTCTTTTTTAACTGATCTTCCCTTAACTAACCTGCTAGGTACGCTGACAAAGCCGGTACAATCTTAAAACTTACAGCGCATCTTGTACAGACAGTAAACCAGTACACCCTTCGCCTTTATCAGTAACGTAAAATGTGGTGTATGGTGAATATATCTTTTCACCTAAACAATGACATGTCTTATATTGTTATAGTAAACCACTAAATGGGTGCGGGTATATGGTGCCGTTTCTGATATGGTGAAGCGAGGCACTGGGTTCTGCTAATTGTTCCCGACAGTTCACATTGTTGACGTTTTGCAATTGGTATTTCAAGTATTGCCCTTTATGCTTGAATATTACACAAGAAATTATTTTAATTGTGTGTTTAAAGAATGTGGAAAACCAATTGAGATGCTTGGTATTTACAGGTTACACCATTAAAAACAACATATCAACAAATACAGTATCGTTCTTAATGAATGTATAGTCTCTGATCTGTAAGCTTTGTTTATGATATTATTACATATGTATTTTTGACAGACCCGCATATTTAATGATTTCTCTTACATAGTTTCTCTGTACTCAAAATCATCGACTTGCCTTGTGCTATTCCCTGGAAGTAATTGATTATGCACAGGTTGACAATGAAACTTGCGCAATGTATCACACGTGACTATATTGATTGTTTGGTTTCCTGGTAACCGAAGTGTTTGTGTAGACTTGATCACCAACGAGCTTCTACATTTTGTGGATAGGAACAACTAGAACATACTCTGTTGTACGATGGGAACACAGTTTCACTTGAAGGAGCACTAGGTCCTGACTTGTAGGCCTACCCCGATGTCTGACAATGCCTGCTTGAGATCATCAGTTGCCGTGAGTTTATTTTTCTGTCTGACGCAACTGAGTGTGACAAGGAATTTGGCTACCGTAGGTAAATTAATAAGGACAGCGGATGTTTAAAGTATGTTCAAGTATAGGGTGTATACTTATATATGTTGACCAGGATATAAGGTGAAATTAGACTTGACTTGAGGTAAGGGGATTTCAGTTGGGTGAATTGCTTGTTATGTAAATGAATGTACAGCTTATGATCTGATTGATTCAAGTGAGTAGCTGTTTTCAGTTAAAGTAGGTAGCTTATCGGCAAATCATTTTAAAACACTTGTGATTGTTGTAGAAGGGCAGTGGTGTTTGTAAGTTGTAAGACACAGCCTCGAGTGTTGCCTCCCTATTTTATCTGTAATGTGTGTCTGTTTGTTTGTTGTTTAACGCTGCACTCAGCAATATTCCACCTATATGACGGTGGTCAGCAAATAATCAAGTCTGGTCCATACATGCCTGTGATTGACATCATGAGCATCGATTACAGTAATTGGGATATGATGACATCTGCAACTGGGAGCACAATGACCTTCGACCTGTCTATTTCTGTCCCGCAAACCGTTCTTTCCAATATCCGATTTTCCATCCCGTTATATTGTCAACCTTTCCTCTCCCATCTTCCAAGATTAATTAACGTGACGTCATAGAGCGCTATTTACACTGGCCCGTACCAGTCTGCTCCTTGTAACACAACTTTTTATAAAGCCAAGATTGATTAATTAACCATCCGCTTGGTGACTTCTACAAGGTTTGGACCTAGTTCCCTCGGCCAATACCATTTATCCCCCCTTTGAACACTTCCCAAACTACCAACTACGCCACCCGTGCCTTACTTCCCACACTTACTCTACCAGTCCCTCGTAAATAAATCGCATTGTATCCTGTCATCATTTGATTCTTACATAGACCCGAGATATACCTTCTCTTTCAGGTATACTGTCTCTTGTCGTCTTTTCCATATTTTAATCACAGTAAATACTTTGCTACTTGCGCTCCTAGTTTGACACAGCTCGAGTACATTCATATACACTAATGTACACATATGCACATATATGTCCAATTACGTTTCTTTTAAAAATTAAAACATTCTCCATTAATTATTTATTAATGACATAAAATAAAAACCGGGAGTGTAACCCCAGGTTACAGTACCATTTTGAAATAACGATGTCTGATGTGGATTTGGAGAATCATACGACTTGTGATTATGACTTTGCATATTAATAATGCGATATTGTCATAATGAATTATTTGTATTGTGGTATTAATACATTCTTCTTAACTGCAGTTAGATTGTTTAGTAAATCCATTTAAATTGTGTGAGTGGTTTTGAGGTAAACGCCTTTGCTTCACCTTGCCTCTTAACAGCGTTCTTTTTCAACTGATCTTCCCTTAACTAACCTGCTAGGTACGCTGACAAAGCCGGTACAATCTTAAAACTTACAGCGCATCTTGTACAGACAGTAAACCAGTACACCCTTCGCCTTTATCAGTAACGTAAAATGTGGTGTATGGTGAATATATCTTTTCACCTAAACAATGACATGTCTTATATTGTTATAGTAAACCACTAAATTGGTGCGGGTATATGGTGCCGTTTCTGATATGGTGAAGCGAGGCACTGGGTTCTGCTAATTGTTCCCGACAGTTCACATTGTTGACGTTTTGCAATTGGTATTTCAAGTATTGCCCTTTATGCTTGAATATTACACAAGAAATTATTTTAATTGTGTGTTTAAAGAATGTGGAAAACCAATTGAGATGCTTGGTATTTACAGGTTACACCATTAAAAACAACATTTCAACAAATACAGTATCGTTCTTAATGAATGTATAGTCTCTGATCTGTAAGCTTTGTTTATGATATTATTACATATGTATTTTTGACAGACCCGCATATTTAATGATTTCTTTTACATAATTTCCCTGTACTCAAAATCATCGACTTGCCTTGTGCTATTCCCTGGAAGTAATTGATTATGCACAGGTTGACAATGAAACTTGCGCAATGTATCACACGTGACTATATTGATTGTTTGGTTTCCTGGTAACCGAAGTGTTTGTGTAGACTTGATCACCAACGAGCTTCTACATTTTGTGGATAGGAACAACTAGAACATACTCTGTTGTACGATGGGAACACAGTTTCACTTGAAGGAGCACTAGGTCCTGACTTGTAGGCCTACCCCGGTGTCTGACACTGCCTGCTTGAGATCATCAGTTGCCGTGAGTTTATTTTTCTGTCTGACGCAACTGTGTGCGATGAGGAATTTGGCTACCGTAGGTAAATTAATAAGGACAGCGGATGTTTAAAGTATGTTCAAGTATAGGGTGTATACTTATATATGTTGACCAGGATATAAGGTGAAATTAGACTTGACTTGAGGTAAGGGGATTTCAGTTGGGTGAATTGCTTGTTATGTAAATGAATGTACAGCTTATGATCTGGTTGATTCAAGTGAGTAGCTGTTTTCAGTGAAAGTAGGTAGCCTATCGGCAAATCATTTTAAAACACTAATGATTGTTGTAGAAGGGCAGTGGTGTTTGTAAAGTGATGTGACACAGCCTCGAGTGTTGCCTCTCCCTGTTTTATCTGTAATGTGTGTCTGTGTGTTTGTTGTTTAACGCTGCACTCAGCAATATTCCACCTATATGACGGTGGGCTGTAAATAATCGAGTCTGGTCCATATAAGCCTGTGATTGACATCATGAGCATCGATTACAGTAATTGGGATATGATGACATCTGCAACTGGGAGCACAATGACCTTCGACCTGTCTATTTCTGTCCCGCAAACCGTTCTGTCCGATATCCGATTTTCTATCCCGTTATATTCTCAACCTTTCTTCTCCCATCTTAATTAACGTGACGTCATAGAGCGCCAGTTACACTGGCCCGTACCAGTCTGCTCCTTGTAACTCAACTTATCAAGCCCAAGATTGATTCATTAACCATCCGCTTGGTGACTTCTACAAGGTTTGGACCTGGTTCCCTCGGCCAATACCATTTATCCCCCCTTTGAACACTTCCCAAACTACCAACTACGCGATCCGTGCCTTACTTCCCACACTTACTCTACCAGTCCCTCGTAAATATATCGCATTGTATCCTGTCATCATTTGATTCTTACATAGACCCGAGATATACCTTCTCTTTCAGGTATACTGTCTCTTGTCGTCTTTTCCATATTTTAATCACAGTAATTTCTTTGCTACTTGCGCTCCTAGTTTGACACAGCTCGAGTACATTCATGTACACTAAGTAAAACAAGTTTACATGTCCAATTACCTTTCTTTTAAAATTAAAACATTCTCCATTAATTATTTATTAATGACATAAAATAAAAACCGGGAGTGTAACCCTAGGTTACAGTACCATTTTGAAATAACGATGTCTGATGTGGATTTGGAGAATCATACGACTTGTGATTATGACTTTGCATATTAATAATGCCATATTGTTGTAATGAATTATTTGTATTGTGGTATTAATACATTCTTCTTAACTGCAGTTAGATTGTTTAGTAAATCCATTTTAATTGTGCGAGTGGTTTTGAGGTAACGCCTTTGCTTCACCTTGCCTCTTAACAGCGTTCTTTTTCAACTGATCTTCCCTTAACTAACCTGCTAGGTACGCTGACAAAGCCGGTACAATCTTAAAACTTATAGCACATGTTGTACAGACAGTCAACCAGTACATCCTTCGCCTTTATCAGTAACGTAAAATGTGGTGTATGGAGAATATATCTTTTCACCTAAATAATGACAAGTATTATATTGTTATAGTAAACCACTAAATTGGTGCGGGTGAATGGTGCCGTTTCTGATATGGTGAAGCGAGGCACTGGGTTCTGCTAATTGTTCCCGACAGTTCACATTGTTGACGTTTTGCAATTGCTATTTCAAGTATTGCCCTTTATGCTTGAATATTACACAAGAAAATATTTTAATCGTGTGTTTAAAGAATGGGGAAAACCAATTGAGATGCTCGGTATTTACAGGTTACACCATTAAAAACAACATATCAACAAATACAGTATCGTTCTTAATGAATGTATAGTCTCTGATCTGTAAGCTTTGTTTATGATATTATTACATATGTATTTTTGACAGACCCGCATATTTAATGATTTCTCTTACATATTTTTCCTGTACTCAAAATCATCGACTTGCCTTGTGCTATTCCCTGGAAGTAATTGATTATGCACAGGTTGAAAATGAAACTTGCGCAATGTATCACACGTGACTATATTGATTGTTTGGTTTCCTGGTAACCGAGGTGTTTGTGTAGACTTGATCACCAACGAGCTTCTGCATTTTGATGATAGGAACAAGTAGAACATACTCTTTTGTACGATGGGAACACAGTTTCATTTGAAGGAGCACTAGGTCCTGACTTGTAGGCCTACCTCGCTGTCTGACACTGCATGCGTGAGATCATCATCTGCCGTGAGTTTATTTTTCTGTCTGATGCAACTGTGTGCGACGAGGAATTTGGCTACCGTAGGTAAATTAATAAGGACAGCGGATGTTTAAAGTATGTTCAAGTATAGGGTGTATACTTATACATGTTGACCAGGATATAAGGTGAAATTAGACTTGACTTGAGGTAAGGGGATTTCAGTTGGGTGAATTGCTTGTTATGTAAATGAATGTACAGCTTATGATCTGGTTGATTCAAGTGAGTAGCTGTTTTCAGTGAAAGTAGGTAGCTTATCGGCAAATCATTTTAAAACACTAATGATTGTTGTAGAAGGGCAGTGGTGTTTGTAAAGTGATGTGACACAGCCTCGAGTGTTGCCTCTCCCTGTTTTATCTGTAATGTGTGTCTGTGTGTTTGTTGTTTAACGCTGCACTCAGCAATATTCCACCTATATGACGGTGGGCTGTAAATAATCGAGTCTGGTCCATACAAGCCTGTGATTGACATCATGAGCATCGATTACAGTAATTGGGATATGATGACATCTGCAACTGGGAGCACAATGACCTTCGACCTGTCTATTTCTGTCCCGCAAACCGTTCTGTCCGATATCCGATTTTCTATCCCGTTATATTCTCAACCTTTCTTCTCCCATCTTAATTAACGTGACGTCATAGAGCGCCAGTTACACTGGCCCGTACCAGTCTGCTCCTTGTAACTCAACTTATCAAGCCCAAGATTGATTCATTAACCATCCGCTTGGTGACTTCTACAAGGTTTGGACCTGGTTCCCTCGGCCAATACCATTTATCCCCCCTTTGAACACTTCCCAAACTACCAACTACGCGATCCGTGCCTTACTTCCCACACTTACTCTACCAGTCCCTCGTAAATATATCGCATTGTATCCTGTCATCATTTGATTCTTACATAGACCCGAGATATACCTTCTCTTTCAGGTATACTGTCTCTTGTCGTCTTTTCCATATTTTAATCACAGTAATTTCTTTGCTACTTGCGCTCCTAGTTTGACACAGCTCGAGTACATTCATGTACACTAAGTAAAACAAGTTTACATGTCCAATTACCTTTCTTTTAAAATTAAAACATTCTCCATTAATTATTTATTAATGACATAAAATAAAAACCGGGAGTGTAACCCTAGGTTACAGTACCATTTTGAAATAACGATGTCTGATGTGGATTTGGAGAATCATACGACTTGTGATTATGACTTTGCATATTAATAATGCCATATTGTTGTAATGAATTATTTGTATTGTGGTATTAATACATTCTTCTTAACTGCAGTTAGATTGTTTAGTAAATCCATTTTAAATGTGCGAGTGGTTTTGAGGTAACGCCTTTGCTTCACCTTGCCTCTTAACAGCGTTTTTTTCAACTGATCTTCCCTTAACTAACCTGCTAGGTACGCTGACAAAGCCGGTACAATCTTAAAACTTATAGCACATGTTGTACAGACAGTCAACCAGTACATCCTTCGCCTTTATCAGTAACGTAAAATGTGGTGTATAGAGAATATATCTTTTCACCTAAATAATGACAAGTATTATATTGTTATAGTAAACCACTAAATTGGTGCGGGTGAATGGTGCCGTTTCTGATATGGTGAAGCGAGGCACTGGGTTCTGCTAATTGTTCCCGACAGTTCACATTGTTGACGTTTTGCAATTGGTATTTCAAGTATTGCCCTTTATGCTTGAATATTACACAAGAAAATATTTTAATCGTGTGTTTAAAGAATGGGGAAAACCAATTGAGATGCTCGGTATTTACAGGTTACACCATTAAAAACAACATATCAACAAATACAGTATCGTTCTTAATGAATGTATAGTCTCTGATCTGTAAGCTTTGTTTATGATATTATTACATATGTATTTTTGACAGACCCGCATATTTAATGATTTCTCTTACATATTTTTCCTGTACTCAAAATCATCGACTTGCCTTGTGCTATTCCCTGGAAGTAATTGATTATGCACAGGTTGAAAATGAAACTTGCGCAATGTATCACACGTGACTATATTGATTGTTTGGTTTCCTGGTAACCGAGGTGTTTGTGTAGACTTGATCACCAACGAGCTTCTGCATTTTGATGATAGGAACAAGTAGAACATACTCTTTTGTACGATGGGAACACAGTTTCATTTGAAGGAGCACTAGGTCCTGACTTGTAGGCCTACCTCGCTGTCTGACACTGCATGCGTGAGATCATCATCTGCCGTGAGTTTATTTTTCTGTCTGACGCAACTGAGTGTGACGAGGGATTGGGCTGCCGTAGGTAAATTAATAAGGACAGCGGATGTCTAAATTATGTTCAAGTATAGGGTGTATACTTATATATGTTGACCAGGATATAAGGTGAAATTAGACTTGACTTGAGGTAAGGGGATTTCAGTTGGGTGAATTGCTTGTTATGTAAATGAATGTGCAGCTTATGATCTGATTGATTCAAGTGAGTAGCTGTTTTCAGTTAAAGTAGGTAGCTTATCGGCAAATCATTTTAAAACACTAATGATTGTTGTAGAAGGGCAGTGGTGTTTGTAAAGTGATGTGACACAGCCTCGAGTGTTGCCTCTCCCTGTTTTATCTGTAATGTGTGTCTGTGTGTTTGTTGTTTAACGCTGCACTCAGCAATATTCCACCTATATGACGGTGGGCTGTAAATAATCGAGTCTGGTCCATATAAGCCTGTGATTGACATCATGAGCATCGATTACAGTAATTGGGATATGATGACATCTGCAACTGGGAGCACAATGACCTTCGACCTGTCTATTTCTGTCCCGCAAACCGTTCTGTCCGATATCCGATTTTCTATCCCGTTATATTCTCAACCTTTCTTCTCCCATCTTCCAAGATTAATTAACGTGACGTCATAGAGCGCTAGTTACACTGGCCCGTACCAGTCTGCTCCTTGTAACTCAACTTATCAAGCCCAAGATTGATTCATTAACCATCCGCTTGGTGACTTCTACAAGGTTTGGACCTGGTTCCCTCGGCCAATACCATTTATCCCCCCTTTGAACACTTCCCGAACTTCCAACTACGTGACCCGTGCCTTACCTCCCACACTTACTCTACCAGTCCCTCATAAATAAATCGCATTGTATCCTGTCATCATTTGATTCTTACATAGACCCGAGATATACCTTCTCTTTCAGGTATACTGTCTCTTGTCGTCTTTTCCATATTTTAATCACAGTAAATTCTTTGCTACTTGCGCTCCTTGTTTGACACAGTTCGAGTACATTCATATACACTAAGTAAAACAAGTTTACATGTCCAATTACCTTTCTTTTAAAAATTAAAACATTCTCTATTAATTATTTATTAATTAATGACATAAAATAAAAACCGGGAGTGTAACCCCAGGTTACAGTACCACTTTGAAATAACGATGTCTGATGTGGATTTGGAGAATCATACGACTTGTGATTATGACTTTGCATATTAATAATCCCATATTGTCATAATGAATTATTTGTATGATGGTATTAATACATTCTTCTTAACTGCAGTTAGATTGTTTAGTAAATCCATTTTAATTGTGTGAGTGGTTTTGAGGTAAACGCCTTTGCTTCACCTTGCCTCTTAACAGCGTTCTTTTTCAACTGATCTTCCCTTAACTAACCTGCTAGGTACGCTGACAAAGCCGGTACAATCTTAAAACTTATAGCACATGTTGTACAGACAGTCAACCAGTACATCCTTCGCCTTTATCAGTAACGTAAAATGTGGTGTATGGAGAATATATCTTTTCACCTAAATAATGACAAGTATTATATTGTTATAGTAAACCACTAAATTGGTGCGGGTGAATGGTGCCGTTTCTGATATGGTGAAGCGAGGCACTGGGTTCTGCTAATTGTTCCCGACAGTTCACATTGTTGACGTTTTGCAAGTGGTATTTCAAGTATTGCCCTTTATGCTTGAATATTACACAAGAAAATATTTTAATTGTGTGTTTAGAGAATGGGGAAAACCAATTGAGATGCTCGGTATTTACAGGTAACACCATTAAAAACAACATATCAACAAATACAGTATCGTTCTTAATGAATGTATAGTCTCCGATCTGTAAGCTTTGTTTATGATATTAGTATTCTCCTATATATCACCTTCCAATACAACAAATAATGCAACACTCTCTGGATTGCTATGCAGTGCACCACCCCACACCGTTTAAATCAACTTTAATATCACATTTACATATATCTCAGTCATTTCACATCCATGATATACACAATATCTAACATATGACATTGAATAAATTGACAATATACAAATACTGACGACGAGTCTCGATTAACGCAACGAGCTTCAAATATACGTGGCAACGAGCCCTACAAAAGGCAACAAGCCATAATCAGTGATAATAAAATATCATGAGCAACAAGCTACTGTTTCCATGCGACAGGCATCAATTTCTCCGCGCGATAAGCCTCCATGTTTGCGACATTCTCAGGGCGACAAGCCTCCATCTTTTGCGACATACCTTGTCGTGGGCGACAGGCCATCATGGTTAACACCGTTAACCGCACATGCTGCAACTTAGAAACAATCATTAATAAAAGTAAAGTTTTCAGTGGTGCACTGCAAACGAGAATGACCACAGCAAAAAAAGTAAGACGGAAACCTCCCGGATACCTACCCATTTTGGATCCGGCCCGGATACCTTCCGGAAACCTTCCCCCAAAAATATCAAAATTTGGGGGGTGCATTTCGTTCACTTAAGTGTGAAACACATAAAAAAATTATCTTGAAAATACCAAGAAATTTGAAGGTTGCTGAAGGCATCTGGTAGGTTTCCGGATGGTTTCCGGAAGGTTTCCGGAAGGTATCTAGATGCAAATTTTCTTCATGTCTTGTTTCTGGTAAATTATGTTAGCCTGTGCATAACAGATAGCTGTTGTAATATTCTGTGTTACTTTAATGGTAAATATCCTCCTAAAACATTTTTGGAGAAGACAATTGTTCAATTTCATATATTGTTCTTTTCAGATGTTAATGGTATTTAATGAACAAACATCAGTTCTCGTATAATGATATCCTTAAATTTTGTGTCCAGACTTCCAGTTTGTACTGAGAAAAAGAAAAAGTCATTGACAATGTGCTCACTTGGGCCTTTGGTCCCAGTGACATTATAATACGACTATTTGCAACGGTACATGTACTTGTTATATCCAAAATGCTAACTTCATTGAAATTTATCTCACCCTAGTTTTATGGTACTACAGTGAGCTCTTCCTCAGTTACTGTGAATTCTTTTATTAAAAGAGATTGAGGGTTAACTTGACACTGGAGTTGTAACCACTGCTCATATATGTGTATTCAAATAATATAACTACGGGCTTAATACTTCACAAATATCTCCAGAAATAGGCATTTTAGTTATAATTGCAGAAATACTTTATGAATGACCCCTTCACTATTGCCTTGATCTTACACTTCAACCCTTCATGAGTTATCACTTTTGAGTGTGAATTTGACCTTCAATATCAATGATAAATATTTCAAAAACATTTCAAAGAGCTATCCAGCATATAAACCAAATATGCAGTCCTTTGGTAGAATTCAACATATCATTGAAAAAAATATAAAAATAATATAACCAGTATATGTATAAAAGTTCCTTAGATTTCTGCAGAAAAGGCAATTTAGGGGAAAATGTAGTATATATAGGTCACGCACGACCTTTTTTCCAACTTCGACCTCTGCCCAAAGGAAGAGTTAGACCACATACAAACATTTTGTCTGGTTGTGACTTTGACAAAACAGATCAATGTGTCATCAGACGTTCTCAGAGCTAAGGAAACAAGTGTTATTTATTCCTGAGATGCCCACATTGAGGCAAAATCATGAAACATCCCCATTTACACAGCTGGCAAATGAAACATAAGCAACAATCAAATTATCAATTTCTTTTATTCATATGCCTATAGTATATCGCCCATTGAACAGTGTTCACATGATGGTTCCTGATGGAGTATGCAATTTCATCCTATTCAATACTCATAACAGAGTGTGATAACTGTTCTCTTGTCAGTGCCTACGGATAATGTTCACCAGTTCAGAGGACTTACTTTCCCTCAATCCTTCTTTTCTTTCTATATTGCCATGGATGAACAGGAACCAGGATGAGGGTATGCCAGTTGGACAATCTCTGCTGCATTGTGTTAGTAGAATTGTGAACTTTCCATTTCGTGTTTGGGCCCACATTGAAAGACAATAAGTCCCATTTATCATTCCTGTCAAGTGTTTACCACATGGCTCAAGACAAGAATTTCTTGAATGTCCTGTAATCAAAGCTATCTGACTTATTTTACTGACATTTTTCGGAGCTACACACTGTCCAAAATGTTTTAATGCACAAAACACACTCGCTGTACATTTGAGGGTTTTTGGGTGGTATGATGTTTATATGGGACTTTTCCCCTCCCTGTTCTGAAACATCTTTGTAGCTTGAACAGATGATATATACTGAAGTAAGTAAATCAATATACTTCCATTAATTGGACTCTTCCTACATGAAAATAACATGCTTAAGTTTTATTCCATTGATTCAAGTGTGTACTAGCGAACACGCTAAAAGTATATCCTAATAAGTGAGTGAGTATGGTTTTACGCCGCTTTTAGCAATATTCCAGCAATATCACGGTGGGTGGCACCAGAAATGGGCTTCACACATTGTACCCATGTCGGGAATCGAACCCGGGTCTTCGGCGTGACGAGGAAACGCTTTAACCACTGGGCTACCCGACCGCCCCTTGTACAGTTCAGCAGCGGAATTATGTATAATAATTCTTTCCTGATATTTTCCGGTGTTGTGTTTATGGTTATTCACAGTCAATGTTATGAAATGTGTGTACAGTTGAAACGTAGCAACAGACGCCAACGAACCGTGAGACTATCGTTGTCACAACAAAATATATTTTGCGGCCAATATGTAAGTGGTGGTGTATGTTCACTGCACATCAACGTTCAAGTTGACGATATAATTTATTCATCTGTAATACTTTTGTAAAGCCAAACCACAGTGTCCCATTGACAACGAGAAGCTGGTGATCATTGTGTTTCACTCTATAACATTGGATTCACTCCAGAATATTCGATTTTAACATGTACCACTGGAACACATATAATTATTTGGATTGGATTGATTTGTTGTTTAACGCCGCACTCAGCCATATTCCAGCTATATGACAGCGGTCTGTAAAATAATCGAGTCTGGACCAGACAATCAAGTGATTAATATCATGAGCATCGATGGACGCAATTGGGATCGATGACATTTATCAACGGTCATGTCCGTTGGATGTCTCAAACAACAAACTTTTGGAATCAGTGGCGCTGTTTTTTTTTTTTTGCCAAAGGTGTTCTTGCAGTAAAAGTGTTCGCTAAGCATGCCACAGACTCGAGTTCCATTCCAAATGTGGTTCTCACTCATTCCAGTGACGTATTCACATTTGTGTATACATTGCGGATATTCTCAGGAACTTTGATTGTTCCTAATTGTTACTAATATAAGAAGGAGCACGGGTAGCCCAGTCGTGTGAGGCGCCGCGATTCGCTGTGCAGAGTTGCGTCCTTTGGGCACGCAAGAAACCTATGATTGTGGGTTCGAATCCCGGTCAGCACCATACCCGTGCTCGTGGGTTTCACCGAAGTGGTATGCTGTGATATAACTGGAATACTGTTAAAAGCGGCGCTCAATCCAACTCACTCACTCTTAATACTATCATGTACGTTGAATGTAACGGGTACCATTTTGAAAATATTTTCTATATCTATGTGTTCGGAATCAACAGATTGAAGTGTACCCTATTACCCATAAAGACATATGCATATAAGCTATAATAATACCTACTGATCTCTAGATGACAATGAATTCCATATGAAAATGAAATAAGCCTGGTAATACATCCCTTCATGTTCTTATCGATTGTTCCAAGGCTAGATTTTCGATTTTCTATCTTGCTCCTCATAACAGGGTGATGTAAATCATAAATAGAACCACAGCCATTTCTTGGGAAAGAGTGGGAAAATCCAATGGCGGTGTCAGGTATTTTCAGGTAACAACATTAAAAACATCATGTCAACAAAAACAAGTTCGTTCTTTATTAATATAAAATCTCCGATCTGTAAGCTTTATTCATATTATTACACATGTATTTTTATCAGACCCACCTGTTTGTGATTTCTCTCTCCTATTTTCCCTGTACTCAAAATCGAAATCGACTTGCCTTGTGCAATTCCCTGGAAGTTATCGATTATATATAGGATGACAATGAAACTTGCGCAATGTCTCACACGTGACTATATGGATTGTTTGGTCTCCTGGTAACCGAGGTGTTTGTGTAGACTTGATCACCGACGAGCTTCTACATTATGAGGATGGGAAGATCTAGATTAAACTCTGTTGTACGATAGGAACACTTGAAGGAGCACTGTAGGTCCTGACCTGTACCTCGCTGTCTGACACTGCCTGCTGGAGATCATCAGCTGCCGTGAGTTTATGTTTTGTCTGACGCAACTGATCATGAGTGTGACGAGGGATTGTGCTACCGTAGGTATATTAATCAGGACAGCGGGTGTTTAATGTATGTTTAAGTATGGGTATATACTTTTATCTGTTGATCAGGATATAAGGTGCAATTACACTTGACTTGAGGTAAGGGGATTTCAGTTGGGTGAATTGCTTGTTATGTAAATGCATGTACAGCTTGTGATCTGATTGATTCAAGGGAGTAGCTGTTTTTAGTTAAAGTAGGTAGCTTATCGACGAAGGATTTTAAAACACGTGTGATTGTTGTAGAAGGGCAGTGGTGTTTGTAAAGTGATGCGACACAGCCTCGAGTGTTGCCTCTCCCTGTTTTATCTGTAATGTGTGTCTGTTTGTTTGTTATTTAACGCTGCACTCAGCAATATTCCACCTATATGACGGTGGACTGTAAATAATCAAGTCTGGTCCATACAATCCTGTGATTGAAATCATGAGCATTGATCACAGCAATTGAGATATGATGACATCTGCAACTGGGAGCACAATGACCTCCGACCTGTCTTTTTCTGTCCCACAAACCGTTCTGTCCGATATCCGATTTTCCATCCCGTTATACTCTCAACCTTTCCTCTCCCATCTCCAAGATTAATTAACGTGACGTCATAGAGCGCTAGTTACACTGGCCCGTACCAGTCTGCTCCTTGTAACTCAACTTATCAAGCCAACTTGTGAGAATGACTTTGCATATTAATCATGCCATATTGCCGTAATGAATTATTTGTATGGTGGTATTAATACATTCTTCTTAACTGCAGTTAGATTGTTTAGTAAATCCATTTTAATTGTGCGAGTGGTTTTGAGGTAAACGCCTTTGCTTCACCTTGCATCGTAACAGCGTTCTTTTTCAGTTGATCTTCCCTTAATTAACCTGCTAGGTATGCTGACAAAGCCGGTACAATCTTAAAACTTATAGCGCATGTTGTACAGACAGTCAACCAGTACATCCTTCGCCTTTATCAGTAACGTAAAATGTGGAGTATTGTTATAGTCAACCACTAAATTGGTGCGGGTATATGGTGCCGTTTCTGATATGGTGAAACGAGGTACTTGGTTCTGCTAATTGTTCCCGACAGTTCACATTGTTGACGTTTTGCAATTGCTATTTCAAGTATTGCCCTTTATGCTTGAATATTACACAAGAAAATATTTTAATTGTGAGTTTAAAGAATGGGGAAAACCAAATTAGATGTTTGGTATTTACAGGTAACAACATTAAAAACAACATATCTACAAATACAGTATCGTTCTTAATGAATGTATAGTCTCTGATCTGTAAGCTTTGTTTATGATATTATTACATATGTATTTTTGACAGACCCGCATATTTAATGATTTCTCTCACATATTTTCCCTGTACTCAAAATCATCGACTTGCCTTGTGCTATTCCCTGGAAGTAATTGATTATGCACAGGTTGACAATGAAACTTGCGCAATGTATCACCCGTACGCGTGACTATATTGATTGTTTGGTTTCCTGGTAACCGAGGTGTTTGTGTAGACTTGATCACCAACGAGCTTCTACATTTTGTGGAAAGGAACAACTAGAACATACTCTTTTGTACGATGGGAACACAGTTTCACTTTAAAGAGCACTAGTTCCTGACTTGTAGGCCTACCTCGCTGTCTGACACTGCCTGCGTGAGATCATCATCTGCCGTGAGTTTATTTTTCTGTCTGACGCAACTGAGTGTGACGAGGGATTGGGATACCGTAGGTAAATTAATAAGGACAGCGGATGTTTAAAGTATGTTCAAGTATAGGGTGTACTCTTTTATATGTTGACCAGGATATAAGGTGACATTAGACTTGACTTGAGGTAAGGGGATTTCAGTTGGGTGAATTGCTTGTTATGTAAATGAATGTACAGCTTATGATCTGATTGATTCAAGTGAGTAGCTGTTTTCAGTGAAAGTAGGTAGCTTATCGGCAAATCATTTTAAAACACTTGTGATTGTTGTAGAAGGGCAGTGGTGTTTGTAAGTTGATGCGACACAGCCTCGAGTGTTGCCTCTCCCTGTTTTATCTGTAATGTGTGTCTGTTTGTTGTTTAACGCTGCACTCAGCAATATTCCACCTATATGACGGTGGACTGTAAATAATCAAGTCTGGTCCATACAATCCTGTGATTGAAATCATGAGCATTGATCACAGCAATTGAGATATGATGACATCTGCAACTGGGAGCACAATGACCTTCGACCTGTCTTTTTCTCTCCCGCAAACCGTTCTGTCCGATATCCGATTTTCCATCCCGTTATATTCTCAACCTTTTCTCTCCCATCTCCAAGATTAATTAACGTGACGTCATAGAGCGCTAGTTACACTGACCCGTACCAGTCTGCTCCTTGTAACTCAACTTATCAAGCCCAAGATTGATTGATTAACCATCCACATAGTGACTTCTACAAGTTTTGGACCTTGTTCCCAATACCATTTATCCCCCTTAAATGCTAGGTACGCTGACAAAGCCGGTACAATCTTAAAACTTATAGCGCATGTTGTACAGACAGTCAACCAGTACATCCTTCGCCTTTATCAGTAACGTAAAATGTGGTGTATGGTTATAGTAAACCACTAAACCAACAAATACAGTATCGTTCCAAATGAATATATATTATCCGATCTGTAAGCTTTGTTCATAATATCATTAAACAATGTCATGTATTTTCGACAGACGCGCAAATTTAACGATTTTTCTTACATGTTTTCCTTGTATTTAAAATCGACTTGCCTTGTGCTATTCCCTGGAAGATATTGATGACACACGGGTTGACAATGAAACTTGCGCAAGGTATCACACGTGACTAAATTGATTGTTTGGTTTCCTGGTAACCGAGGTGTTGGTGTTGACTTATTTCAACACACACGTAAAAAGGCCAAATGATATCTCCATACCAAACGTTTGTCATGACCTCGGGTTACACAAACAACTAAAATATATTTCATGTGTAATATTCAAGCATCAACGTCAACCATTTTAATACTGATTACAAAACGTCAACAATGTGAACTGATGGGAGCAATCAGCTGATCCCACTGCCTCGCTTCAGATGGCACGTGTGACGTTATCAGAAAGGGCACCATATAACCGCACTCATCAAGAGGTTTACTAAAACAATGTAAGCATCACTGATGTCAGGACTTGACACTAGACATGTCATTGTTTAGACTAAAAGATGTATTGTCCATACACCACACTTTACCTTACTGATAAAGGTGAAAGATGTACTGGTTAACTGTCTATACAACATGCACGGTAAGTATTAAGATTGTGTCAAAGTCTACACAAACACCTCGGTTACCAGGACACTAACCAATCAATATAGTCACGTGTGATACATTGCGCAAGTTTCATTGTCAACCTGTGCATAATCAATTACTTCCAGGGAAAAGCACAAGGCAAGTCGATTTTGAGTACAGGGAAAATATGTAAGAGAAATCATTAAATATGCGGGTCTGTCAAAAATACATCTGTAATAATATCATAAACAAAGCTCACAGATCGGAGACTATACATTCATTAAGAACGATACTGTATTTGTTGATATGTTGTTTTTAATGTTGCTACATGGAAATACCTAACACCCCCATTGATTTTCCGCACTCTTTCCCAAGAAATGGCTGTGGTTAAATGCTTTACATCACCCTATTATGAGGAGCGGCAGAGTTATTTTTGGAACAATCGATAAAAACATGAAGGGATGTATTACCAAGTTTATTTCGCTTTCCTATGCATGGAATGCATTGTTATTGAGAGATCTGTAGGTATATTATAGTTTTTATGCATATCTATTTAGGGGATGTATGGGTCTTCAAGTCTGTCGATTGCAAACAAATAGATTTAGAAAAAATCTTCAAAATGGCACCAGATACATTCAACTTAGCTAACACTATAAAGAAACAAAACATAATCGATTTGTTCACAAACGGGTGATCAAAGTAAATATATTATCAGCAGGATGTTTGACAACACTTATGCTTACCCCTCATCAAACAATTTATGTAAATGGGTGTTGTTTCAAAGTTTAGTGAAAGTCATAAGGACAGGTATGTGTGATTGTATCCGCTCTCCACCTCAGCAGTGACTTCTACTTTCGTTATTGAGTTGGCAAGAGAGGCAATTGCATGAGCTAACTGCTGATTCAGGGATTCTTCTGTGAGAGGTTGGAATTCTTCTTATGACGTACTGTGTTATGTGGTTGCTGGTTTTGAGGGGTCTGATTGTTTGATGTGTTTGTTTATTTTAAGGACGTGTTGTTTCATGGGACAGGTGTTTTTGGTAGATGTGTAAGCAAAGACAAGTAATGGTTATTTATATACATCTATATTTCTTGTAATAAGAAGACTATTCGCCAAATGCATTTGAAAAGAAACTACCTTTTTCCTGGGAACTATTGAAAATAAATCATCACATATTTATACTTTAAATTTGTTAGTTTTCATTCATAATTAACTTTCGTCAGTTGCTCGGTATGGTCAGCTCAAAGTGATATATTGTCTAAATCAGGAACTATCTGTTTCCTGTGTCTCCTATGGTAATTTATAGAACAATTCTCAATGAATTAGTTTAAATTGCTAGAAAAAACATCCGACATCATCCTGAAGTGTTGCATCCGTCATTAAAGTATAAACTTAGCAATTTATCCCACCCTCCAAACACAAGACCACGCCCACACTGACGTGTTAAAAAACACAACAATACCAGTGTCATTGAATAAATTGTTCTCCCTCTCCTTACCAACCTAATTAAATAAAATATTTGGCCGTCGGGTATTATCCTACAAGGAGTCGGGTAATGGCTGATGGGGTATTGGCATGTGGGGTATTGTACCCATGTAGGGTATTGTACTCATGTGGGGCATTGTACCAATGTGGGGTATTGGCATGTGGGGCATTGTACCCATGTTGGATAATGTACCCATGTGGGGTATTGTACCAATTTTGGGCATTGTACCCATGTGGGGCATTGTACCCATGTAGGGTATTGTACCCATGTAGGGTATTGTACCCATGTGGGGTATTGTACCCATGTGGGGTATTGTACCCATGTGGGGCATTGTACCCATGATGGGCATTGACAGTAAACCAGTACATCCTTCGCCTTTGTCAGTAACGTAAAATGTGGTGTATGGAGAATATATCTTTTCACCTAAACAATGACATGTCTTATATTGTTATAGTAAACCACTAAATGCGTGCGGGTATATGGTGGTGTTTCTGATATGGTGAAGCGAGGCACTGGGTTCTGCTAATTGTTCCCGACAGTTCAGATTGTTGACGTTTTGCAATTGGTATTTCAAGTATTGCCCTTTATGCTTGAATATTACACAAGAAAATATTTGAATTGTGTGTTTAACGAATGGGGAAAACCAATTGAGATGCTCGGTATTTACAGGTAACAACATTAAAAACAACATATCAACAAATACAGTATCGTTCTTAATGAATGTATAGTCTCTGATCTGTAAGCTTTGTTTATGAAATTATTACAGATGTATTTTTGACAGACTCGCATATTTAATGATTTCTCTAACATATCTTCCCTGTACTCAAAATCATCGACGTGCCTTGTGCTATTCCCTGGAAGTAATTGATTATGCACAGGTTGACAATGAAACTTGCGCAATGTATCACCCGTGACTATATTGATTGTTTGGTTTCCTGGTAACCGAAGTGTTTGTGTAGACTTGATCACCAACGAGCTTCTACATTTTGTGGATAGGAACAACTAGAACATACTCTGTTGTACGATGGGAACACAGTTTCACTTGAAGGAGCGATAGGTCCTGACTTGTAGGCCTACCTCGCTGTCTGACACTGCCTGTTTGAGCTCATCATCTGCCGTGAGTGTATTTTTCTGTCTGACGCAACTGAGTGTGACGAGGGATTGGGCTACCGTAGGTAAATTAATAAGGACAGCAGATGTTTAAAGTATGTTCAAGTATAGGGTGTATACTTTTATATGTGGACCAGAATAAAGGTGAAATTAGACTTGACTTGAGGTAAGGGGATTTCAGTTGGGTGAATTGCTTGTTATGTAAATGAATGTACAGCTTGGGATCTGTTTGATTCAAGTGAGTAGCTGTTTTCAGTTAAAGTAGGTAGCTTATCGGCAAATCATTTTAAAACACTTGTGATTTTTGTAGAAGGGCAGTGGTGTTTGTAAGTTGATGCGACACAGCCTCGAGTATTGCCTCTCCCTGTTTTATCTGTAATGTGTGTCTGTTTGTTTGTTATTTAACGCTGCACTCAGCAATATTCCACCTATATGACTGTGGTCTGTAAATAATCGAGTCTGGTCCATACAGTCCTGTGATTGACATCACGAGCATCGTTCCGAGCAATTGGGATATGATGACATCTGCAACTGGGAGCACAATTACCTCCGACCTGTCTATTTCTGTCCCGCAAACCGTTCTGTCCGATATCCGAATTTCCATCCCGTTATATTCTCAACCTTTCCTCTCCCATCTTCCAAGATTAATTAACGTTACGTCATAGAGCGCTAGTTACACTGGCCCGTACCAGTCTGCTCCTTGTAACTCAACTTATTAAGCCCAAGATTGATTAATTAACCATCCGCTTGGTGACTTCTACAAGGTTTGGACCTGGCTCCCTCGGCCAATACCATTTATCCCCCTTTTGAACACTTCCCAAACTACCAACTACGCGATCCGTGCCTTACTTCCCACACTTACTCTACCAGTCTCTCGTAAATAAATCGCATTGTACCCTGTCATCATTTGATTCCTACACAGACACAAGATATACCTTCTCTTTCAGGTATACTGTCTCTTGTCGTCTTTTCCATGTTTAATCACAGTAAATACTTTGCTACTTGCAATCCTAGTTTGACACAGCTCGAGTACATTCATATACACTAAGTAAAACAAGTTTACATGTCCAATTACGTTTCTTTTAAAAATTAAAACATTCTCTATTAATTATTTGTTAATGACAAAAAAATATAAACCGGGAGTGTAAACCCAGGTTACAGTACCATTTTGAAATAACGATGTCTGATGTGGATTTGGAGAATCATACGACTTGTGATTATGACTTTGCATATTAATAATGCCATATTGTCGTAATGAATTATTTGTAATGTGGTATTAATACATTCTTCTTAACTGCAGTTAGATTGTTTAGTAAATCCATTTTAATTGTGCGAGTGGTTTTGAGGTAAACGCCTTTGCTTCATCTTGCATCGTGACAGCGTTCTTTTTCAACTGATCTTCCCTTAACTTACCTGCTAGGTACGCTGACAGAGCCGGTACAATCTTAAAACTTACAGCGCATGTTGTACAGACAGTCAACCAGTACATCCTTCGCCTTTGTCAGTAACGTAAAATGTGGTGTATGGAGAATATATCTTTTCACCTAAACAATGACATGTATTATATTGGTGTAGTAAACCACTAAATGGGTGCGGGTATATGGTGCCGTTTTTGATGTGGTGAAGCGAGGCACTGGGTTCTGCTAATTGTTCCCGACAGTTCAGATTGTTGACGTTTTGCAATTGCTATTTCAAGTATTGCCCTTTATGCTTGAATATAAGACAAGAAAATATTTGAATTGTGTGTTTAAAGAATGGGGAAAACCAATTGAGATGCTCGGTATTTACAGGTAACAACATTCAAAACAACATATCAAGAAATACAGTATCGTTCTTAATGAATGTATAGTCTCCAATCTGTAAGCTTTGTTTATGATATTATTACATATGTATTTTTGACAGACCCGCATATTTAATGATTTCTCTTACATATTTTTCCTGTACTCAAAATCATCGACTTGCCTTGTGCTATTCCCTGGAAGTAATTGATTATGCACAGGTTGAAAATGAAACTTGAGCAATGTATCACACGTGACTATATTGATAGTTTGGTTTCCTGGTAACCGAGGTGTTTGTGTAGACTTGATCACCAACGAGCTTCTACCTTTTTTTGGATAGGAACAACTAGAACATACTCTTTTGTACGATGGGAACACAGTTTCACTTGAAGGAGCACTAGGTCCTGACTTGTAGGCCTACCTCGCTGTCTGACACTGCCTGCCTGAGCTCATCAGCTGCCGTGAGTGTATTTTTCTGTCTGACGCAACTGAGTGTGACGAGGGATTGGGCTACCGTAGGTAAATTAAAGACAGCGGATGTTTAAAGTATGTTCAAGTATAGGGTGTATACTTTTATATGTTGACCAGGATATTAGGTGAAATTAGACTTGACTTGAGGTAAGTGGATTTCAGTTGGGTGAATTGCTTGTAATGTAAATGAATGTACAGCTTGGGATCTGATTGATTCAAGTGAGTAGCTGTTTTCAGTTAAAGTAGGTAGCTTATCGGCAAAGCATTTTAAAACACTTGTGATTGTTGTAGAAGGGCAGTGGTGTTTGTAAGTTGTAAGACACAGCCTCGAGTGTTGCCTCGAGTGTTGCCTCGAGCTCTCCCTGTTTTATCTGTAATGTGTGTCTGTTTGTTTGTTGTTTAACGCTGCACTCAGCAATATTCCACTTATATGACGGTGGTCTGTAAATAATCAAGTCTGGTCCATACAATCCTGTGATTGACATCATGAGCATCGATTACAGCTATAGGGATATGATGACATCTGCAACTGGGAGCACAATGACCTCCGACCTGTCTATTTCTGTCCCGCAAACCGTTCTGTCCGATATCCGAATTTCCATCCCGTTATATTCTCAACCTTTCCACTCCCATCTCCCAAGATTAATTAACGTGACGTCATAGAGCGCTAGTTACACTGGCCCGTCCCAGTCTGCTCCTTGTAACTCAACTTATCAAGCCCAAGATTGATTAATTAACCATCCGTATGGAGAATATATCTTTTCACCTAAACAATGACATGTCTTATATTGTTGTAGTAAACCACTAAACTGGTGCGGGTAAATGGTGCCGTTTTTGATATGGTGAAGCGAGGCACTGGGTTCTGCTAATTGTTCCCGACAGTTCACATTGTTGACGTTTTGCAATTGGTATTTCAAGTATTGCCCTTTATGCTTGAATATTACACAAGAAATTATTTGAATTGTGTGTTTAAAGATTGGGGAAAACCGATTGCGATGCTTGGTATTTACAGGTAACAACATTAAAAACAACATATCAACAAATACAGTATCGTTCTTAATGAATGTATAGTCTCCGATCTGTAAGATTTGTTTATGATATTATTATTCTCCTATATATCACCTTCCAATACAACAAATAACGCAACACTCTCTGGATTGCTGTGCAGTTCACCACACCACACCGTTCAAATCAACATTAACATCACATTTACATATATCTCAGTCATTTCAAATCCATGATATACACAATATCTAACATATGACATTGACTAAATTGACAATATACAAATACTGACGACGAGTCTCGATTAACGCAACGAGCTTCAAATATACGTGGCAACGAGCCCTACAAAAGGCAACAAGCCATAATCAGTGATAATAAAATATCATGAGCAACGAGCTACTGTTTCCATGCGACAGGTATCAATTTCTCAGCGTGATAAGCCTCCATGTTTGCGACATTGGCGCACTGCAAGCGAGAATGACGTCCACTCTATACATGCTTGACCTTATATAGCCCCTTATAAGCGCCCTCTACTATTATACAACACCATGTTGTATTTTCCTACGGTAGGAGAAAGTAATTTCTTTCTTATTCGTACCTCAAACGAAAGAAATAATATTTCTCCTATATATCACCTTCCAATACAACAAATAACGCAACACTCCCTAAATTGCTATGCAGTGCACCACAACTCGAGATTCAAAGAACGGGCTGATAATATAAAATACTATAGTCCTAACGACATTGATACTGACAAACGATGTTCTACTGAAACCTTTACATATCCATCTTTTGCGTTCTCACTTTACCATCTACCATGCCTCTTAAACATCCTGTCCGGGACACCATTGTTAGCTGCAGCTGTTGCACCGCCCGCACGCAAACTATGCAAACCATACCTTGATATATCTCTGACAAAGGGGGCAAAAGCTTCAATAAACTATTCCCTCAAACGAGTATATGACATACTTGAATTTTGTTTTCTTAAGACGTAAGATGTCTTACACTTTGATAAGTTTCTGAAAAGATACTCTTGTGACTCATTATCAATACAAGCTGCTTCAACATATTTTTCTAACCAAGAAACCGGGCATAGCTTCCCTCTTGTTCTGCTTATTAATAACCAGGCACCATCTCGATACATATCAGTTTTCGATTTCTCAATAAACACTGTCATATAAGATTCGTAAAAAATAATATCACATCTCTTCAAATTGAGAAGCTCAGCAGATCTCAAAAAGCCGGCATAAGCAACTAAACTCATAGCAACAATGCGAATATCCTTCAAGCAATCGCTGTGTTGCCTAACATCAACCAATTGCTCTAAAATATCTACAGTAATTGGCTCTTTTTTACATTTGGGTTTAGAAAGCTTTCTCTTAGCATCCTCAAGAATATTTTGAACAAGAGAATTATCTGTCGGACTTGGCAGTCCCAACAAATTATGCACATGGCGTATGCTATAAAACGCAGTCTGAACTGATGAAAACGAATCATTACGCTGCATTACAGCAACAAGATAAATAGCAGAATGCAAAGGCTGAAAAGGAACGCCTACACATATGCTGTTTGAATTACCCGACCTTTGCCACGCTTTAAATCCGTAATTGTACCTCCTGCTAGTAGAATCAACTCGAGGACAATTCAACAAGTCCGGAACTGGTCAGCTAAATCCCTGGCAGTTCCAGGCAACATCTCCAACTCAGAAACATAAGCACGAGTAAACACATCTGTAAACATAAACATCAAAATTGCATTTTCAACGCCAACATGTTAAAATGCAAATGCTCAATACCAAATATTCCCCCTTGACATCTACCTGGCACGTAAGCCTATCTTTCTCTAGGTAGATAACAGAAATCCAACACTTGTGGTATGAAGATTAGGACACAATAATGGCCAGTAATTTGCAGAATACCACGCTGGAACTATCAAAGTACCTTTCGCTTTTGACCATTTCATGTGTTTCAACACTCTACTCACGAAGTACACAGGGTGAACTACCCAGTTATTTACACTATCCCAACTCTGTGTGAACGCATCGATGTATTCACAGCCAGGATTCCAAAACCTTGAACAGAATCTGACAGCTTTACAGTTGTAATGCGTGGCAAATCTATCGATGTCACAATTACCCCATTTTCGTTAGAGCTCATTGAAAATGTGGGTAGCTATACCCCAATCATCATAATCTACAATCCTACTGATATCATCTGCCTTCTAATTCTCTGATCTGGGTATCCATTGAATCTCCATATGAATAGCATGTGACACACATAAATCAAATATCTCTAAAGCAATTTCCTGCAAATCTGCTTTCATACTTCCTTTAGACACTATGGATTCCACATTGCTGTTATCGGTAAACAAGTTTACCCTCTGGGATGTTAGAAATCTGGATAAAGCATGTAATACAAACTTAACCGCTGTTAATTCTCTCCAAGTTTAACTTTGTTCTGCCTCGTCACGTGACCATTGACCTTGAGCCCTCTGGCTTCCATGTTGAACACAGTAACCACCATATCCCGAAGCACTTGCATCGCTATATGCAACAGGAGTCACACCTTGTGTTTCTGATAAAGTACATTGTGAATGCTTATAAATGTTACTTTTCCAAAACTCTAACTGGCGTATCACACGTGACTATATTGATCGGTTAGTGTCCTGGTAACCGAGGTGTTTGTGTAGACTTGATCACCAACGAGCTTCTACATTTTGTGGATAGGAGCAACTAGAACATACTCTGTTGTACGATTGGAACACAGTTTCACTTGAAGGAGCACTAGGTCCTGACTTGTAGGCCTACCTCGCTGTCTGACACTGCCTTGTGTGAGCTCATCAGCTGCCGTGAGTTGACGAGGGACGAGGGATTGGGGTACCGTAGGTATATTAATTAGGACAGCGGATGTTTAAAGTAAATTCAAGTATAGGGTGTATACTTTTATATGTTGACCAGGATATAAGGTGCATCCGATTTTCTATCCCGTTATATTCTCAACCTTTCTTCTCCCTTCTTCCAAGATAAATTAACGTGACGTCATAGAGCGCTAGTTACACTGGCCCGTACCAGTCTGCTCCTTGTAACTCAACTTATCAAGCCCAAGATTGATTAATTAACCATCCACTTGGTGACTTCTACAAGGTTTGGACCTGGTTCCCTCGGCCAATACCATTTATCCCCCCTTTGAACACTTCCCAAACTACCAACTACGCTGCCCGTACCTTACTTCCCACACTTACTCTACCAATCCCTCGTAAATAAATCGCATTGTATCCTGTCATCATTTGATTCCTACAAGTTTCATTGTCAACCTGTGTGTCATCAATTACTTCCAGGGAATAGCACAAGGCAAGTCGATTTTGAGTACAGGGGAAATATGTAAGAGAAATCATTAAATATGCGGGTCTGTCAAAAACACATCTGTAATAATATCATAAACAAAGCTTACATTCATTAAGAACGATACTGTATTTGTTGATATGTTGTTTTTAATGTTGCTACATGGAAATACCTAACACCCCCATTGATTTTCCGCACTCTTTCCCAAGAAATGGCTGTGGTTAAATGCTTTACATCACCCTATTATGAGGAGCGGCAGAAAAAATCGTTGAATTATTCTTGAAACAATCGATAAAAACATGAAGGGATGTATTACCAAGTTTATTTCGCTTTCCTATGCATGGAATGCATTGTTATTGAGAGATCTGTAGGTATATTATAGTTTTTATGCATATCTATTTAGGGGATATATGGGTCTGTCAAGTCTGTCGATTGCAAACAAATAGATTAAAACAAATCTTCAAAATGCCCTAGATACATTCAACTTAGCTAATACTATCAAGAAACAAAACATAATCGATTTGTTCACAAACGGGTGATCAAAGTAAATTTATTATCAGCAGGATGTTTGACAACACTTATGCTTACCCCTCATCAAACAATTTATGTAAGTGGGTAAATTTTTCAAAGTTAAGTGAAAGTCATAAGGACAGGTATGTGTGATTGTATCCCATCTCCACCTCAGCAGTGACTTCTACTTTCGTTATTGAGTTGGCAAGAGAGTTTGGAATTCTTCAACCTGGTGTTATGATGTATTGTGTGACTCGTATATGGTTGCTGGTTTTGAGAAGTCTGATTATTTGATGTGTTTGTTTATTTTAAGGATGTGTTATTTAATGGGACAGGTGTTTTGGGTAGCTGTGTAAGCAAAGACCAGTAATGTTTTACTTATATACATCTTTATTTCTTGTAATAAGAAGACTATTCTCCAAATGCATGTGAAAAGGAACTACTTTTTTACTGGGGACTATTGAAAATAAATCATCACATATTTCTTACTTCAAACTTGTTAGTTTTCATTCATTATTAACTTTCGTCAGTTGCTCGGTATGGTCAGCTCAAAGTGATATATTGTCTAAATCAGGAACTATCTGTTTCCAGTGTCTCCTATGGTAATTTATAGAACAATTCTCATGAATTAGTTTAAATTGCTAGAAAAAAACATCCGACATCATCCCGAAGTGTTGCATCCGTCATTAAAGTATAAACTTAGCAATTTATCCCACTCTCTAAACACAGGACCACGATCACACTGACGTGTTACAAAACACAACAATACCAATGTCATTGAATAAATTGTTCCCACTCTCCTTACAAACGTAACAAAATAAAATATTTGGGTGTCGGGTATTGTCCTTCTAGGTGTCGGTTAATGGCTGATGGGGTATTTGCATGTGGGGTATTGTACCCATGTTGGGCATTGTACTCATGTGGGGCATTGTACCCATGTGGGGTATTGTCCCCATGTGGGGCGTTGTACCCATGTGGGATATTGTACCCATGTGGAGCATTGTACCCATGCGTGGCATGTTACCCATGGGGGGTATTGTACCCTTGTGGGGTATTGTACCCATGTGGGGCATTGTACACATGTTGGGCATTGTACCCTAGTGGGGCATTGAACATTTGGTGGGCATTGTACCCATGTGGGGTATTGTACACATGTGGGGTATTGTACCCATGTGGGGCATTGTACACATGTGGGGCATTGTACCCTTGTGGGGCATTGTACACATGATGGGTATTGTACCCATGTGGAGCCTTGTACGGATGTCGAACATTGTTCCCATGTGGGGCATTGTACCCTTTGGGGGCATTGTACCCATGTCGGGCATTGTAGCAATGTGGGGCCTTGTACACATGTTGGGCATTGTACCCATGTGGGGTGTGTACCCTTGTGGGGTATTGTACCTTTGTGGGGCATTGTACCTTTGTGGGTATTGTACCCATGATGGGTATTGTACCCATGTGGGGCATTGTTCCCATGTGGGCATTGTACCCATGAGGGGTATTGTACCCATGTGGGGCGTTGTACCCATGTGGGGCATTGTACCCTTGTGGAGTATTGTGCCCATATGGGGTATAGTACCTTTGTGGAGCATTGTACCCATGTGGGGTATTGTACCGATGATGGGTTTTGTACCCATGTGGGGCATTGTAGCCATGTAGGGTATTGTACCCATATTGGGTAATGTGCCCATGTGGGGCATTGTACCCATGTTGGGTATTGTACCCATGATGGGCATTGTACCCATGTAGGGCATTGTAGCTATGCGGGGTATTGTACCCATGTTGGGCATTGTACGTAAGCGTGGCATTTTACCCCAGGGGGGTATTGTACCCTTGTGGGGCAGTGTACCCATGTGGAGCCTTGTACCTATGTGGGGCCTTGTACGCATGTGGGGCATTGTACGTATGTGGGGCATTGTACCCATGTGGGGTATTGTACCCATGGGGGATATTGTACCCTTTTGGGGCCTTGTACCCATGTGGGGTATTGTATCAATGTGGGGCATTGGACCGATGTGGGGAATTGTAGCCACGTGGGGCATTGTAACCATGTGGAGTAGTGTACCCATGTGGGGCATTGTACCCATGTGGGGCATTGTACCAATGGGGGGAATTGTACCCTTTTGGGGCACAGTACCCACGTCGGGCATTGTAGCAATGTGGGACATTGTACAAATGTGGGGCCTTGTACACATGTTGGGTATTGTACCCATGTGGGGTATTGTACCCATGTGGGGTGTGTACCCGTGCGGGGTATTGGGCCCATATGGGGTATTGTACCCTTGTGAAGTATTGTACCCATGTGGGGCATTGTACCCATGTGGGGTATTGTACCCATGTGGGGCATTGTACCTTTTTTGGGTATTGTCCCCATGATAGGCATAGTACCCATGTGGGACACTGTTCCCATGTGGGCATTGTACCCATATTTGGTATTGTACCCCTGGGGGGTATTGTACCCTTTTGGGGCATTGTACCTATGGGGGGCATTGTACCAAGTTGGGGCATTGTACCCATGTGGGGCCTTGTACACTTGTGGGGTATTGTACCCATGGGGGTTATTGTACCCTTTGGGGGCATTGTACCTATGGGGGGATTGTACCAATGTGGGGCCTTGTACACTTGTGGGGCATTGTACCCATGTTGGGTATTGTACCCATATGGGGTATTGTACCCATGTTGGGTATTGTACCCATGTGGGGCATTGTACCGATGAGGAGCATTGTACCCATGTGATGTATTGTACCCTAATAGGTATTTTACCCATGTGGGGTATTGTACCCTTTGGGGGCATTGTACCCATGTGAGGCATTGTACCCATGTGATGTTTTGTACCCTTATGGGCATTTTACCCATGAGGGGCATTGTACCCAAGCGTGGCATTTGTACCTGTGGGGCATTGTTCCAATGAGTGGTATTGTACCAATGAGGGGTATTGTAACCACGTTGGGCATTGTACCCATGTGGGGTTGTACCGATTCGGGTTATTGTGTCCATAAGGGGTAATGTACCCATGTGGAGCATTGTATCCATATGGGGTATTGTACCCATGATTGGAATTGTACTCATGTGGGGTATTGCACCCATACGGGGCATTGTAGCCATGTAGGGTATTGTACCCATACAGGGCATTGTAGCCATGTAGGGTATTGTACCCATATAGGGTATTGTACCCATGTTGGGCATTGTACCCATGTTGGGTATTGTACCCATGATGGGTATTGTACCCATGTAGGGCATTGTACCCATGTGGGGTATTGTACCCATGTGGGGCATTGTACCCAAGCGTAGCATTTTACCCCGGGGGGGTATTGTACCCTTGTGGGGCATTGTACCCATGTGGGGTATTGTACCCATGTGGAGCCTTGTACGGATGTCGAACATTCTTCCCATGTGGGGCATTGTACCAATGTCGGGCATTGTACCAATGTGGGGCATTGTACCAATGTGGGGCATTGTAGCAATGTGGGGCATTGTACCAATGTGGGGCATTGTAGCAATGTGGGGCATTGTAGCAATGTGGGGCCTTGTACACATGTTGGGCATTGTACCCAT